>NC_136260.1:4262500-4730000 GCF_053564925.1 Oryzias latipes
TAAGCTTAAAAAATGCATTTCCGAGTATTTTTTTATTCAAATCAATGAGATTTAGGAGCAGACAAAAAATGCTGTTTGAAAAAGAACAAGTCAAGCCAGTCCTGTCTACCACTTGTCTTTTTTACACTCTCTGTGTTCTATGCAAAGTCCCAGAGGTAAATAGGAGGCGGAGCAGGTGCACAGTGAAGATGATAGCAACATCTGAGTGACGCTGCAGAGACAGATGATGCTGTGAGGGTATTCCTCTGTACCTCTGAAGCTGTCAACACATAAATAACCTGTATTCCCCTACAGCAGTAACAACACAAGAAGCTGCTCAGATGAGAAGCCTAACATCTAGATTAAACTTTCAAAGTCCACCTGGACAACCGAATCCAGTAGGAACACGAACTGAATGACTGAGTTCTGCTGACAAATATTACCTCTTCAGTTGATCTGAGCAATCAAGATTGGTTGATAGTGACTCTTCCTAAAGAAACAAAGAAAAAAAGAACAAATCTGCATTGCTAATCTAATAGTTGAGCTCTTCTCTAAAGTTTCAGTCCTAAGTAAATTTAGATAAATATAAAGCAAAGGGCTGCCTCTTTATAACACTGTTTAGTCTACCAATTAAAAATGAAATGAAAAATGTAGGAATTTGGTAAATAAAAGATTCCCAGGAAAAATGAAGGGTATTTATTATAGGACAGGCGTGATCCAAAACTAGAAGCTACAGAAAAAAGATCTGGGTATAAGGACAGAAGGTGAAAACACACTTGAGCAGACGGTTTCTCAAAACATGTCTGCCATCAAGCTAATATTGAGCTTTTTTTTTTAAATTCTTTTTCTAAAAAAAGCATGACCTAACTCTTAATTGCAGGCACATCTCTTCCCCTTAAAGTCCCACTCCAATCATCTTTTGATCTGTTGTAAAAGTTCCCTTTGGTCTTTTCATAATGATCATGTTGTTTTAACCAAAATGAAAAACCTATGACTTTTACTAGGACATAGTTTCGGCAGAGAGGCAGGAGTTCACCTCTCAGTTGTGAGCAGGACTGCTGGTGTGGAAGTAAGCCTCGGCTGATATCACATCATCCCTTTGTTTTATCTCTTTTTGCCGCTAGCTTACAGTCCCTCACAACCTCAAGTATTTAGCGGTGTAACTAAAATGGAGAGAAATATTGGAGCCATCCAGCTGTACAGTTTTGGGTCAGATGGGTCAGACGAGGAAAATGAAAACTTCAATGGAATTTGTCTACAAAGAGTTGGAATGGAGCAGAGCTGTGAGACTTTTGCCCACCAATCGCAAGTTCTACATGACAAATTAGAGCTTTTTCAAATAGTATGTTTTCATCGGCTCCTGATTCACCACAATTTGAATACAGGAATACTCAGAATTGCAGTTCTAAGCTTAAACTCTTTTACATATTTCCTCCACCATAAATAATAAAAAAAAAACACAAGAACATGCTAAAAAAAATACAATTTTCATTGGGGTGGGACTTGAATTATTGTGTGGTTTTCTTGCCCTCCAAATTTTGGAACATATATTTATAATTACTTATTAATTTTACAGATTTCTTTGACGCATTAATAATGTGATCAACACAAACAGTCTTTGCCCACTTTGGGGGTTTTGAAATGCTAAATGACTCATACTTACATGACACCCTTCTTGCTGTAACCCTTGTGCTATCCTAGGCACTTTAACGTTGGGAGTTGGGTCATCTAGACCCACTAGACAGTGCTCTGAACCTTTTTTCTTCAATGATTTGTGATCTTCACTGGTGTCCATGGATTACATGAAATCTTTCCACCTTTATCCACCTTTGTCATGGTAGGGAGAACACCTCAATGGAAGGGGGGGGGTCATCTAGCACAAGAGTTAAGAACAAATAACTGTTTAATCACAATCCCATCCACCCATGCACTCACACATTCTCACACTAATGGTGGCTGCCTAACACTGGCGCCAACATAACCACCAGAAGCAATGTCGGGTTCAGTGTTTTACCCAAAGACACATGCCAGGCAGTGTGGGAACTGAACCTACGATCCTCTGATCAGATGTTGCCCACTCTACCTCTGCATACCAGCCATCCCCCCTCTGTACCATGTCAGTCTCAGTCATTCAAATAACACATATGGATTCAGTATGATGCCCTTTTATAAAATTTGTAGTTATGATTTTTTTTAATCTGGGCAAAATTGCATTGATAGGGATTAGATTATTTTAAGGTTTTATTTAAATTTGGTTTATTTTTGATGTTTTAATGATTTTATTCCTCACTTTTATCATATAACTTCTCTAGTTAATCGGTTCATATAAACAGTAGTGTGAATGAAGACGGGGAAACACACTCTTCTTTTAGTTTTGTGTGTTTGGCTAAAAAGCAAAGCAAAACAGGTTTTTACATGCGACCCATGTTGCTTCTTGTTTGTGATTGGACAGTCCTCTTTAAGTATTCCTATTATGTCTGCAAAGATCTATCATAGCACATAATTAACTAAAAAAAAATAAAGAATCAGTCATTTTTTGGGAAATCAGAGGTGACATTAGTCTATAATGACTTTGAGGTGACGACTAATAAATAACTGTCACAGTGTCCAGGTCCCCAAACACGGTTATATAAATGTATGATGTGAAGAGCTATGGCTGGGCTTGATTTCTAACCAGGACATGACTGATATGCATGGCTTACTCTGGTAATTTTCCTGGTGTGTTGGACCCAAAGATGGACAAAGCAATCTTATCAGCCTGCTAATGTAGTCTGCTAAAAAGGCTTCTGAAGAGAGGTTTCAGTCCCTTTGTGGCGCACTGAATCGTACTCCTCCAGAGTGTGTATGAGGTGACCCGGCGAGCACGCTGACCGTCCTGATAGTGGAAGGTTGCTCTGTTGCCTCTTGGGAAACAGGCTCATCATCATCAGCTATATGTGTCTCTGGCAGGCATGTGAATGGACAAAACTTCCATTATGTGGTGCAGTAATGGGACTGAAAGCACAGTTAAGTTTGGGACTGTCATCATTAATAAAATAATGGTTTATTTGGATTTTGTTGAAACCAACTTTGTTGAAGCATCTTGCCACTTCTTGTCTACATAGAAAGGGCAAGTATGAGTGACTTAGGTTACATATTTTAAGTCATTTTGCAAAGAGAATCATCTCTAAATACTATTGAAAATGTAGGCCGAACACCGTGTCTTTTGGTGTGGGGTGGTGGACTGGTTGGATTTAGCAAATAATCTATAAGGTAACTGAGAGGGGCCTCACATTTGAAGCTCTGGAGAATGTTTTCTTTATTATGACTTTCACCTTGACATGACAGTAGAAAATTAGCGCTGCCCACAAGGGAAAGGGGGCTACTGATGGGGGCAACTTCCATCCATTGTCCCTCAACATCCCTTTTGGGGTCACTGGGTTTACGCAGCCCGCCCTGGCTACGGTCAGGTAAAGGCAGAGTACACGCTGGGCAGGCCGCCAGTTTGTTGTAGGACATATGTGCACACCTAGGGACACTGTAGAGCAACCAATTAACCTGTGAAGCATGTTTTTGGATTGTCGGAGGTAAGCAGGGTGCCCAGAGAAAACCAGCATGGTGAACATGTAAACACCACAGGTATATTATTTTATTTATTATTATCTTTGTCTATATAAAATTTGATTTAAGAAACCGTGATGGTTTGATTCTCTGTGTATTTTACGATTTTATTTCTTTTTCTATCTTTTATAATGTTTTAATTTGCATATTTACAGTGTTGGCAGAAAGGTGCAAGTACAAAAATGGAACAACAAATCTGTCTGTAACAGGACAGAAACTACAATAAAGTGAACCTTTCTGTATGTATTCAGATAAAGAAACACTGAAAATACAACTATGAACTATAAATAGCCTTTTAACGAAGCTACACCTTTTATTGAGGAGACACAGGGGTAAGCTGTAATTGGGATTCATCATATTAAAATTTTGTACAACCTGGCTATAGAAGACAGCTAGAGCATTTAATTTCATAGGACTGAAGGTTTATTTATACTAAATTATTGAACGTTTGTTGTGCTGCAAACTCAGCAACTTTCTTCCTATATTTTGCAACTTTCCAAAGCCCCCTAGTGACTTGTTTTGTTTTATTCTTTTTCCAAAAGTGACTAACAACAAATCTGGCAATGGTGTTTCCACCCAGAGTGGAAAAACTACCTTCCTCGGGGACACCGGAGCTGACCCCTCTTGATGACAGACTGGCGGCAATAATTGGGGAATCCCTTAAGTGGAGTGCTGACTGAGGCGCAGGGGGACACCGACGCGCCAGATGCACCGGGTGACACACCCCCAAAAGCTCCAACAGGACGGCTCGAGGAAGTCTGAACCGGCTCATAAGCCACTCGTCCTCGTTTGCCAGCACGTCTTCTTGCTGTCTAAAGATGCGTTCAGTCCGAATTCTTCCATTTGCCACATCTTCTAAGAGCGCAAGATCAGCCATTGTGCGTCATTACGCATTGTGATGGGGCATTTTATTTCCCTCCATTTAATTACATCTGACAAGCTACAGATGTCAGTAATAATCAACGTGGAAATGGGAAATTGATCAGCGCAAATGTAATTTCTTGTTGCTTTCTGAATGGTTGAGACATACGCCATACATTGTTTTATCAAAAATAAAACAAACTAAAGGCATATGCATGAATACCATAATTCCTTAGCTTATGAAGAAATGTTTTACTATGAAAACAACTTTCCCTAGTGGACAATTAATGCATCTCTCTCTATCTATCCATCTGTCTGTCTGATTGCACCTATATCTGCTCCGCCAGACGGACACATTGACGAGAATATCAGTTTTGTACATTATTTTGTTCTGTTAACTATATTGTTTATGAGGATGAATTGCACAACATGCCAATATTGTAGAACATATTTCATTTTTCTTTCTGCAAATAAGTGTTTATTTGAATTTCTGTTGTAATTTTCGTTTGATTTTTTTGTTTGTTTCACTGCTGATCGATCAAACGGGTGTTCGTATAGCTGTTAATTGTAAGACTTGCTTTGTGAAGTCTTCATGTTATTTCTGAGAGGCAGTATTGTCATTTTCACTTTCACGTGTTTCTTCCATCTGCCGACGGTGTCGCAGTTTCTCATCGTTGCTTTGAGAGAATTCAGTTAAGGGACAACAAAGTAGCCTTCAGGATTACGACGTAGCAGCTCCGGGCACCTGGTATTGTTGCTGACCATGTCCATCCCTTTCCGACCACAGTTTACCATCTTCTTATGGCTACCTCCAGCAGGATAAGGCGCCATGTCATAAAGCTGGAATCATCTTAGACTGGTTTCTTGAACATGAAAATGAGTTCACTGGACTCAAATGGCTCCACAGTCACCGTTAACCCAACAAAGAACCTTTTGGATGTGGTGGACAACCCGGTCTCATCCTAAAATGTGTAGTAGCTACATTTGTCCACATGGAAATGCGTGAGAGTTTTACAAAAACGCCCCCTAAACTGTGAGGGGGATACGTTTCATTTTTCTATTCATTTTCTACGAGCCTTCTCAGGATCACGTGACTTTGGAGGTTTGGCCTGCCGTGAGCAAAAAACATGGCGGATGCACGTTCATTTTTCGGTGGAATATCCCATAAAACAAGATATTTTGAGGACTAATTTTTATTTTGACAACATTTCTAGTGAGAAATATACCATTTTCTTTTAAAATATGCTTTCATTTTGTACATACATTTTGTAGTTTGCTTGTTTCGTTCAACTTTTTCTCCCAAAGGCTCTGTTACGTTGGAGAAACACGTTAACTTTCATTCATATCTGCAGACGTGCGCGTGGGTCACGTGACTAATATGTTTCTCTTTTTTTCCGCAGAAAATGCAATAAAATAGGAGTGATTGTGGACTAATTTATTTTTGAAAACATTTCTAGCAGTATATATCCCCTTTATTTTCATAATATCCATTCATTGCAGACATGCAGTTCGTAGTTTGTTTGTTACGTTCAACTTTTCCTCAAAGGATCTGAAGGCGTTTGATCTTTTCCATAAATATATGCGGGCTGACGTGGGTCACGTGACGTGACCTGAGTTTCTCTTTTTTCATATAGAAGATCTCGTAAAAAGGTACGTTGCTATTTATTAATTATTTTTATTTACATTTCTACGGACCCGTGTATAGGTTTCATGCTGTGTAGTTGCGACTTTGAAGGACATTTAAACAAACCGGAAGAATGTTGTTCAGGAACGGACTGGAGAGTTCTCTAAATTTACTTAGCGATTTATTTTATTCAATAATATTTTACATGTTAAAGTATTCACACTACAAGTCTAAATGCTGTGTACAATGTCTGATCTTTTCCATCATATCTGTGGGCTGACGTGGGGTCATGTGACGCAAGTTTCTTTTTTTTCCCGTGGAAAAAAAATCTCGTAAAATAAGATCGTCTGAGGTTTAACATTTACGTTTAATAACATTTCTAGGGACCGATGTACTCTGTCGTAACGTCCATGCAAGCGTATTTTTTCAACATCAACTAGTTGAGTTAAGAAATACACTGTAAATAATAAAAAAAGACGTTTGGCTCTAAACTGGTTTTGTGATTGCTCCCAGTCCCACGTTTATCGGGAAGATTAAGTTTTAAAAATAAGCCCAGCGACAAACAGGTGTTTATTTTTATTTTTTACAGAAATTAATGTTTCCATTACTAATGCAAACTTTTTGTTTTGCAGGTACTTAAAGAAACAAAACATCAAATGTTTTTCAGAGCGAAGGTACCTTGTCGCATGACAGATTGCAGTTGTTTTTTATTCAAACTTTATTGACTGTAACAATTCAAAACAACAATTCCAAAAAGCAACAAGAAAGAAACAAACCAGGGGATTATTATGAATTTTTTCACAAAAACATTGAAACTGACGCACAGATTGAATGTTTTAAATGCTTTCTCATTGTCAGAGTTTCTTATTTTGTTCATGTTTTGTTTGAACTCATTGATAAAGTTAGAAAAATGGGGGGTATGATTTATAACTTTGTATTTATGAATGTGCCATATGAATAAAAATAAAAAAAGGTTAATGATGTAGAATTGTTCTTTTTTATGGGATGGACAGTGGGTGAGGCACAACAGATTGCAGTAAAACTAAACAGTAAAACAGTCAAACTGCTACCACAATAGTGTTGAACTTCTGTTGAGAATAATTCATTCATAAATCTGTCTATATATTAGAATATCTGCATCTGGACCATTTACGTCTATTTTAACATAAAAGGGGCTAAAAAGAACTAACATCAACAAACAACAACTACTAATACATATTATAGGAAATAAGGAAACTAAGTATAAAAAAGTAAAACAAAATAAATGTACATAGTATATTATTTATTATTGTAAATAAAAAAAATAAACATGTCTGACTAAGAGTGGGGGTTGAGGTCGGGGTTTTTTTTGTCTCTTTTTTGGAATCCAGTGTAGAGGCCATGACCCCCCCCTGCAAGAAAAGTAGAGAAGGTTCAATCAAACAGTGATAGACAATGGGCTACAGTTTGTTCACTCAGTGCTTACAGGACGACTGTTTTAATTTGATTAGTGTCAATTATCCTTTGTAGGAAATATTAGTACTATTCAAATATTCATGAATAATTACAATATTACATTGATTTTTAACGCATAGCACAAAAGCATCAAATAATCAATATCTAACAACTTGTAGAACATGAATAATAAAACTTGGACATGCATCCATCATCTACCCCTTTTGTCCTTTTATTGACAAAATTAGAAAAGATTTATATAATTTTAAATAAACAAAAAAACAAATTAGGCTGATTATTATTTGGACTTATTTATTTGCGACCAAGCAAAAAAACTGATGGAAATTCATGTTGAAGAGGCACGTTGCTGGATTGTCCGCACGTATTTTAACCATAACCCCGCCTTCTTTACTTGCAAATAGGCACTTCAAAATAAATAAATAAATTCATTAATAATATATACAACATAAAACATGACTAGCACTCCATTAACTCCATCTGGGTTTCATAAATAAAATAAAAAAGTTTACCACTCAAAACAATCATCAGAACTCTTAACACAGTAAATATGCCAAACAAATTAATAAAAAAGCATTTATATACATTAGAGTTCTACTTTAAAATAGTAATGTAAAATAAAAACTGCTCCTTTTTTCTTTAAATGTCCTCATTGCATATTAATCTTATCCTCCAATCACACGGCTGCATTCTGAAAGATGAAAAGTGTAAACTTGTTTAAGAGACGTTTAAGAGAACTACTGTAAACTAAGATAAATGTGTTAGTTAAAATAAAGTAATAATGCATAGTTATTTTATAATAAAAGACTAAAAAAGGCAAATTAATAATACAAAATCCAAATCTTTACAAATTCTGCAAGTATTTTGTCGTATTACTTTTTACTGGTGGAAATGCAAAGAAAAACGACAACTTAGAAGAACTGGTTTGAACATGAATTATTGCACAAAGACGGAAAAGTGGGCGTGTCTCCAGGAAAGAGATCCTCATGACAACCAACATGATTTTTGATACGGAGGCTGATGCTTCAAGGAGAAAAGAAACGTCAACAGCCAGTGCTGATCAGAACACAATCCAATATTCTCATCATTTGAATAAATCCTGAAATGTTCATCTGCTGATGTTTGTCTGCATTTCTTGATGAAATTTCGCCGCAAAATAAACCCATTAACCATCACCGTTCTGTCTGTGATGGAAGAAACGCCAGGGCTACTATGGGAAGATATACAGTAGTCAACATTTTCTTGGAAAGGATTCTTTTTAAATAATATTTTATAGAATCTTTTAATAGTGTGTAAAATGTTTTTAACTACAAAGCATTTTAATTGCATGTTATGTTTTATATCAACTGTAATGCCCATTAAAAAGAAAAGCTAAAGTAAACTTGAACTGAATTATTTCTTTCTTATTAAAGATTTGAGGAAAAGTGTAAAAATAACCACCAGATGAATAATTCTGTATTTTCACATTTCTTTGGAGAAACATTTGTTGAGGATAAAAAAAACACAGGAATATCTTAAAAAACATATCATTTTTGCTAACTGTGCAGAAAAATAAGATTGTACCAGGATAGTAAAATGTCAGGAGTTGGGACACTGGTGGACGGCTGTGGGGCTGAAGTGGTGGGAGGATGGATGTCTGAAACGGTTGATGGTTGGACGGCTGAAGCACTGGAGGGCTGCTGGTTTTTCCAACCTTAATGGATGAAAATGATAAAATGATTAGTGTGGTTGTTTTGGTGAGACATGACCAGATCTGCTGACGGTTCACAAATGAAAGTTTCTAATCAAACTAGAGTTCATGCAGATTGAAGATGTCGTGTCATCAAGCTTCCATGAATAATGAGGAACAACAACAGACTGAGGTGAATGTAAAATTATTATTACCAGTATACCTGATACAAGGCCTTCCTCCAGTCAAAGCACGTTTCTGCTTGATCAGGGAATTTAGGGCAACTTAGGGGGCACAACATGTGTGTGGTGAGAGGCGGGACTTTTTGGCAGGTTGGGCAGCAATTTTTGTATCGTCATCGTCAAAATTTAAATTATCATATAACACTGTGAACAGATCGACAATTGGTTAATGACTCTGAGTGACAGATGGTAAATACATACCAATACAGACACTTCATCACATGTGAGGCGTTCTCTTTTGGCCTGAAATCTTTGTAGCCCGCCTTACATTTGGATGTTTTGGCGGCCACAGCGATCACAGTTGATGCAAGAAGTTGTCGAGCCTCGTGGCAGAGTCAGCTGAAAATAGGAAAAGCAGAATTTTTATGTCTCCAGTTCCCCATTCTGATAAGATTTGGGGAAAATATTGCCATATTAATGACAATGGTTGTTAGTTTTACAATTAAATTAAGGTAGCAATTGAAGTCTAACAGTTTTGTAAGAATGTGCAGGTTATTATTTCTGAATTTTAAAAAGAAAAGTTATAAAAAAGGTCATGAAGACTTGGTTTTGAGCTGAAGATGTCTTTCCTCTTGTCCAAAATGATTTCTGGAATAAAACTGGTAAAAAAGCAGTTTGACTGGATCAGAGAAAAGGTTTGAGCGAGTGTGACGTCACCCATTTCCTTCCAGATCCATCATAACAAATTCAATTCTGTCGTCGTTTCTCTGTGATACAGACGTCACCACGTTGGAGCCAGTTGACAGTGATTGATCTGAGTATCAATTCTATGGCAACTACTGTCGCCAATCAGGAGTAAGCTTGTTGAAAGTCCACACTGCTTCCACTGAAAGTGAGCTTGGTGGAATTTGTCAAACAAACATTCAAGGTGGCACATGCTATTACTGAGGCATCTGTTGGTCAGTGTATAATTTGAATAACTTGTGATAAAGGAACAGTTTTGTAAAACAAATAACTGGAATTAGCAAAAACATGTTGAAAAGGGTATCACAACAAGAATGGTTAATCTGACCCATAGAATGACTAACTAACAGCTGTTGTTTCTCTTTAGAAGTCTACAGGATTTTGGCTCCTTGGAGCCAGCGGGTACTTCCTGTTTGGAACGTGAGGGGGAGGAGTCAGTCAGTCCAGGTCTCTGAGACAGAGACTGTTTTAAAATATTTACAAAACCAAGTCCAGATGATCGTTGTTGCAACGTTTTTTGTGTAAATTTGGAGAAAAACCCTAAATAGGTCAATCATAACACTTTAATATATCAGTAAATTACTTGTTCTTTTTTTGCCGGGAAACCGGCGGTGGCGCGAGCGCTGCCATAATCATTACCTAATGTAACCCCGATTCTCACAAACCTCCCTTCCTCTGCTCCACCACAATAACTATACAGTCGAAACAAATAATTAATACATTTTTCTATGACGATCATAGTAACCTGCAGTCGTGTTACGTTCAGTCTCTCGATGGAGGCCGTATTTTTCAGCACCGCTCTTCTGTCACACTCAGTGATAACAACAGCGGCATTCATCTGTCAGATGAAAATACATTCAGATGACCATAAAGTATTTTCATTACTGCCTCTTGTGTTTACATTTCTTACCTTTGAGACTTCTTTAGCTCGTGCAGAGATGCAGAACGCGCGACAACCAGATTACCTTTATTGACGCCCAACACCAACCGACCGGCGCGCGGATACGTGGGGGTGGGGTGGCTTAATGTGCACGGCGCGCACGCATGCGTATTTGCACTAAAAATTTCACATGGCCTCTTTGACATATAAACCTAACATTTCTATCATTTGTGTCTAAATTACGAGCATTAAATAACACAACTTGATGTGTGTCTGTCATAAAATATTCCATGTTGGGTCTAAATCAGATAAGCATTGTTCATCACATCAAATATTTACATATTTACTGTATTATACTGTTTTCATATATTTATTACTTTTATCATCTAAATTGTCCTAAGATTTATGAAAAAATGAAAATCACACACTGAAAAATAGGGTTTGCTTTATGAGTCTATTCTGCATAATGGAATGTTTGGCTCAAAACTGAGCTCTTTGGCATCAACTCAACCATTGGGTTTGGAGGAAGAGAATTGCTACCTATGACCCCAAGAACAGCTTCCCCAGTGTCAAACATGGAGGTGGAAGCATTATGCTTTGTGGCTATTTTTCTGCACAGAGCTACGTCACCACGTTGATGGAGCCATTAATGGAAAATCCTGAGTGAGAACTTCCTACCCTCCTTAAGCCAGGACCCTTCAAATCAGTCATGGATGGGTCTTCCAACAGGTTAGTGACCTAGAACCTACAGCCAAGGCAACCAAGGAATGGCTGAAGAACAATCATATCAAGGTCATTGAGAGGCCCAGCCCATGTCAATCCTATGGAGAGATCTCACAGTCGCCAAGCAACAGCCACCAAATATTCATGATGTAGAAGGGTCAAAAGAAGGGCAAATACATTTATATAAATTCTTTCAACTTGATTTCTTTCTAGGTTTGCAATTCTGCACAACAAACAAAGGACAAAAACTTTTTTTCCTCCAAATAAAGGGAAAAACCTTGAAACTTCATGTGAGTTCTTGGCAACTGCCATTTCCCAAATCCTGCTCATACTAGACCCACATCTCCATGTCTTGGATATAAGTAATTAACTTGCCAATAACAAAGACTTATGAAAGGTCACTGAGGTGAACTTTGTAGACAAGTGCGGAAACTGTATAGTGTAAGGCTGATCGGCAAATAAAAGACCATGAAAGTCATCTTGGACTTTAGTAGGCATAGAGGAGGGTTCACAGCTTACTTTTCCTGGGCATCCCCATCTCAGCTGATCTAACTTGGTTTCCTAACATCCAGGACGTTATCAACAATGCACATCAGCACGTCTGAAGCTGCTGGCAACCTACCGCTCAGCCAGTCCAACTGCATCATGGTCTGGCTCTCAGATCAAACTGAAGAAGAGCAGTAGAAGCTTCAGTGCTGAAGATACTGGAGCAGATCATCGGCTACCCCCTTCCCTACCTGTCATCCTGTCTGAGTAAAGGAACATGTCAAGGACAGCGCCCTTCCTGCAGCTAACATACTGATACACATATCACTCCACACTTCTAATATTCTTAATTTCTCATGTAATTTACCCCTAATTTAAGATAACTCATTGTCATTTTGTTACATTTTACTTCAGTCTTGCTACAATTAAAATGTAGTCTGTACCCTGACAAAGGATTAGGAGATGTGTAGCACATTATATGAGTTTAATAGGTCAGTGTTTCATTCTAAGGTGTTGGACATACAAATCAAAGGCCAAACGTTTGAGTTAAAATGAGAAGTGTCTTCAGCACAGGTGTGAGCACTGAAATGTTTAGCTAGTGTTGTAGAAACTTGAACGGAGGTAAAAAACAATGTAATTGTTGAAATTTAGGTTGAAAAACCCTTCATTGGTGCAGTTCAGAAAAAAATCTCTCATTTCAATTAAAATTCATTTATTGGTACAAAGTTGAAATGAGGTTTTCCTTTATATAAGCCTTTTTTTAGGGGTGGAGCTGGGGCTTGAACTGCAGAAAGTCTCCTCCTCAGCAGACAATTAGTCCCTCATGTTCTCTCTCCATCAATGACTCTGTGCTGCCTAAAAATGAAATGAAGAAGAAAACACATAAATGCCACAAGCCCCGGACATCCATGCAGATCACAAAGAGAAACCTCCTGACTTTGCGGGGCAGAACCTTCCAAAAGATGGGAGGAGAGCTCTTCAACCACACTTCAAGGACCTGCAGTGCTGCTGGACTTCACCAACCACAGTCTGGTCAGCAGCATGACATCATAGAGCCTTTAGTTCTTTACCATGGCACCATAACCTGCAATCCATCACATCATGCTTGATCAGTTATGCAACAACTTTAGAAAGTGTAACCCTTGTTCTATCCTAGGCACTTTACCATTGGGAGTGGGGTCATCTAGACCCACTAGACAGTGCTCTGAACCTTTTTTCTTCAATGATTTGTGATCTTCACTGGTGTCCATTGATTACATGAAATCTTTCCACCTTTATCCACCTTTGTCATGGTAGGGAGAACACGTCAATGTGAGGGTGGGGTCACAAGATAGCACAAAGGTTACAAAAGATTTTTACCATATGTTGATGACAGCTGATTCTTGTTTTCCTGATGCTCAGACAAAGCCCTTCAGTGTTTTTCTCTGGGTCATTTTGATTGGTCCTTGTGGGAAGAGATTAATGTATTAATAATACTGAAGAAATCAAGAGATATTCCACATCAACAGCATGAGAGTAACATGAAAGAAACAAGCCAACATTTATCTACAACATTACCACAGTCTTTACCTGGAGGTATCATTCTGGTCACGTCTGCTCCAGCTTTTCTGACTTCCGCTTGTTCCAGCCACCGGCCTGAATGGTGAGGATGTCTGTGCAGAATGAAAGGATCAAAATGTATTAAACTGAGAAAACAAACTACACAAAAAGGATGCATCTTCAATGAGTATTTACCAGTTTTTGACACATATGTACTCTGAACATGTGTCTGCTGAAGAGAGGAAGCTGTTCAGTCGGTTCAGTCCCTTTCCCTGATGTTGTCCCTTCTTGATTTCATCCTCGGATCCTCATCATTTCAACCAAAATGTATGTTTGCAAACTTTTGAAACATAAGGGGTTAGAAAAAAACTCCAACAGGAATAAGGGCAGAGGCCCTAAGGGAGACCCAGGACACGCTGGGGAGACTACGTCTCTCAGCTGGCCCCGGGGTCCCCCAAGAGGAGCTGGAGGAGAGCGAAGTGTGGGCATCTTTGCTTAGACTGCTGCCCTCACAACCTGGTTCCTGATGAATGGAAGAAGATGGATGCATGGATGGAACGTGTTCAGGCCTTTCAGCAAAACTCCACGATGGCAGACTGCGATCCTTCCTCATTTACTTTGCCAGAAGACTTTTTGGAGGACTCTGGTGCTGCCACAAACTTACCTACTCCACATCTCCCATCTCCAGGATTCTATCAAAACAAATAAATGTCGTATATTAACATGATGATATGACACAAAATACAATAAAACATATATGCAGGCATATTTTATTTCCCCATGAATGCAGTTCACAAAGGAGGTCACCACAGTGTTTTTGGTCAAAAACGCATCTTCCAAATAACCACTGAGCCTAAAAGAACAGAAAAGTTTACATAAGAAAAACATTTATACCATCAAAAATGTAGGTGGAAAAGAATTTTACACAACCCAGTTGGCTCTCAAAACAGTACATTTAGCAAGTTCCATCCACTGCTACGGCCAACATGGAGGGAGAGCATGCAGGACCCTGAAACAGATGAACCTGACAGCCTCTCCATCTCAAAGTTAGCAGAAGATCAGTCCAGGAACTATTTGTACATGTTGTCTCCAAATAACTGACCAGTCTGAGAGAGGAAAGGGAAAAAAACATGAGGTTCTTTTATGTATATACATACATACAAGAATCAGGAATCAGACGTTCTGTTGGAGTGGGACTTTAAGTCCCACTCCAACAGAATTTTTAGCTATTATAAAATCGTTCCCAGTGTTTCTTTTAATTACGATCATTTTGTTTTTTTTAAGACATTTTTCTGCAGCACAGCAGCTCATAAGAATTTCACCTCAGAGCTGTGGTGCAGATGTTTGCCTCTGCTAATTTCCCATAAACCATTTGTTGATTCTCTCTCCCGCTAGCTTATAGCACCTCACAAGCCCTAGCCGACATTAGCATAGCAAAAAAAAAAAATCAATGAGCAACATTGGAGCTATTCATGTGTACACTTTTGAGCCAGATACCAGCTCAGACAAGGGAACTCAGGACATTAATGGATCTACTGGTTTTTGTCTGCAAGTGGATGCATCAGAATTGGAGTGGAGTAGAGACTTTGGCTCATTCATGGCAGTTAGAGCGTCACAACTATAAGCTTTTTGAGACAATCAGTTTCATCTTCTCCTGATCCATTGAGATTTGAATAAATACTCAGAAACAGTTTTAATCTTATATTATTGTGTGTGTGTTTATATTTTTGTTAATGTTCTCAATAAAGAGAAAAATGTTTGATCTTAAAAACATGACTTCCATTGGAGCGGCTCTTTAACTTTGTTGACAATGCTAGGATAACTACATGTGGTCAGTCAAATCAGCCATAATTGTTTAGACCAGGGGTTTGCAGCCTGAGGCTCCACAGCCACATGTGGCTCCTTGACCCCTCCTTTGCGGTTCTCTGACAAAAAATAAAAATGTTTTTAATTCAAACAAATATCCTATTTTTCAGACGACACAGGGCATCACGCAAAACAAAAGTCAGATAAGTCAAACTTTACTCAACTTGGTGATCTACTCAACAGTTGTAGCAAAGTATTACTATGCCAGGCTCCTGACTACAGTACCCATAATGCTTCAATAATCTATCAAGCGGTGATGCACAATATTTTAAGAAATTCCAGCATTTATGAAGAATTTTTTTAAACCTGACAACGTACCACAAAAAATCAATTTGAGGTCAATACGCACAATTTAGAGGGCCTATACCAGGGGTCGGGAACCTAAGGCTCGCGAGCCATATATGGCTCTTTTGATGGTCACATGTGGCTCGCAGACAAATCTTTAATTCAAATTTTTTTTCTTCATTAGACCAGTCCTTCTCGTGCGCGATGCGATGGCAGAGGCGCGCAGTAGTAGCGGTGCTTAGAGAGACAAATCTGCGCCAGCACTAGTATAAGTTTAAAATTGTCTATTAATTCACAGAGTTTGTACCACCCGGAAACCTGTGAATTGCCGTGCCTAAAACTGCGCGCTCCCGTCTCTGAGAAAGAGCGCGCAGTTGCGAGGACGGGATGTGTGAGGGAGAAAGCAGAGGGTGGGGCTGAGGTGTTGTGGGGACAGGCTGCAGGTGAATCGCGCAGGGATTGTAAATAGGTAAAACCCACTGCCTGTCACTCACTGCAGCGTGTGAGTGTGTGTTTGGCTCCAGGTCCGCATGTGAGCAGTCTGTCTCACATCTACAAAACATTCATACCAACCTAAGATCACGTTTAAAGTCTCAACGCCTGCACGAAGCAGAAACTCACCACGTAAACCAGACTAGACCATCAGCAAAACTACCACGAGAAATACTCATCATTTATTAGAAACAGCATGACAATGTTATTAAAAAGAATCCACAGACTTATTGTACTTTAAAAAGGTTGAAATTACATCAAATGCACACATTCACTTGTATTTTAGTTTTAAACATATTGTCGCGGACTGAGTTGGATGGCTGTTGGGCCGCGTTAAAAGTTCTGGAGTTCATTGACCGCATCAAGCAGAGAGCTGATTGGCTCTCAGTTCTGTCGCTCAGCCTGTTGTTAGGTAGTTTGGACCAATGGGGTTCAGCTATGGGCCGAATAAGGGAAAGGGGAGGGCTGCAGCGGGAGCAGGGGAATATAAAGTTGGGAGACGCGCTCTCGTCTCGTCTCGGCGGGAGAGATTCAGGAGTTGCTGAGTTAATTGTTCGGCGTTTGTTGCGGTCTGCAGTAACCAGAATAAAGAACCTTAAAAGAGGTTAAGTCTCCGTGCCTCAGTGTGGGAAAGGGACACTACATTATTGTATGGCTCTTTCGAAATTACATTTCAAAATATGTGGCGTTTATGGCTCTCTTGGCCAAAAAGGTTCCCGACCCCTGGCCTATACCATGCTAGCCATTTAGAATAAACTATTTCCTCGATCTCTGAGGCTCCGCCTTTCTCTTCTTGTGGGTGTCGCCTATTTCATGACATCAACCTAGAGTCGGCGTCGGCAGCGTTTCTGCGTTTCTTCCACCCAAACTTTTGCAAAGATGGATGTGAATATCGTGCAATGAAAGCATTTTGCTGATCACCACTAGCTCCATTGAGAAAGTGGGCGTGTCTGTTAGCCTGGAGGCAGTTTTAGCTGCACAGGCTCTTCCTAGAAGAGGCTGCTCCTCACTTATGATGACGTCACAATGTGAGGACCCTCTTATTGTGAATTGGGAGGGGCTGGTGCTCAGAGGGTTTCAGAGGAATGCTGAGAGATGCGTGAGTGGATCAAAATACTGCTGTGGATTAGTTTTTGTGAGGAATTAACATTATAATACACTTTAAAATTTTAAAACGTTGATGTTGCATGATATAGGCCCTTAAAGAAATACTGGCTGAGATGTACTAACAACATAAAATCTACAATGTGTAAAAAAAAAAGCCTTTGTAAACCCCAGTAGTTATCCAGTTTCCAAAATAACATAAATGCAAATCAGTGTTTGATTTTCTGAAGGCTGAAGAGACACCTTGTGTGTCCTACTGAGTTCTGGACAGTGAGACATTTGAAAGGCTCTTAGCTGTTTAAAGGGCTGCAGACCCCCGTTTCTGGCTAAATGACCCAAAAGGAAACTTACCTCTGCGGAGACCACGTGACGTTTCCGCCCACGTCCTCTATACAGAAGAGGCCTTCACCGTGATCCTGCTGCCTTTTAAATGTAAGATGGAAAAACGCCTCGTCATTCAACGTTTATCCTAAACAGCCAACACGTTTTTACTAAAAACCCATCTCTGGTTTCCCAAATCTAAACATTACATTTCTACAGAGAAAAGTTCAAAGCATCGCCCACCTTCCAGCTGTCCAAGAGTTCTTCAGCCGCGCGCCTTCCTGCGGGTTCATCCGGGGGTTTCCGGGGGAGTGGGGTGGGGGTGCCCGTATGACGCTGCGTTCACTGGCTTTTCGAAATGCGCAATTCATGTCAATTGGGGCAAATTGAAGGCTTAAAAGCCTGTTTACTTTAGATAATATATCCTATTTAATATATCCTATTTAAAACTTTATTGAGAATTACTACAGGAAACAGTGATGAAACCTTTTTTAACAGATAAATTAGAGCACTTCATTGTAATACTATAATATATGAGATACGTCAAAAAATTGACAGTTAAAGAAAAAAGAATATAATAGATCCTAATATTTTATAAACTCCATCAAAATAATTGTTTCATCTCATTTATCATAATATTTATAGTTTTTTTTATCACACACCACTAGACTCGTAGTGTAAATAAATTAAAATGCAGAAAAATCAATTTAAAGAACTCTTTGGTCCGTCCCTGAACTCAACATTTTTCCGGTTTGTTGTCACATGTCAATCAAAGCCTGATCGCCGCAACAGCAACACGGAACGAGAAAACCTATACACGGGTCCCTAGAAATGTAAATAAAACAAATTAGTAAATCGCAACGTACCTTTTTACGAGATTTTCCACAGGAAAAAAAGAGAAAGGCACGTCACGTGACCCACGTCAGCCCGCATATATGAATGGAAAAGATCAGACGCTTTCAGATCCTTTGAGGAAAAGTTGAACGTAACAAACAAACAACTTCATGTCTGCAATATTACGAAAATAAAGGGGATATATAATGCTAGAAATGTTTTCAAAAATAAATTAGTCCACAATCACTCTTATTTTATGGCATTTTCTGCGGAAAAAAAGAGAATCATATTAGTCACGTGACCCACGCGCACGTCTGCAGATATGAATGAAAGTTAACGTGTTTCTCCAACGTAACAGAGCCTTTGGGAGAAAAAGTTGAACGAAACAAGCAAACTACAAAATGTATGTACAAAATGAAAGCATATTTTAAAAGAAAATGGTATATTTCTCACTAGAAATGTTGTCAAAATAAAAATTAGTCCTCAAAATATCTTGTTTTATGGGATATTCCACCGAAAAATGAACGTGCATCCGCCATGTTTTTTGCTCACGGCAGGCCAAACCTCCAAAGTCACGTGATCCTGAGAAGGCTCGTAGAAAATGAATAGAAAAATGAAACGTATCCCCCTCACAGTTTAGGGGGCGTTTTTGTAAAACTCTCACGCATTTCCATGTGGACAAATGTAGCTACTACACATTTTAGGATGAGACTGGGTTGTGGTGGAACAGGAGATTGGCATCCAACAAACCGCAGTAGTTGTGTGATGGTGTCATGTCAGTATGGATTAGACTCTCTGAGGAATATTTCCGGAACCTTCTTAAATCTATTCCACCAAGATTAAGTCAGTTCTAAAGGCAAAAGGTGGTCCAATCCGGTGTACCTGGTGAAGCTGCCGGTGAGTGATTGCATTTCTAATAATTACATTTCAGATGACTATGCAAATGGTAATGGTCAGTACTATGATATATCTGTCTTGAGCACAGTGACTCAACCAATTGAGGATGCTGACAAAAAGTGGACTCCCTGAAAGAGTAAAGTGTTAATTGTGCCTGTTTTTAATTTTTGGTGCATGCATGTCATTTGTTGACCTAAAATACTTTATAATCCTGTTTACAGTCTGTCTATAAAATGTATTCACATATCCAGTAACATTGTTACACAACACTTAAGTCCTCTGTAAAACAACTTTTTCCAAATGATATCAGATGGCGATATTGTTTGAACAAAATATCTCCTTTCTGTGGATGCATTAATTGTCTACGAAAACTTCACCTCGACTGATTTCCTTATTAAATGCTTAATTTTATGTTACATTTGAAATTGTGGACCAAATGGGGCCGTATTTTTCTAGATGACCTCCATCCATCCATCATTTTTCAAACCCGCTTAATCCCTTTTGAGGTTGATGCAGCCACTTTCTGGGTGAAAGCAGGGAATACCCTGGACAGCCTGTCAGTCAATCATAGGGCCACACGGAGACAGACTGTTGTACACACTCCACACATTCCCATTCACACCTTGGGAGTTATAAATGACCTTCAAATTTTAAACCAAGAAAAGTATAACTATTTTGCAACATATGTTTCTTTACTCTTTTGGCAACTCCACAGCCTCATAGAAGCATCATCACACCTTTTATTCAGCTGTACTTAACATGCATGTAGTAATGTGTTCTTAGAGAAAGTTTTGCACAGCATTGATGGAAAACACCTACCTGAGTAGGCCTTATTCCTTCTTTGTTGATAGAAATTAATGTGGTTATTCAAGAATGCTAACTATAAACTTGTTACCTAAGCACAGAACACTAAAAAATATTACCAACTTTTATAACAAACTACAGTTTTAAACAGATTTCCGTGCATGTTCTGCACTTTAGGTCTTTGCTGGGAATTTCAGATTTTATGCAAACTTCTGCCTCTTTTTCTTTCTGCTCTTCCTGTCCCCTTTGGGTGAATTGAACAATTGTAATAATCAGTATGTCTTTCTGTTGGATTACAGCAGCCTCCAGTTATTAAGCCGGACTCGTGTCTCAACTCTGTGCAAATAAGGTGTAATTTTCTATGACTAACTGCCTATTTAGCAGTTTCCACGTACAGCTAGCATCATTTTCCAGACAATAATTTGCATGGTTGCACCAAACACCACAAAGGGGAATGCATCCTGCTGAGGGCTTATTCACTGCACTGACAGACTGAACCTACATGTGAACATCATTGGGATTTGGACATTCAGTCAATCACTCTTAGCAGCAGACAGGGTTCACTGGAAATGTGTCTGAGTGGGTACAACAGATAAAGGTGAACAGGGAGAAGGAAGTCTAGGAATCTTTGTTGCAACCATTAATAGTTTCTTAAAGCAGCAGAAACCTAATGCATTTGTGTGTGTGTGTTTACTGTAAGGAAAAAACAGACAAAACTAAAACAATACCAAGTAGTACTGATGAATATTAGAAACTCGGTTGTCTTAGGGTTTCACAAGGTTGGTGGGTTTTATAGTTTCTCTCTGATGGGTTGCTTGGAGCATATTGAGAACTGTTGAGATGTGAACTTTTGTGCTGAGAAAATCAGTGAAGGAAGATCAATGTTTGGTGCTTTTACTGCAGAAGTCTCGCTGTGTCTTTAGGGCTGAATTCCTTCAGTGAGTAGAGAGCACATTTTAATTTCAGTTTGTGCTTTACAGTTGATAAGTGAATCAAAGAAGGGGTGTGTATTAATTATTTAGAGCACAGTGTGAGGCAAAGAAAAAGAAAAATTGTTGGAATGGACTTGCTTAAATGAAACAAAGACTCAGTTCAAAGGTGCAGCCAAGCTGCATGTCAATAGGCTGCTTATTCAAACAAGACTAACTTTTACTATTTACTTTTTAAAAGAACAGACAAAGGTTTTCAGGGAATTGTTCATATGAGTACAACATTTTTCCATTGTTTGCAATTGCCATGGTTACTATTTTTATGAAACAAAATTAGTATTGGTGAAACAGATTAACAGTAAAAACATTTAACTTAGGTAACTTTAACAAACAGAACAGGGCTTTGTCTGCAAAAAAAAAAAAAAATACTGCTGTAAAAATATTAAAACACATTAAAGCAGCAATCTGTTACTTTTTGGATTTCAACTTTTCTGTCAGAAAGTGAACTCATACTTGGCAGGTCATCAAAATGGAAAAATGTTATGTTTGGTGCATGAGAAGAAAATGGCTGCAGGACCCAAACAACGAGTGAACAGAGGGGGCAGCCAAGGAAATGCTGGTGGGCTGGGTCTTTTAATTAAAAACACAGGAAAAATAACATCAATCTGCTACATGGGCAGACGGGGAAAGCAAAGAACATGGATGGAATGAAACCTCAGAGGAGAGTGGAGGAGGATTTGATAAACACCACCAGAAAACCACATGGAGTAAGAAACGAGAGCACATAAAGGAAATAATGTATAGAAAGAAATGGTAAATGGAGTATACTTACTGTATATAATGCTTTTCTGCCTTGATTAAAGCTCATAGCGCTTTCCAGTCCCAGTCACTCATACACAAACACTGACGGTGGCTCAGCTACTGTTTGCGGTTTATCAGTTAATCGACCTAATCCATTAAATGATTTATATTCCTGCAATCCAACCAGATCGATCTGTCTGAGACACGTTAATCAAATTGAATCACATTGACCTATACAATTATGAAATCAATTCAAAATGACGTAAATCAATCATATTGATCTTGGAAAATACCATTTGGATTGCCACAGCAAATCAGCTTTTCACTAATTCGTGCTGGTGGTTTGGCAGAGAGTTCAAATCCACCCCCCCCAAAACCTGCACACTGCTCAAGGAGCCTGTTAGTGTTGTTTGCGTGACGTGTTACTATCAAGGATATTTCTGAAAACACAAGACAGTATTAACAAACAGAGTCAGGAGCCCGAGTAAGATTTCTCACAGGGAGAACAAAAGGCACACTCAGGCTACGTTCACACTGCAGGCTGAAACGACCCAATTCCGAATTTTTTGCCCCTAAGCGGCCCAATTCCGATCTTTTCATGACAGTCTGAATGACACAGATCCGATCTTTTCAATTGCGACCCAGGCCCCGTGGGTTTGCCGTCCTGAATCCGAATTGTAGCCGTTCTTTTCAATTGCGACCGCCGTCTGACCGGCCAGGCGACTTGATTCCGAATCGTACGTCATCGACACGCAACAAACGTCATCATTTTGCGTTAAAGTAGGCGGGAACGAGAACGTAAACATCAACCATGGTGGACGATGCTGCTGAGATCAGTCAGTGGAAGGGAAGCGAGATCCCCGATTGGATTAATATTTGGGCTGATCCCTCTTTTCAGGCCAAACTCCAGGGCTCTTATTGCAACTGGGCGGTTTTTTGAAAAATTTTCCAGCTAAATGGCAGAGCGTGGTGTTGAACCTTTACCGCGATAACTTTTTTTTTCTTTCTCCCCTTTGACCGTGCTCAAGGCAAGCGCGGGGGACCCGAGGCGATCCTCCTCCTCCTCCCTGTTCTGATCCTTAGATTCTCCAGAACGGGTTAATAAAGAGTCCATAGCATTTATTTTGGGGGAAACCTTCTTTTATTACCGTCCTCCGTAACACACAACATGAATGCGCGCCCACACTGCCCACCCCCCCCTATTCTCTATCGCGGCACGCGCTTGCACACACGCGGGCGCGCGGGCCCAACACATACACATTTCCATTCCACAACAGTGGGTACAGACGATCCCGACTCCAATGCCTTCTTAAAATGAGAAGATTGTAATTGTGCTGCTCCTTCGTGAAAATAAATTTAATATTACAAAAAGAGCTCCGCTTTTGACAACACTGTTGTTGACATCTGCTCCGCAAACAAGTGACGTCGTTCACCGTTGAGTATTCTTCTGGCTTCTGCGCAGGCGGGTCTCGTTTGGGTCGTGTCACGGTCACACTGGAGATCACAAAAGTTCGGATTTACTTGGAAATGTGAACGGTCTAGCAAACAATTCGGATTTTTTCAAAAAATCCGAATTGAGCATTAAGCCCTGCAGTGTGAACGTAGCCTCAGTTACAGTCGCCTAACCACTCTGAGGATCGTCTGCTCGTCCTCCTCGCTTTATTCAGTTTTGGATGGCCTTAGGTGGGAGGCGTTAGTCTTAGGATAGCAATCAGTTTCTTAGAAGCTTGCACTGATACGTTGTTGCTTTATCTTTTTTTGCTGCAGACCAGGCACTTCCTTTTTTTTGGTGGAGGCATTTCCTCTTCTTAGAATGGCGTGTGGAAGGTTTATTGTACACAAAGCATAACTTCTTCATTAGTCAAGCACATTTAATCAAACTCAATGTGAAGGTCAAACAGAGTTCAATCACAGTTTTAACCACCAGTTAGAATGATAATAATAAATACATTCCTTCAACAGTTACCATTGACTGTTAGTATCGACTAGACTCTAGTCACTGAAGTGTGGCGCAAGGGCATGTTGCATCATCTCACTCGTACATCATAAGTGCGTGAATCTTGCACTATCCTTATGAATACTTTACAATACATTTACTGTACCCACATAAGTCCTATGTTCCATTTTCATGGTGTCCCTTGATGTGGCCGTACGAGCCTCAAAGGAATTGCAAGACACACCTGCACTCCCTTTGAGATACAACTGCTGCTCTCTACAACCTTCTGCAGGCCTGGACAACCTAAAAACCTGCAGTGTCCAATCCTGTACCTGTACCAACCCTGTACGTGCATGTGACTAAGGTTTTAGATTTTGAATGCTGCTTCCATTTATGCTAGTAAAATGAAGCTAAATCTTCCACATTTATTGTTGATGAGTTTTGTTTTTAAACGTTTTACATTTATATGGCATTTTTGATTCACTCTCTAATGCACTAATTCACTCACAGTTTGAGGCACGTTTCCTTTTCTTGCTCTTTAAAGGCAGTTGTTAAAACTGACATTCACCAGTCTCAGAAATGTTCAAACCCAAAAAGCAAAGCCGGTAACGATGGATGTGTCTAAAATTACAGAAGAACAAACATCATTGAAGATGAGTAACACAAATGGACAGGAATCATTAAGCCTTGTTTTCTATATAGAAGCACTTAACATAACTTTATACAAATGTACTAAACGTGATATTTGATATTTTTTAAAGGGAAGCCATTAAGACCTTCACTTAAGTGACAGATGTTTTTTTGTTCTGTTTCGGACAGAAATAATTTCCAGTTGAGTCGCAATTAGTTGGTCATGGTGGCAAAAATACATTTCCGTTCACATTGATAGGACATTTGAGTTGGTAAATTAAAATAAAGCCAGCAACATTTAGTATTCACTGTTTCCAAATGTAAATATGCATGCTATCTGTTACAGGATCCAGAGAATGTCAGGTACAAGGCTTGATGAGCATGAAGGACCCAAAATGCAGAGATGGAAGACACACGCTTCCAAGGCCAGGGGTTTTTTAACTTAACAGAGAGCGCTGCTAAACAGGGAAACAAAAGAAAACTCACTGTGGGCAAACCAGGTAAAATCAGCAAACAGGGCAGAAGACGATCAGGGAAATGATGGTATGGACCAGCACAGAGGAAGGCATAGACAAGACAGGGCTGACAAGACACAGGTGAAACTGATCAGGGGAGATTCGGACCAGGGAAGTAAAACTTAAAACCATGACACACAGGAAACCTTTTAAAATAAAACAGGAAGTAGAACCAAAATCATGACAGAAACAACATGGAAGCAAAAACGAAGGCAAAACCCCAAACCATGACAGAGAAGAAGTCTGGAGTGCCAGAAGAACATTGGAGTTGTTCAGGACATGGATGAGAGCTGGAAGACAGTGGTGAGATGCTGTGTAGGTGTGACAGAGGAAGTTAAGGTGGAGGTGGGACGACACAAGGATCAGCTTTTAGCTCCTTGTTTGCTGTGATGATGGACAGACTGACAGATACGGTTACAGGAATCTCATTGAGATGCATCTCAGTGTACTTCCTTACATTTATCTGCAAAACATTTACCTCAAGCTGTTCTTCTGATGGATTCATTCCTGATCCTATTCATCCTGGTCATTCCCAAAGAGAATCTCAGCATCTTCATCTTGAGATGAGGCACAGTAATGATGTAGGGAAAAGGATAGTTTAGTTGGAGATGTCAGGAAAGAAGCCTAAAAGAAGACCAAATAGGTTCATGGATGTAGAGAAGGCAGACGCGAGGGTGGTTGGTGTTCGCAAAAATACTTCTTCTGCAATTTAAGTTCTCATTTATTTTAATTTTTCTACCGTTTTGTCCCTTTCGGGGTCACAGGGCTGCTGGAGCCTATCCTAGCCACTTGTGGGCGAAGGCAGGGGACTGTTCGCCAGTCTGTTGCACACACCCATTCACTCTCACACCCACACCTAGGGACAATTTAGTGTTTCCAATTGACCTATGAAGCATGGTTTTGCACAGTGGGAGGAAGCCGGAGACCCCGGAGAAAACCCACGCATGCATGGGGAGAACGTGCAAACTCCACACAGAAAGGCCCCCCCATTGATGTTCTGTTGCAGGTCCCCCAGCCGGGACTTGAACCGGGGGCCTTTTTGCTGTTAGCGCTAACCACTGCATGAATTCTTTTTATGATCATTTTCACAGACAGCATTCGATAAAACTGATGAAAGCACCAGAATTTGAAGTTGGAAAAATACCAGATATAGTTACTGAGGGTCAAATGTTTGCTGAACACATCTGTAGACTTCAATTTGTTTACATTACATATGAATAATTTATACACAAGTAGAGTGTTCTATCCATGTCTATAAAAGACGTAATCTCTGTAGGTCAAATGCGTTCTTGTGTGTAAGTTATAAGCTGTTAGCTGCTGTTGGATGAATGGTCAAACATTCAGTTCTTGCACTTTTAAATCTGACTCCAGAGAATTTGGTGCCTCACCAGCCATCAACGTCCCGGCACATTACTGTCCTCTCCAACCTTTCGATAGTATTAATAGTCAAGTTTTAACAGTCTGCATACCTTAACTGAAGACTGCCTCCAATTTACAAGCTCTAGATTAAACAATTTGGGACCTGTTTTTGATATTTAACAACACATTTGTTTCAAACTCTATATTCAGGTTTGAAACTTATCTTTTTCAATTTAACTAAAGTAAGTGTATATATTATTATTATCTAAATTTGTAAATGACTAAATCATTATATTTATGATATTTCTGCTCCCTTTACATTGTTGTAATGTTTCAGTTGGAAGAGGACATTGTGAAGACTGATTGAAGTTTGCAGGTCATTTCTGAAAATTCTCTTCAAAAGAGTTTAACTCTATTGAAATGATCGTCTTGGGATGAAGATGAACTACAGGCCGTCAAGAATGACTGCAGCAGATGTAAAGCCCAATAGACCATTGGCCTCTGAGGTCCTGGGTGGACGCCAACATGTCAGTTGAGCTTTCTGTGAACATGTCTCTTTTACTGCACTAAGTCATTTACTGAGCATGCAACAAAGTGGAAACCCATCTGAGTTTGTCACAACTCCAAACACAGTGAAACATGCCTCACAGCCTGTTTCCGGACGTGTCACTAATGGAAATAAAGCACTTGAAACCTTTGGCAGTTTTGACAAATCAGCTGAGCTGCTGTATATGTAGTTTATTCTAGAATTTAGAATAAAGTTGGAAGAGGACGGTAATCCACAGCCAAAAGGCAATATCGTGTCTGGGTTTACAAAATCAGTCAACCCATCTAAGTGGAAGTCAGGAACACATTGAGCTGGACTCAGCAAAACGTTAAATATTTAAAGTTTAAACACGCACAAAACTTCTCTACACACCAACAAATAAGATATAGACCTATCTTGAGAAATGAATAAAAAAATACCGTCTGAGTGTCAGAAATCTATCTAGAACATTAATAGACTGAAAGCTAAATCCACAAGATTGGTAAGGAAATTAATTGATCCTTACTAACTAGCCGTAGTGAACCTTGTGGAACACCACTGCTAATTTGATAATTGTAGAGAAGATAAAAGATTACAAGTCTGACTTGATGCATCCAAACCGGATCCTTGATTTCCTTTGTTTAAACTTGAAAGTATCAATTATGCTGATAATCCAAACCTTAGATCAGGAAAACATGTCCTTAGAATAATTTAGGATCATTTCTTATTATAGGAAGAAAGAAAGCTTTGATGATGTCAAGTTGTGGATTAAATTGCAGACAACAAAATAGGGCAAGAAATGGAAAAACCTTTTCTTTTTGATGCATGATGGAAATTAATTTGAAAACTATTTTCAACATTTTGTGGATTTACCAAAAAGAAAGTAAACGTTCTTCTTACTATATAAAACAAAGTATTTTCCTTACCAGATTTATCAAAGACTTTTTATTCTTCCAGGTTAAGCTCTCAACTTGAAATTGACTCATGGTTTAACGATCCCCATAAAGGGAAATTAAACTGTTTTACTGTGAACTTAAGGAATATCCATATCCCTTTAGTGTTCTTAATCAAATGTTTTCAGATTTTCCCTGAAAAACTTTTATACACAGTCTTCATACTCAGTCAGAATGACAGTGAAGCAAATACACAATATGTTCAAAAAAAAGGTTCACTATGCACTAAGAATACATTTGGTCACATTTGAGACATTGCTCTTCATAGATAGCTACTCACTAAAATATATTCTGCCTTGTCAAATAGTAAACTTTAAACCACAGTTCAATTTTAGTTCAGTTGTTAACAAATGGGTTGATGTCCTGAGATGGAATTGTTGTGTGTTTGGGAGCACCAATCCTGAAATGTACAAAAAATAAAACGCATAAATACACATGTGGAAGGATAAAGTCTATTTAAATGATGCATCCATGAGAGGTTTGATATTTAACTGACAAATGTGTGGGGGACCTGTGTTTGCTAGAGTGCACTGATACCAGCGCAGAGCTGCTGCTTGGTCAAACAAGAGATCAATCAAGAGGGACTCTTTGTTTTGCTGGGCAAACTGTGTCCCACAGTGTCCCCCCAAAACTTGTACAATGTTTGATGAGCTAATATTGTTCTGAGTGATCATCACTTCCCCGCAGGACAGCATGAGTGGGTAAACAAATAGAAATGATGTGTACAGTTGGAAGCACGAGGAGTCTCCAGTGGCTGATTATGCACCGGCATGCTGCTGCTCAGCTCCTCCATCTCTGTGGATGCATCTTGGACTGACCTTTGTGAAGCCGCAGTCAGGAGGCTTCCTCTGGTTCTTTGGTTCATCTTTTGTTCATTACGTTTTTAGTCACTTCTTTTTTCCCCACAAGTTTTTAGTGTCTAATACAGAGGATGTAAAATTTGGAACAATCCTCCTTCCTCTTTCAAATAACTTTCAAAAACTTGGTTTAAAAAAGCTCTAAAAAGGTTTCTTCTTAACAATGGTCCTTTTCTATATGGCATGCATTTTTAGTATGTATGTAAGTGCATGAATTAAATATGTATTGATTTTTTATGCATTGTTTTTTTTTAACGGTATTGTTTTTTTGGCCCATAGACTCATAATGAGGGTTGCCACATGTTAAGCCCCTTGTGGGTTTTTGGCAACCATCCATCACATCCAGCATTGTTATACATGATGTTTTTATTTACTTGTTTTTTTTTATAAGTGATAAATGAAATAAAAAAATATTTCAGTGAGGTTTGGTTTCGTCGGTTTGGTTTTGTCATTTATATTTCATTATTTTGGTTCTGCAACACCAGATTAATGTTGGTGACAGCCACAGATGTCTTCCTTTCACTTATCTAACCTTGGACTATTTAAGTGTCAGGTTTTCAATTTTTCATTTTCAGGTCATCTGCTTTGTCATCCCCCTTGCCCCTCCTTTATTTCATGGGATTTTAGTTATGCTTAAGTTTATTACACGCTTAAGGTTTTTTGCCACAAGACTGGCCTCCTGCATGTTGAGTCCTATTCCACCAATTACTGACAAATTTAATGATGGATAATGTAGTTTCGATCCTACCCTGAAAACATAAAATGCTGGTTTTAGATTTTATGATGTGTTGACGAAGACAAATCTACTGTTGCATTGGAAAACATACAAGCTGATAACTTCCTCATTCTGGTTTGTTTGGAAAAGATGGACTATAAAAAAATGGACTTCATATGTTGGCTATTTTCTGAAGTAGGCCTTGATTCAGATTTTGGGATCACACGTCATTTGGCCGTAGTGATGTTAAACTCTGTTATTTTTTACTGACTCAAGTTTAACGAGTCACTCGCCAATTGAATTGAGTTTTCTGAGTCATTTGACTCACTAACCCAAAGAGTGCAAAGTAAAACATGTTCACAAACCGAGCTTGCTGTCATGTCCAAGGTATTCCTAAAAGTAAAATAATGACATTAAAAAAATCCACTTACTGGTGTGTGTGTGTGGGGGGGGGGGGTGCAAAAAAAAAACATTTATTTTTCTGTTTTAATAACACAAATATAATTTCTGGCAAACTGAAAATGAATGACAATAAATTAAATCAAATGAGGAAAAAATATCTTCATAATCTAAGTAATCTTCAAAAGATAGATTATTTTTAGTCTTGCAGACAATAGTGGTCCCTCGCTATATCACGATTCATGTTTTGTGGTCTCACATTAAGCTATGTGAAACTTTGCGTGGTTCTCTGTTTGTCACATTGTGCATTGTCTCCTGTGTTTTGATTGGCTATAGTTCATTGTCAGTCTTTTCCCTCTGCGACGTGTCCCCTGTACAGAATGCTTTCAGCTTGCCACATTTACAGGTCCCCCCCTCAAGATCTTTGTTTTCATTTTATAATACTGGACTTATTTTTACAGGTTTAAACTTTAAGAGCTTAAACAAGAGAACAAAATGTGGAAATAGTGAGGGGTATTACAGCCGTAAACTTAGAACAATTGTAAGAAATTTTGTTTATTGCATGTTATTATTATTAAGTAACTCTCACGATGAAGGAGGGGCAGCTGTTATAGATTAGGTGTTCTGCCTGAGGACACAATGACAGTCACCTGACCAAATAACCGACGGCCAGGCGCTTCATTCCAGACATGTCCCAGTTTAGCCAGTCCAGACATTCAACCTGGGTTTACGTCTAATTTATGGTTCTATCCAAAGCTTCTCTTCCCAGGTTGATGGTGCAAAAATAGCAACGACATCATTAGTTTATACCCGTGAGAGAGGGAATGTACTCTGTAAATTTTTGCAATATTTCAATTAGATGAATGCGACGCCAGTGGCTATGAATAAGTAGGAAAATGCTGTACTTATAAACATTCTATCGGTTTTTCCTCATAATAATCTTAACAGAATGTCATCAGTTTTATCCAACATTTGTCTTGGCATTTTCCCCCAAAACACTAAATTAGAGGTAATAAGAACCTGAGATGAAAGAATGGAATTCATTTCTTCTGAACAAGACCAGGACACAACATTTTTTAAAATAAAACATTTTATTTACTGCATTAGTTAAAGAAAAATCAATCTCCCACCTTTGTTTTCTACCATTTTATCATCTTACTTATTTATCTGCAGAACAAAGATTAATGCAAATGTATACAGCATCGCACTTTTTATTGCACATTGTTCATACTTGTAAATACGAGGCAGTTTATGGGGAGCCACTGGCCTGCCAAGGATGGATGACTGTGGATTTTGTAAGAGAGAAGGGCTGGCAAACTGTCAGAGCTGCTGTGGTGAATGCTGAGCAGGTTGGAGACGTGGAGTAGGATCATTTGGAAGTGGATGGTGCAGAGTCCAGCTGGCAGAGGGCTGAAGGTCCAGCATCTCACATCCATCCTTGGCCTGGCCTCCATGTGGAGATCACAGTGATGAGTTGAAGCAGTGATGTAGAACTGATGCACAGGTGAGACAGTGAGCACCCTTTCAAAAAAATAAAAAATAAAATAAAATTGTGCTGTTCACTGCCGGTCTAAAACCGCATAAAAAGAGACACGTGGGATAAAAAGTGAGGCGGTAATTAGAGTACACTTCAGTGAATTAATCAGCATCACTTGTGTGATGAGGAAGAAGACTTCTAGTTTTTGTGGACAGGAGCTTCATTAATCATCCTCCAAAGAAACACCACTTCAGCTCGACTTATCTGAAAGCCCTCTTTTCTGCAGCAGCTTTTATGGAGCACAGCAAAATAAAAACACCTTCACATACTGAGAAGCAGAAATTAAGGTTTTTTCAATCAGCTTCCTTCAGTTTCAAAATAACAAACATAAAATGTTTCAGATTACTACCAGGTATCTGAAGGTCCTAGATTGTTTTATATTCCAAATTTCTCCAACAAAAAAATTTCTCCAACAAATCTCCAACTTTGATTAAACTGCATGGTGTCACAAAGAATAGGCAGACGGCTGGTTCCAAATCCAGAAGGTTTATTAGCTCAGCTAAAAGTCCACAAAGCTAAATCAGGGTCAGGCAGGCAGAAGTTGATAACAGGCTTAAGATCATCAGAGGAGAGACAGGATGGTCAAAATCCAGGCGAGACTCAGGGCAGGCAGCATGCAAACAGAGTCAGAAACAGGGTCAGGAGACAGAAGATCAGGTCCAAATATAACAATCAGTCAGGAAGGCAGAGTGACAAAAACAATACTTAGCACTGAGCTTCACTCAGTGCAGAGTTTAGTTATGCTGTGATTGATGAACACTAAGAGTCAGGTCTGCAGCATCCAGGAAAAGGGCACTTGGGTTGCTAGGAGCTGTAGTGTGGCTAGAACTCTGGGGACAGTTCCTGCCACTGACCAGAGGGGGAGACAGAGCTCTTACCTCTGACACATGGCAGAAACTAAGAATTTTATGCATGTAAACAGAATATTTTGAGTTGGGGGTAGAAAAGTCAGATGTGTTTAGATTGACCTTTTAACTGAACTCGGCTGTTAAATATAATGGTTGTGTTGTTTTTTGTGGTCTACAAAAAAAGCAAAAATTATTTTATATAAGATGGGATTATGAAAAAAAATAATGAGCATAGAAAAGTTGACGGAAGAGAGGAAAACACCGTCTAAATTTAAGATTAGAAAGAAACTCAGCAGAACCAGACCCTACGAGGACAATCTGCCCAGACCGGCTGGGGCCTGAGAGGGCCGGAGAAGAAACACCCAAAACAATAGAGCGTCTCTTAAAAGCATTGACTGTATAAGAGAACTGGACCTGGTAACTGTGATGGCACCGATAAAGAATGGTATAATTCTAGCTCCAATTAACTGAAGTCAAATCAGTCCCCATTTTTACTCATATTATACTCATATTGACATGTTGAAACTAGAGCAAGAATGGATCTGACCAATAGAATGACTGAGTCATAGCTGTTTATTTCTCTACAGACGTCTATGGTATTTTCTTGCTTCTTGGAGCCAGTGGGTACTTCCAGTTTGGAACGCCAACAGAGGGGTCACTCAGTCCAGTTCTCATGCTCAAACAACAGAACTAAGTGACTGCAGAAATGAGAGAAAAGCAATCAGAGAGCACGGTAGCAAATGAGAGCATGTTAGGACCTATGACAGAATTGATAGCTGTTTGCTCAGGTGGCAGTGGGGGGTGGGTGGGGGGGGGGCATATATACATGTCAGTGACGTAAAACAGATTACCAATATGGGTGAGCTGGTTCTGCTAACTCGATTTTTTTTTTGTCACATTTTTTCTGTAGTGCAAGTTATTCCAGCTATAAACTGACCAATCAGATCCCTCAATAAACATCGAGCGTGTGAAACATCTGATTGACAGATTCTCTCAAATCTACTTTTAAGTGCTAGGGGTGTGGCCTTCCAACAATTTCACTCCTCATTGGCTTGATTGGTTACCATAGAAACAACCACACAAGTAATCTCTGCTCACTGATGACGTTTGGCGGAGTCCGTTTCACTAAAACAGTAACTGAATTGACTTCATGCACTGGAGCCAGAAGTGAGGAATTTCCTGTGAATGATGTCTCATTCTAGTTCTTTTTTTTATCATAACTTCCCCTGTATGCTGTCATCAGTGTTCTTTCTATCAAAATATCCTTTATGATTCACAAGCTATGGTTTAACATACTGTAAAACAAAAAAAAGGCATTCTTTACGAGTGCTACATCCTTTACCTAGCACTGTTTCCCATGAATACAGTATATGTCTAAGCGATTATCATGTATGAAGCAGATGCCTGAGGGGCTGGCCGGGTAAAATGTGGAATGTGTGGACAGCACAGGGGAGCAGCATACATTGATCTGAAAAACAGCACATTCATTTTGTCCAGTGGCCTCTTAAAACATGTCACATCCAGAATGTGGTGCTGCTTCCCGAGAGACCAGTTGGTAATGTTTTCCCCAGTTTTTTTTCAGCGCAGCTAACTGTAATTTAAAAAATGTAAAATTTGAAGGCAGCACCAACACGGATTCATAGAGCACATCACATTCTCTTCGGCAGTCTTTAGACGTGTTTGCCACGCAGACAGGTCAAGAGTGAGATTGCTAAGAGGCTCTCCTGGTTGGGGTTAAGTCATTCAGGTATGCTCGTTGGCTTCTTCATTAAAGCCCCCTCTCTTTCTGTTTCATCTGCAGAGTACCGGTGCAAACAGCCAGACACCACTGACCTTGAGTGCAGCTATTACTTCTTCCTCGCAGCCATATATAACCAACATTTATCAGCCCAGAGCTGATTTACATTCATGGCACACAGCAATCCTCACTTCATAAATAAGGCATTCCTATAAAACACAGCAATAATACCCGACTCCCACTTTGGCACAATCCTCAACCTGCGTGACCTCTGAGGGGTCAGCATGTCAGCCAAACGTTTGCAGGCATAAACAGGGTGCTGTGGGGGTGCACGCAGGGCTGGGTGGGGTTGCTGCCTGTCATGCTCTGAAAACATGCCCCCCCCAACACCTTTTGACTGAAACAACACGCTGCCTGCAGGCATGTTTGCTGATTTTGGCACACAAACAATATGCTATTTTATTCTTAATATTTTATGAATTCATCCACTTTAGATAGAAAGAAAATGTTAGTGAGCCCAAGCATAGAAGTTTGGAAGAAATAATTAAATGGAAATTCATAAGCTTTACTTTTAGCATATTAGAACTTCTTCATAATCTACGTTTACAATACTTTCTCAATAGAATAGTCCTATTCAAATTGGCATGATCTTTCTTTTGTTTTTTTTTTAGTTCAGTTAACACACAGCACTTTCCATTAGGAAATCTTGTTCAGTAACAGCACCTGTTTATATGGGGCAGTTTCACCTTTTTCTTACAGACCAAAATTTTATTTCCAGAAATAATTTTATTGTTTTCCCATCAACAACTGAGTTTTCCCATAAAGCTAACTATAGGAGAAGTCCGCACTCTGGTTCAGACCAAACATCTCTCTTGTAGACCCAAATCATTTTCTCTCCATTGCTGTGCTCAACAGTTGTGCATTTTCTGACTAATTTATGTGTGTTATGATTACGATTTTAACAGACTTTCCACATATGGTGTTCACACAGGTCTGTCACTGCCCAATACTAGCGCATGTACTCACAGTTGGAAGAGGCTTGGTGTGAAATGTCAAAGCGATGCAAATCCCGTAAATCTTGCTCCAGGCCTTTTCTTTGACAGCTCATTTCTGACATATAAGAAACTTGGTATCATAATTCTTTCCTGGCCTAAGCCACAATTATTAATTTCTCTGTCATGATCAATCTTCAAACGGTTGGTACTTTGGTGTCAGGCTGTATATTGAAAGCAGTCGCTCGATCTGCGTTTTTTCGAGCTCAGTGTGAACGCAGCATTAAAGTTCTGCAAAATGTTCTTTCTATGAAGCGTGTATAGTAGTAGTTCCAGAAGTTTATTTTAAATTACTACTCTGCTTCTTTCTTTTTAAAGACATGTTTTTTCTTTGAAAAAAAGTCCTTCCTCTTTTGTGTAAAATGATTGCTGTGTAGCCAAACATCATATTTAAAGCTGTAAAACAAAGACTTTTATGGGGCTGCTTCAGCTAAACTCTGCGGCTCATAATTACCCGGAACGCATTAAGGAAAAAAAGCGGTAAAGACAAGAAGGTTGAAAGCAACAGCAAGATAAAAGCAACTGACATGTATCAGCATCTTGATATCCAAAATTAGAATGTACTTTGACGATGATATTAAGCCGTTTTCTGAATCTTGGATCAATGCATGATGCATGGTGATGCATTGATTTTAATGTAACTCACATATCCCTTGATGATCTGTCTCCAGTGTACATGTTCTTGCTTGTTTCTCCCATAAACTGAATCTTTCAACAATATCTGCAGTCTTCGATGTCTGCACATCTTTGATTTGCAGCTGAAATCTGATGTGAACACTGATCGAGTCATCGATAACAATTTGGCAACACAGTTTATTGTTGACCTTTGCGAGAGAATTTTGATGCAAACATTGACTGTTTCTGTGTGTAGAAAAAAAGAGAGAGGAATGAATTAATTTTGGAATGTTGATATAATCAGACTCAAACTTCCTTCTCTGTTTCTACTAAACATGTTCTGCTTTTTGGCTTTGAAGCAAGTGAAACATCAGATAGATAGATAGATAGATAGATAGATAGATAGATAGATAGATAGATAGATAGATAGATAGATAGATAGATAGATAGATAGATAGATAGATAGATAGATAGATAGATAGATAGATAGATAGATAGATAGATAGATAGATAGATAGATAGATAGATAGATAGATAGATAGATAGATAGATAGATAGATAGATAGATAGATAGATGACTTTATTCATCAATAATTAATTATAATTTATCAAAACAAAACTCAACAACAGATCAATACTGACTGTATTTACATGCAGGATGAAATTATATTGTAATGTTCCTTTTTGACATGTACTACAGCAATGGGAATATTTTCCTGTACATACTCAGTATTGAACCCTGTCAGCAGGTGTTGATGTTATGACACAACTCAGTGATCTCCATCAACACTTTGGCCAGGAAAATGGCCAAAAGAATTTACACTGAAAATGTAATTATTTTTTTAAGCCTTGGATTACCTAGAAGATGTGGATAGAATTTAGCATGAGTAAAATGACAAATGGGTTATACAGTTTTCTTCACAAATTCTTTCAGTGAAATGATATAGTAAAACCTTTTTCTCATTGTCATTGAGAATGAAAGAATTTAATAAAATTGGGATTTCTCCTCTCATTAAAAGCAAGTTATGTGAACTGCAACATTGACTGTCAACTTCTGATGAGCGGTTGCTGTTGGACGTGTGATGGGCAGTGGCTCGGTCCAGTCAAAGCTGAAGGCCAGCAGCTGACTTTAACAATTACATTTTACAATTCATCAGTTCAATTAAGATTGATTCTGTGAACAATAGCACCACATGTTATGCCATGTGCATTTTTCTTTGCCTTATGTTCTAATACTTTATACCCCATACATAAAAACAATATTTGGTCTCATTTTTACAAGGCAAAACAGTGAAGAGGCCTCATAATCCAGTTGCAAAGTTTGGATCTATTCTATAAAAAATGTTTTAAGGTTGGAGATTTCCAATTAGTCAGCACTTTCATTACGCTTTATTATTATTATTATTCTGTGTTCCCTGCGACAGACTGGCGACCTGTCCAGGGCGTCCCCTGCCTTTGCCCACAAGTGGCAGGGATAGGCTCCAGCAGCCCCGTGATGAACTGAAGATGGATGAACTCGCTTCAATGTTTAAGTTTTAGATCTAAAATGCATGAAGATTAAATGGTTTCAGTCTCATAATGACTCTGTTGAAACAGCTCATCATTGCTACAAGAATTAAATATAAAATACTCAAAGCTCAACAATGGCAGGATGGAAATGTGGAGGTGTTTAGTAAAAAGGCTGCTGCAATTTTCCCTCTTTCTATCTTTTAGTGGTCAAAAGTGAGTGCCAGAACACTGCCGTAAGGCACAGATTTAAATTTCAAATCAAAATGTCAAAATGTTTGACCCGTGAGACGTCAATTAAAGTGATAATATTCTAGATCATGTTTCCTGCACTGTCAGCAAAACTCTAAAGTAGATTAAACAACGGATGAGATGTTTCATTGAAACATGTCATAGCACCTGTCAGATTATGGGTGGGAAAGAGAGTCTTCTCTCTTCAAATTGATACCCATGCTGATGCAGGAGAAAGGAATAATGTAATTTTCTTAGCTTCAATGAGGCCTCTGTGGATCTGGAGGAAAGATCCTTCTGCAAATAGTCTTATTCTCAATCCTAGTGCTGATGAAAAGAAGTCAAACTTTAACAGTAACCAATGACATTTTAAACTCAAACTCAAACTTTATTTATTTATATAGCGCCTTTCATTTTGGTTAAAAACACAAAGCGCTTAACATAAAAACAGATAAAACAGTCATAAAAAGTGAAAGTTATTAAAAACAGAAAACAAAGGACAATCACACAAAGAAGGTACCCCTCCCTCACCATCCCCCGCCCCCACCCCCACCCACCCAGTTACCCCAGTAGAACCGTGAACAGAAAAAGAACTGCAGTTTAAGAAGGTCTGGCTTGGTACTGCTACGAGGAAACGATATCATGGGGATCCATTCATTCCAAGGCCCAGCCGGACCACAGGGGCCATTACCGCAGCGCCCGCCCAACACAGGGCAGCCCAGGGCCCCATCCATGGCTATTAGACCACAGAGTGGGACCCCAGCCCGCCCAACCAGAACGGGCACCACAGCAACGGCATGCCCTACAGGTCAAGCTGGTGGTGCCCAAGAACGATGGATCCCCCAGAGGAAACACTGGAGTAAAAAAACATCAGAATAAAAAATAAAAATGATCATAAAATAACAACAATAAAAATAGAAAAAGATAAAAAAAAAAATAAGATATAAGAATGTTAGTAATTAAAAAATAAAAAAAATAAAAACGTCAGTGATTAAAACATAACCTAAGAATCATTGGTAAAATAACAATAAAAATAATTGCATATTAGAAACAAAGATAATAATAGTCCTTACAAGAAAATAAATAATTAAATATGTAAATAAATACCTCAATTTAATAGATGAATAATAAAAGACATAAGGAATGATCAAAGTCATATAAAAGCCAGACTAAAAAGGTGGGTCTTGAGCCTCTTCTTAAAAACCTCTACAGTCTCTGCGGCCCTGAGGTTCTCCGGCAGGCTGTTCCACAGGCGAGGACCATAATGGCAGAATGAAGCCTCACCATGTGTCTTGGTCCTTACCTTAGGGACAACTAAGAGGCCAGTGCCAGAGGACCTCAGGGTCCGCGAGGGTTCGTATTTTAAAATAATATCATTTAAATAAGAGGGCCCAAGACCATAAAAACATTTATAAACCATTAAAAGAACTTTAAAATCAATCCTGAAACGCACAGGGAGCCAATGCAGCGATTTTAAAACCGGTGTAATGTGTTCCCGCCCCCTGGTCCTCGTCAGAACTCGTGCCGCTGAGTTCTGTAGAAGTTGTAGATTTGAGATCGACTTTTGGGGTAAACCAGAGAGCAGGGCATTACAGTAATCTAAACGACTAAAAATAAAAGCATGCATTAGCACCTCTGTGCTGGCAAGAGAGAGGAACGGGCGGACTCTGGCAATGTTTTTGAGATGATAAAATCCTATTTTCACAATGTTTCTGATGTGAGGAGTAAAATTCAGCTCAGAGTCAAAAAGAACGCCCAGGTTTCTCACACACTGAGAAGATTTAAAATTCCTAAGTTTGGGTAAAATCATCTCTCTCTTGTCTTCAGGACCAATGATTAAAACTTCAGTTTTGTCCTGGTTGAGCTGCAAGAAGTTTTCTGCCATCCACAGCTTTAGATCTAAAATGCAGTTTAAAAGAGTGTTGACAGGTTCAAGGTCATCAGGAGACACGGCGATGTAAAGCTGTGTATCATCAGCATAGCTGTGAAAGTCAACGCCGTGTCTCCTGATGACATCCCCAAGAGGCAACATATACAAGTTAAAAAGTATTGGACCCAAGATTGAACCCTGGGGAACCCCACAACTTATTTCATGGACTCCTGAGGAACGAGTATCCATACTTACAATTTTAGATAAACAGTTGTCTCCTGTGTCTGTTACAAATAATGCGCCCCTTCAACCACCAATCCTTTGCGCTCCATGTCTCTGTGCTGCTTTATTACTGTTTTTATTTGCATTTACAGGGATATAAATCTGCAGACAACTTTGTCATTTTATTAGTGGTGAATCCCGTCAAAATCCTCCCTTCATGCATGTTTAATACATGCAGTGGAGCTTTAAAGGAGGGGCAATGCAAATGGAAAGAGGGGAATGGGGAACATGGAGGAGACTGACCACTGCTCAGTGAAGCATGAACAGACACCAGAGAATCTTCTGTGAAAAACTGAGTTGTTTTTCTCTCTTTCAAGAGTGAGCTCTGCTGCAGGCAGCCTGTCAACACTTTTAGCTGTTCTTATAGCTGCTACAAGAGGCAAAGCTGTCTACTGGAAGACGTGAAAGGCAACAATGCTGGCTCAAAAAGAACTATTCTCACAATTTTATTCAGTTTTTTTAACAGCATTTTCTTTTTATATTAATATATTCTCAGACTTTCAAAATGGCTATTTAGATTTCCAGTTCAGGAATCTCGATTGTTGTTTGGAGCTTAAATTTCTTCCCTGCATGCAGGGCAGAACTTTGGCAGTTTTTCCCATTACTCTATGTAGCCCCAGGGACCATAGAGAGTAGAAATTACATGTCAAAATCTTTTACATTTTCTTTTATTATTTACTTTCCAAAAGGACAGTTAGGAGGAATCAGTCAGTGTCTTAAGTCAGTGATAGGATTTGACTATTAGTCAGGTTTGCAAAATAAAACATCAGAATTTCCATAGACTTAATTTTTTACAGAGAAAAAGAAGAAAAAAGCTACACTAATTCATGCCTCAGTCCCTTTGCAGCATCATCGGGAGCTGAAAGCTATTCTGAATACCAAAAGCTTTGGGTTGGGGAAAAGTCTCACGTCAATTACACGAACAGCACAGACAGGAAGCAAAGGCAACTCTGCAGGTGCAGCTGATTCAGGATCACCAGTTAACCTGAAACAGTAAAGCACCACACAAAGAACATGCAAAAAGGTGCTGGTCTCTATGATCTTTTACTGTGAGACAACTGCCGTAATTATTCCTTCAGGCTCCTTAAAAGGCTGATTCATTCAGAGAAATTGGACCATTTTCTTTCACATATTATATCAAAGACTTTATGCAGTGAAGATAAAAATGACTTTTCTTTAGCCTCAATGACCATCAGCAGTGACAAGACAAATACGCACCCATCGGTGCACTTTGTGCAGGACTGATGGACTGAAGAGCTTCCTGTTTTGGCTTTTTCTGTTCTCCGTTAGCCTTTGGAAGCTGTTGAACCTGCATCAGCGCTACTGTGACTGCACCAACTGAAGGTGAGAGCTTGACCTGATTCAAGAATGGTCTGAATGCTTGCAGGAGAAACAGGAAATGAAATGCCTCATGAATGAATTACCCAGGGTGTAATACAATCGTGGGCCGCTAATGAGCCAAAGCATATGTTTCCAGATTCAATTATTTCAACAGCAACGTTTCTCTGCTGGTGAATTAGTAATGCTGGTTCAGAATAGTCAACTGTTTCATCTACAGTACTTTGTAAAGTTAAATTGAGAAACATTTTCAAATCTTAAGTGATGAAATAAAGAAAGAGAAAAGATAGATTCTTAAAAAAAAAAACAATTAAAGATGGAAATTTTATATTTTATTTCTTCTTGCATAGAAACACTCTCTTTGAAGAAATCCATCAACATCATCATCATCATCTGCCATTATGCATAGGCAACAAGCTATTTCACCTACGAGTATGGGAGATATCAGCTGTGAGCCTTCCCTAAAACTGGTTTGTGTCAACGTGTGTGAGAATTCACCGCATGCTGACTTCCCGGAGAAAGATATGCAACTTTAAGCTTCATCCATCTTCCCCAATATGGAAACAATCCAGTCCTACTGCTTCCAATAACTGCCATGCTATTTCAGCTTTAGCATGGAAATGAATGCAGATTTGATGAAAGAGTCTCCGTTTGTGCTGTTTGGGTTTCTGAGCATTTCATGAGCTTTGCTTTGTGTGTTTCTCACCACAGGGGGACAGCTCTGAGGTAGGAGCAGCCTTGAATAATGAGCTTGGCCCCAAAGATATATGTTTCACTGGTGTCCAGACCACAGTGGACAGCTTGCAGTTGCACAAACACAGCATGTGCACAGACCAATCACAAAACAATTTCTCATGAAGAAGACAAGGATGAAACAAAGATGAAACAGCTGCATTACCTCTTATAAAGTCCAGATCGTTCTCTCAACAGTGGAGGCTTCAGTGCTATAACAGAGGTTGTGATCTAGACTCTGTGGACCCTCTTATTATTTACAGTTCAAACTCAGTTCAGGTTCGATTTAGAATTTAAAACTGCTTAACTTGTGTTTCCACTGCCAACGGGAATGATCAATTTGAGCATATGTGTCAAGTGACCTACTTGTTATCATCAGTTTAGAGGTATTTCTTCTTCTTCTTCATGGTCATCTCCATTCTAATGCTGAAGTCACAACGAACATGATTCACACATTAAATTCAAATCCGACCCTTCTCTTTTGGTCAAATTCGTTGCTCGACGCTTGTTCAAACTGTGTTCATAAACTTGTTGCTCCAGTAAGATGTGGAAAGAGTTGCTGTCAAAAGTTTTTCTCCTCATTCCTACATGGAAGCATTGGATGAAAAAAAAAACAAGAATTATATTAGAGGATTTTTTTTTATCATTGTATGGATCCAAATGAGAAAAAGCATTATAAACGTCTGGATGAGAACGATCAGATACTCCAATACGTTGGTTTTGGACTCCACTCACTGATGACGTCATCAACGCGTCACATGTCAAAGCCAAGTTTCTGATTGGTTGACGCGATGTGTCTTCTATGCCAAAGTACAGACCTTTGAACTCTAGACGCACCATGCTTGACTCTCAAATTGCACTACTGGAGTTCTGATCGCATCTGTACTCAACATTAACATTGAAACAACATTGATGTGAATGTAGTTTGACAGCATGGCATTGCTGAACCTTGGCCTTAACAAAGAACAAGTAAAAGACGGGTAAAATGAGCCTGAATGTATTGGAGTCTGAGCTGTGAGGCAGATGTAGTACAGAGTTCTGACAGTCCACTGTCAGTCAAATGGCAATGTCCATTCATGACTTCAGAGTCAAAAGTACAGCGACCATTTTTTCTCAATGCTAATGACATTCAGCATCATTTTCAAGTCACTAATCATTAGAGTAAATATTACCTTATTAAACAAACTTCCTAAAGATCATAGTATTTTTTCAGAAATAAAAACCTTCAAGGTTATTGTTCCACATTATTACACACAACAGAGTTCCACCACATTAGATAGATTCCTAAGAACTGAAGATGGTCAGTTTGCTGGTCAGTTTGAATTTGCTTCATGAGGAGGTCCTATTTACTGAAATCTAAAGCTTTTCATATGTGAAGATGATTTTGTTATTAAAAGCACATTTCTTCTTGTTGTACCATGAAAGAAAGTGGTCAGTCAGAAACTCATTTTCAAACCTTCTGGGACCCCAAAGAGGCCGACCAGCTCTATCCCCCTGATTCTGGACCAGAACATGATCACCTCCTTGCTGACGTCGCAGTCTTGTTGGGACATGGTGCCCATCCACCAAACACCCACTACTCCATCCATTGGGACCATCCAGGGTTGCACAGCACTCATTAGTGAAGAAGAAAATGAGTCTTCATGTGTGTTTGGGCCCACTGCAGCCGTTTCTGCTTGTGAGTGTTGTTTAGGGGTGTCGAATTATAGGTTTGCGTAGAACTGCAAGATTCTGGAGGATCCTTCACCTTGATGTTATTGGGACTCCAGAGACACCAGCAGCTTCAAATATGTGATTGCTGCTTTGTAATGCTATTTCAGCAGCTGCTCTCGTAACCCTTGTGCTATCCTAGGCACTTTACCATTGGGAGTTGGGTCATCTAGACCCACTAGACAGTGCGCTGAACTTTTTTCTTCAATGATTTGTGATCTTCACTGGTGTCCATGGATTACATGAAATCTTTCCACCTTTATCCACCTTTGTCATGGTAGGGAGAACACGTCAATGTGAGGGTGGGGTCATAGGATAGCACAAGGATTAAACTAATGTATTTGTCTGAGGAACCTTCCTCATCTGTACCAACCCGTGTGTCTCTGAATCAGCCACAAATCTCTTACTTAAATAAAATTGGCATAATACCGTATTTTCTGGACTATAGAGCGCACCTGCATATAAGCCACACCTGCTGTATTTAAAAATATAAATAAAAACAAAGGACATACAAGCCACATCGGCCTAAAAGCCGCAGATATCTATGTTGAAAAACTAACTTTTACTGCATGAAAAACTATTTTGTACTATAAATAAACATCTACCTGAACAGAATCTTTCCGAACGGTGCTTTTTTACACGGCAACTTTGCTGATTAAGAGAACCAAGAGAAGATAACCAGTATTTATTTACCTTCATTTCTCCAATGTTTGAAACCACAAGTTGCTTTCATCATCTTCGCTGAAACCCATGAAGTTGCCTTCTTCAGTTTCGGAGTTGAACGATCTCAGAAGTGCTCATCACATCTGTCTCCATCAGTCTTGCTCTCCACGTCAATGTCGTCCTCGTTAAAGTTGGCTCTGAAGGTCTGTTGCTCACTTTGCGTAGCAGTCTGGCCTTTCGGAACCCGTTGCTGATGGTGGATTCTTTCACACTCCACACGGTTAGGATCCACTGACAGACATCAGAAAAGGATGCTTTTATGTCCTCTGGAGGCTTTTGTGGACTTTTTACATTGCATGAGCTCTTCCTGCTGCCGCCTCCCAACGTCTCACCATAGATTCATTGATGCTAAGCTTACATGCAGGTTTCCCTACTGGATAGCAAGCTTGACGGCCTTCAACTTCAACTTGCATCATATGAACGTCTTCGTGTGGTTTCCATGAGGATGTGGCGAGGATTTGAAAAATAATTACCCCTTAGTAATTTGTCGTGCGTGGTCTATCTGCTAAAGAAAAAGTAGCATAGTCTTTGCTTCTTTGCATTGATTTTTCGTCTCTCATTTTTTAAATGCTAATTCCGGTTATAGAGCGTCCGTAAAGGTGGAAGAAAAATCCACAGAATAGCCGCACATTTGCACAAGCCGCACCGTTCAAAACCTAGGAAAAAGTAGCGGCTTATAGTCCAGAAAATACGATACTTTGGAATAAAGTGGAGTACAGTGATCCCTCGCTACAACGCGGTTTACTTTTCACGGTTTCGCTACTTCACGGATTTGCGTCGTGCATTGTGATCTGCATTCTGATTGGCTAAAAAGTCACTCCGCTTCTTCTCTACCTGTGCGTCAATAACGCTGCAGTTTAATATGTACACGTACGTAAAACAGCTTGCCAAATTTACATTACGTACGTGCAAATTCTCTTGCAATTTCGAGTTTCTCTAAAACCCAAAGAAAAAAGAGCAACAACTGCCTATCACTATGTTCTTCTCCCGAACAAACACAGCTGCACCGCGGGCTTCAAAAGAAGAAAACACTGCAGAGCGGAGTCAGGATGCAGCGGCTCAGTCTGAAGAGCAGTGAAATACACCTGACTCACTATTTGTCCCACTATACTTTGTATTTTTTTCATGATCATTTTAAATTTTCTCCCGTTTAATCCAATTACTCGGGTCGCGGTGGGCGGGGCTAATCTCCGCGATTTGAAGCCTTCTGTTCACATTGATGATTCAAATTATTATTTGACAGAACAGTACAGACGTTATTTGTTGAAAAAAAAACGTTTCTAAAGTACCTTTATTTGTGAAACAAATGCTTGAGCCTGTAAAATGGTTTGTTCTTTCTTTTCAATGTATAATAGAGAATTTAATTGTATAATAATTGAAAAAAAAATAGAGGTTTCTACTTCACGGATTTTGCCTATCACGGGTTCTTTCTGGAATGTAACCCCCGCGAAAAACAAGGGTTTACTGTATAGCTATTGGTTGTTTTTTAATTTATTATCTAGTCACAAATACTTAAAGTCCCACTCTGATCATCTTTTGTATCTTTTTTTTAAGCTGTTTTCAGTCGTCTTTTAATTATGATACATAATCCTCCATTTAGAAAATGGTGCTAAACAATATTAAAGAATGTTTAGGCCGCTGCATTTGACTTGCTGCCACTAGTTATCTTATTCTTTAGCCACAGTTTCACATTCTCTGGGATCCCCAGCATCTTGAGCCTTAAGACACGTGTGCGGCACCAAACTGTATCGCTCTCCAAAACTAGCCTTTTAAATGTGTTTTACCTAAAGAAAATGAAAAGAAATGGCCAAGATGAAACCAGGAAACTGCAAATGAAGGGAAAATAAACCTGACAGGAAAAAATTACTTTGCAAAAAAGAAGGAAATGAAAGTGGAAAAAAAGAAAACCAATAAAGGAGAAAATGGAAGGGCATGAAGAAAATAATGAAATAGTGAGAGAAAAAAGGTTAAAGGGAAATGATAAGGCATAAAGGAAACAATCATTCTGGGTTTCTTACCAGCAAATGCAGGTTTGTCTCTTCAGCTGTGAGAATCTGTGCTTTAATATCATCTTTTTATTTTATTTTATTTTGTTCTTTTGAGAACAATCTTGGTATCAAAGCCCAGATGTGCACAAAGCATCATCTGTACTGAGTAATAGCACTGGTATGTGGACAGTTTTATTTTAACAAACATGCATGCGAACAACACAAAGATTATAAAATCTATTCTTTAGTTAATTTTCAGATGCATTCAAGGTCTTAGTCACAACTGCCCTTATGGATGGCTACGGGCTGTCTGTGGGCAAAAAATGGGCAACCCTGTACAAGACACGGAGTTGGCCCACAAAATATCAAAGTTGTAGACGTAAAGTCTTCGCTGAAGAGTAAAAATGTTCATGCGCATTTTTTTATGGCCATGCTGCAGGCCACATGTCGTAGCAAACACTGGATGCAGCTGAGACACATTCAAACCCTGTGCACTGTGCAAGGAGCTGATTAGTGCTGTTCAAGTGGTAAGACCAAGCTCATTACATGCAGCTTGACTGAATTTAGAGAAGTAGACAGAGTGTAGTTTCTGTGGATATTCTATGGAGCCACTCCATCCAGTTAACGGACGGGGTACGATCCAGCAAGGAACCAGTGCCTTCCCTTCACTAATGATTGGAGTGCTGGGTGAAGCAGGTACCATATGGCAGCATCATCCATACATTACAAGTGTGTGTAACCTATATTATCCTTAAAAATACTATGAAACACATTTACCTGAGGTGGTCATACGAGCCTTAAGGGACATCTACATTCTCTGTGATTGGCTACTCGTGACATTTTTTTTCATTGATGGATAAATAAAGGTGTGGAAGAAGAGCACAACTCCTGTATGTTCCCTCAGCCAATCACAAGTTAGTGTTTATCAAGAGACGACTGCACAGAACCATTCACCTCACGCTTTTATTCATCTGAATATTAATACAAATATATTTATGTATTTGGCTGTGCACGATGAAATCCACACCCACTTTTATGAATGAGACCCACGGTTCTGAAACAATATAAGACAACATGACAGCTGACAAAAAAATAAAATAAAAAACTGATTCAGAGACAGACTTGATTTGCACAGAGATTTCTGTAATATCCTCTGTGAATGAGATTTGGAAGGAACGACACTAACATTCTTAAAAATCCACTCCAATTATTTTTTTTATCTATTTTTAAAGCATTCCCAGTGATCTTTTAATTATGATAATGCCGTTTTTTTTGCCAAAGTCAGAAAACCTGTGTTGTTCAAGGACATAGTTTCTGCAGAGTGACAGATGTTCAAAGGAGATCTCTTGAGTTGTTTGGACAAAATAAACCCACCAAAAAAAGACATTGATCTATTCGTCTGTAAGTGGATGCAGACAGAATGGAGCAGTGCAGAGAGACTTTAGCCCGCCCAGAGTATTTTCTACGTCAAAAATAAGGTCTTTTTCCAACAGCATTTTATTGTCTGTTACTGATTTACAAGGATTTGAATAAAGAGATAAGCGACCTTGGGAGCATTTCGGGGCAGGCAACTCTGGCAGGCTTTACTTCGGTTACTCCCCTAGGGCGGTTCAATCAACTCACCTGTGCAGCGTCCTATTTAAGTCCAGGTGTGTAAGCTGTTCATCCTTCTTTACTGAAGCGCTGCGTTTGTCACCCCATCCTCCCACCCGGCATCAACCTGTGAGCTCCCTTAGGGTAGTTATTACCCAAAAGTTTATGGAAATTTGTCTCATGGATTTGCACGGAGTCTTATGCCAAACTAAAGGAATGTGAAATACCGACTAGAGGAATGTGAAATGCAAAGTTAAAGGAATGTGAAAGCACAACAAAGAATGTGAAAGTAAAACAAAGTATGTGGAAGCAAAACTAAAAGATGTGAAAATAATTATCATTACTACTGCATGAGTTGTCTGACTGAAATACTCAGAAATGCAATTTTCTTTCTTTAAATTTTTTCTCCAATATCAAAAAAAATGCCACAAAGATATGTTAAAAACACCACAAAACCTTTTTCATTAGAGTGGGTCTTAAACAAGTTGTGGTGCAGAATGACCTCAACGTATTTGAACATTCATATTTAAGATCTTCCTCTGGGATCAGACTATTCCGTGAGCATTCACCAGTTTTTTTGTATTTCACTTTTGTTTGAAAAATATGAAAATTACTCCGTATTTATTTATACATTTAGGAAAACACAGACATTTGGGAATTTCCGTTTCATTTAAGCTGTTTACCTACAGCGGATGACACTTCTTATCCACTGAAGTTGTTTTTCCTGCTTTAAATCAGGTAAACAAGCTGTTTGTACGTATTATTTAATAAAGTGCAGGTTTGTTTCTGTGGATCTTTTTTCAGATGCTAACATGTTAATTCACCACTCTATGTATCTATCTAAAGAGGAGAAGCACTTCCAATAAAACCTCCTAATTTAGGCAGCAAACAGAACAATTTCAGAAGCCTGTCACCATTTTAGCTTTAAAAAAGATTAATCGCAGCAGGTGGAGCAACAGCAGAGATCTTAAAAAAAGAAGTTTGGAGGCTGTGAAAGCCATATTCACATTTCTGTGCAAATTTCCTAATTATTGAGCCAACGGACGTTCATCATGCTGTTATGAGCCGAAAGAGGAGGTAAAATAATTGTTGTGGGCGTGGCTTCTGTTGGTGTGGCTGTGTGCATTTGTGCATCAAAACTTTGCAATGTTTCTGCTGATAACAGATCCCTAACCAAGAGCCCATTAGGTTTGTTTGGAGTCTCGGCCCGTACATGTTAGACCATCAAGGGCTTTCAGAGAACAACATTTAAAGACATGATGAGAGATGGTCTCCTCTGAACTTCATGTCTGTACCTGCCTGACAGACTGCGACAGGAAAACAGACAGAGTGTTGGGGTTCAGCAGCAACATCCTCGTCTGCCTCAGGCTGCTGTTGATTTCTGATACACCCGATTCCTCTGAGCTTTGTTTTTCAGTGACCTTTCCACCTCACATCTCAGGCAGGAAAAATCGTTGCAGAACACGCGGCACGTCACTGAGACAGCAAAGAATGTGATAAAAGGTTTGAGACAAAATCTGAGTGGAATTTTCTGCTCTGAGAGTTTGTGGAAGTGCTGGAAGATTCTTCAAAGTCTGACTTTTATGAGGTTGATGGAGAGACTCGACAGCTCGCTCCACAGCTCTCTTCTAATAGTTTTGCTTCTTTCCCCTTTGAAAGGCTGTGGGTTGTGGACAAATGTCACTGTAACATTCAGCTCAATGAAACCCAATAACTGGTCCAGCAGAAATGAAAAACATATATATTATATTTTGTAGTAGACTTGGTTAATTTGTTGTTTGTAACGTTCATCTCACAGTTAGAAAGTTCTTGTAAGAAAAGTTTGTTTGAAAAGGGAGAAGAGATAAATATTTTAGGTCTCTGTTTAAATCTGTTACTATTTGAAGAGCTAAGAGGATTCATAAAAAAGCCAAACAAAAACACAAAAACTAATAAGAATGGCTGTGCAAGACCCCCAAATGAAAAAAAAAAAACACAATCCAGAAAATTGACAGCTAGAAGAGAAGTGGTCAGAGTGTAAAACTCTCCTCTGAACCCCCCTTAGTGCTGGTGCAAAACCCATGCAGGGAAAGTCAAGCAGTTCCTAGCTTTAGCTTATGTGCTGAAAGACAAGTGAAGGGAGTGAGACACAGAAACATTACACTGACACACAACAGTACTCACAAGCAGAACTATCATGTAATTAAATGTGGTTTATTAAACATTCGATCCATTTCCTCTAAGTCCGTCTTAGTCAATAAGTTAATTAATGACAACAAACTTAGTCTACTAGCCTTAACAGAAACCTAGCTCCAACAGGATGACTATGTTAGACTGGACCTTTTTTTAACTCATGGTATAGAGATCAGCCAGCTGAGTGTCCTTCCTCATAACCCCATTATTTCTGATCACTTTCTGATCACCTTCCAGTTTACATTAGAACATGCTACTGCCCCAGCGAATAAAAAAACAGCTTAAAAGAACCTTATCTGACCGCTCTGTCTCTGAATACCTGGAAACATAGCCTTTATTTAATTATAAAAAAGCTCTGTGTAGAGCTAGAACCCAGTACTATTCAACCGTAATATCAGATAATGGAAATAATCCAAGATTTCTTTTTAGTACTATTGCTAGATTAACTCGTAGTCAGAGCTCAGTAGTACCACATGTTCCTGTTTCTCTCAGCTCTGTTGATTTTCTTACATTTTTCGATAGTAAAATTTCATATATTAGACATAAGTTGAATTAAGTTATTCCTACTATCAGCCCAGAGCAGGCTGAAGCGGCAGAAGTGGAGGCATCCATAGAAACCTCTGTAATATTAGACTGCTTTACTGCTGTGGATCAAGCTGAAATAACATCAGTTATCACGTCCTCCAAAATCTCAAATTGTCTCTTAGACCCAATCTCCACTAGGCTTTTTAAAGAAACCTTTCCTCTAATTAATGAATCAATATTAATGATAATAAATATCTCTCTGGAAACAGGTTATGTACCACAATCTTTTAAATATGCAGTTGTTAAACCTCTTCTGAAAAAGCCCAGTTTAGATCCTAGCAACTTGGCCAACTATAGACCGATATCAAACCTCCCCTTTATTTCTAAAATCCTAGAAAGAGTTGTAGTTAAGCAGCTTTACCACCACCTACAGGACAACAGCCACTTTGAAGACTTTCAGTTGCGGTTTAGACCTCACCACAGCACGGAAACTGCACTAGTTAGAGTCTCTAATGACTTGTATTGGCCTCAGAAAAGGGACTACTTTCTATTCTGGTCCTGTTAGACCTCAGTGCAGCCTTTGACACTATCGACCACAGTATTTTACTCCATAGATTAGAGCAGGACATAGGGATCAGAGGATCTGCCCTCCAGTGGTTTGAATCCCATTTATTCAATAGGTAAATGGACAGTCCTCTCATTGCACTCGAGTTAGCTATGGAGTCCCACAGGGCTCAGTTTTAGGACCCATCCCATTTATGCTACCCTTAGGAAACATAATGTCATGATTCATGATTTCAAAGAACCGACAGACCCAGATGCTGGAACCCGGAAGGAAACAAAGGAAAGTAAAGGTAAGTTAGTTAATTTTTCCAGGACGTAGATCCAATGGTGAAGATGACAGCTGAGGACAGCACATGAGTAGCAAGTTGAGGAACAGGAATCTTGACTTGGGATGGTAGTTTGGCTGGAGGGTTGGCATGAAGAGGAGTCGTGGCGTAATCGAGGAGAACGGATAGCTCACGAGGCGAATCCCAGGTAAACACTCGTGGTGAATATTTCCTGTAAGCAAGGCGTAAGTAATAATTAGCGAGAGGGAAAAACTTAGAGCGCTAGCACATGAGTGACCAGACAAAGCACCATAAAGGAGCAATAAACTGGCGATGAATGCTGGGGCTGGATCTCCTTAAGACTGCTGGAGGTTGATGAGTTGAGTGAATACAGCTGGGAATCCTGAGTTGTATTGCAGAGCAGAGAGGGGAGGGGAAGAAGAGCTGCCATAGGCACCATGACACATCAGGAAACACAGCATTAATTTTCACTGTCATGCAGATGAGACGCAGTTGTATTTATCTATTAAACCTGAAGAAAATGACCATATAGAGAAACTGAATGCCTGCATCAGAGACATCAAGGCCTGGATGACATTTATTTACCTCCTCCTGAACCCAGAAAAAACTGAAGTCATTATACTAGGTCCTAAAAATCTCAGAGATGCTCTGTCTGATCAGATAGTCTCCCTGGATGGCATACGTATAGCCCCCAATTCCACAATTAGAAACCTTGGGGTTTTATTTGACCAGGATTTATCATTTAAGGCTCACATATCTCAGGCGTGTAGAACTGCCTTTTTTCACCTGCGGAATATTGCTAAGATCAGAAATATACTTTCTAAGAGTGATGCTGAAAAACTCCATCCATACATTTGTTACATCTAGACTGAATTACTGTAACTCTTTGTTGGCAGCGTGTCCTAAGAGTTCCTTAAGAAGTCTCCAGCTTGTTCATGACAAGGCAGAACACAGGACTGGACTCAGATGCAGAGCTTAAGGATTTAATTGCTTGATTCAAGAGATGAGCTTGCTTTGGCAGGTGAAAGCACATGACAAACAGGCACAGGACAAAGGGAAACACAGGCTATAAATACATGAGGAGGGGAAGCACAGGTGGGAATGATCAGGGATGATGAGGCAGACTCAGGTGTGGGGAGCAGACACAGCAGGAAGGGGAAGGTCTGGAACGAGAGGTAGGTTAGAATTTCAAAACAAAACAGGAAACCCCACACGAGACAACAGGACGCTTGACGAGACATGACAGTTCAGAATGCAGCTGCATGATTGTTAGCAGGAACTAGCAGAAGAGATTCCATCACTACTGTGTTAGTTTCACTTAACTGGATCCCAGTTGATTATAGAATTAAGTTCAAAATCCTCCTGCTAACCTATAAGGCCTTACATGGTATGTGTGGCTGTTTCCCCTGACTGAAACTTCACACAAGGACCCGAACTCTGGGTTTGGTAGGCTTTCGTAGCTCCTGACCAAAATTCAGACAATTAGCTAAAGTAAAAGCGTCATTACATCGTCATTGTTTTGGGAACAATAAAACCCCATTGTTTGGAGTCCTCTGGCTTGGTCATCTTATTCTTGAGTGATTTAATCACCGCAAAAAGAACCCCGTCACAGTATGGTCCCGTCCTACATTAACTCTTGTGCTATCCTACGGTGTCCAAATGACCATTGACGTGTGATCCCTACCATGATAATGGTGGAGAAGATTTCATGTAATCCATGGAAATCAGTAAAGATCACGAATCATTGAAGAAAAAAGTTCAGCGCACTGTCTTGTGGGGTCTAGATGACCTAACTCCCAATGTTAAAATGTCTAGGATAGTACAAGGGTTAAAGAACTCATAGTGCCTCACCAACCAAACAGAGCACTTCGTTCCCAAAATGCAGGACTGCTTGTGGTTCCTAGAATTAGTAAAAGTACAGTTGGAGGTAGAGCCTTTAGCCACCAAGCCCCTGTCTTATGGAATAAGCTCCCAGCTCATGTAAAAGAGGCCGACACAGTTTCTACACTCAAAGTTAGACTTAAAATATTCCTCCTTGGACAGGCTTATTGCCAGACTAGCTAGTATTCCGAGAATATTTACCTTACTGTTAATTTGTTCAAATTAAAGTTAACAATAACAATAAAGTTGTTAGTAGGCTGCTAGAGGTTTGAAGCTGGGGTAACTATGGTGCTCTGGGGTTCTGTCCTCTTTTCTCATCTACTTCTACTCTCCTCCTCTCCTCTATTCTTGATCATTTATTTCATTATTATGAAATTATATTATCATTTAGTTCTCCATGCTTCTGTTTGGTGCAGTGCGATTCATGTACTGTCCCTCTTTCCAGATTCCAGTTGGCTCATCCGTGCTCCTGTATCTGACCATGTACCCCGTCTCTGGCTTGCCCCCACTACTGCTTCTACACCTGGCTATGGATCCTGTCTCCGGCTCGTCTCTCGCCCCCAGCCGTCACCAAACTTCATCTGGATGAAGCTCGTCTGTTAGACTTTAAATATGAAGCTGTAGGGTTAGATAAGTTAATTCTTCTCTAAGAGTTCTGGTACATCGCCTGTCCGTCCTGGGGGAGGATCCCTCCTTCATGTGGACACCCCTGAGGTTTCTTCAATTTTTCCGGAATCCAGTTTTTTTAAGGAGTTTTTCCCTACCACGAAGGAGGGTCTAAGGGCAGGATGCCAGTTTGTTTTGGTCTGTTTTAGTTAAAGTTTATTATTATCCTATTGAATTGTATGCATTTATTATCCATTTTGATTGTATATTATACATTGCAATTACCGGTACGAAGCCCATTGACTGTTGTTGTGAATTTGGGCTATACAAATAAATTTGAATTTAATTGAATTAAATAAATTAAGTAATAATGTTTGAGAAATAAGACAGTGACAGGAGGCGTGCAACCTTTGAACATAATTGCAAAATCAGTTTAAAAAGCGGAAAAATTCAATGTAATTATTTTGAAGATGAATTTGGAAAATTAGTTCGATAGTCGAACCTCGGATTCAGGAACAACAACAGGAGAAAGGTAGTTTGCCATCTCTCGGTGGGTGGAGTCTCAGATTAAAATGATCTGAAATGTATTTGTTTGTGAGGGATTGTGAAGACTCACCTGCCTGAACCATCAACCAGCCATGGATTTCACTGCAGACTTTCTCACCCGAGCTTTGGCTTTTTCTGTAAAATGTCTTCATGTAGGACCACAGCTCTCATTCAGTAAGAGGAAAAAAAAAACTGTCCGGACTCCAGGACTTCACCAAACCATGCAAAATTAATGAATAGCCAGCAGAGATAACAACGCTACATTTTTAATGCACCTTGTCACCGGCGGGTGTGCTGCGGCTTTCTCCAGAGACATTGATTAGCAGCAGATGGAGTGACAGACGACCCCCCTGGGGAGTGCAGGGAGGAGAGGGAGAGCTGCTGTGGCTGTTGTCCGCTCCACACTCATCGATATGTCATTAAACAATGACAGTGCCTCAGGGTGTTTAATGAAGTGTTTGCAGTCTGATTTGGATCTCAATCGCGAGGGCATTAAGGAGTATCTGGTCTTTCAGATAGCTCCTGTTTACTAAGCAAGAACCTGGGCCTGAACCTGTCACAGAGCTGTGCAGACTCATCAATGCAGGTTTGCACAGGTGATGCCTCTTTCATTATGATGTCAGGGACAAAGTATGTAAACAGGCCTTGTCCTTGAGCCCAGATTTCAAGGTCCACACCAAGGAACCACAGCGACATGTGTATGTTCTGCTGAACGCTGCTTATCAAGATTTCATTTGTGTTCCAGGATTATTTCCTCATGTAAAAGTCGAATGCTTCTCCGTGCACCCACTGGGAGGAGCGGAAAAGCAGAACAAAAGTGGGAATCAGGTGTTTCTTTGGAGATAAGGTACAGTTTAGCCGGAGCTGCATGTGTGAATTTACGTGTTCACGCCTGATGTGCGCTCTCTGTATCGTTTCATTAGTCTTTCTGTACGAGGCTTTTACACGGCCCTGGTGCATTACAACAATTCACTGGAATAAAAAAAATAAACGCTCAATTCAAGGGAGATGTGAGGTGATAACACAATCAGAGGCATTTATTAGGCCGCCGTATGACTTAATATCAGATTTCATTTCATTTTGTTGTCTTAGCTGATGCAACTGAGGCGCCACCCTTCCTAAAAATATCTGTGAAACTAATTTACGGCCTTTCCAGTTTCTAATCTGCTGCCAATGATAAAGACCTGCCCTGCCAACACCCTCATTTATTTGTTACCACAATTATCTGTGCTTCTCTGTTTTGCATGTCTTCACTAAAAGGTTTTATTTTAAACCAAAAGAGAAAAAATACATTGTTCTTCTGTAAATGAGCTGTAAGCTGCCATTACCCTCGTCTTTGCTTGATATTTGAAATTTATTGTAGGTTTTCCTCATTTTCAATCATGGAGAGTACCTTCATGGAAATAAATTAGAGGTCAGAGGTCAGAGACAGGATTCTTGTGCACCTCGGCCTGCTTGGCCCTGACGAGCAAACGGAGAAGAACTGGTTTTAAAAGTGAGGACTTCTATTCATAATTTCATGTGAACAAATACGCACTAATCAGAAACTGCAATCAAGTGTATGGAACTGCTTTTTGCTGGCTGAAATACAGTTACAGCTAAAAGTCAATTATTTGACGATTTTCTTTTCTTTAATGTGGATAAGACATCTTAAATTCAGTGACAAAGAAAAAAATGATAAATTCCGTCATTTACAGAACCTCCTGTTAACCCTTTACATTGGTAACGTATAGTTAGTTAGCTAAGGCACCTAGACAAATTCACAGACATTTGGATCATTAAAACAATAACAAACTATTAGAATCATACATTGCATTTGAAACACAATGCAGTGAACAAATATTTATGTCAGCATTGGTGTACATGTCATGATGACAGGTGAGGCAGTGCAAAATCTTATTTTAGATTATTTTTAATTAGACACCTTATTCATACCCATATTCCGGACAACCCCATGCCTTTTTGTATCAGGTGAGACAGTTCCTGCAATAAAGTGTACAATTTGTATTTTGAATTCTCTGATCTGTCTTTCATGATCTGCTGGACATAAGTTCCAGGCTAAAGTAACAGTTTTGTTCTGTTTTTGAGGATCAGATAAAGCAATGTTATGCTCAAACAAGAAGGTGATGGTTTCCCCACCTGTCCATAAGGTTTTCTTTCTTGTTTTTCTCAATACATTTCACACTTACATGGTTCATCAGAGAAGAGAAAGACAACAGTCATAGGCTAAAACCTCATTGAACTAAGTGGTAATATGTTTGTGATCTGCTATCTGTATTTCAAACATGTCACATGTTTTGGCTCTGCTGTCAGAGTTCCTCAGATCTGCAGTGACGGTGGAACATGCAGACGGTGTAGAACTTGATCATGCTGCTGTGTAGGCTAAGGCTTCAAAGGATGCTGTCAGGGCTCCTTAGGATGAGATTTGGAACACTGAAGTGCTGTAACAGGTACGGAAATGAAGCAGCAGCATGGAGGATGTTAACGCTCTTCAGAGGACTAATAAGGATTAAAACCTCACTTCCTGTTCCACCTCGGAGGCTTTTGATGCAACGCGCCCAACAAATTACCATGGAATTTGGTGAGTGATTTCCTTCCTTTAATAAGATTTCCCTCAAACATTTTCATTTTTGCTCTCACTTGGCAAATCCGTTAGAAACAGGTGATTGCATTTGAATTCAGATAAATCCTCCAGGTTATACTTTCTGTCCTGTCAGGCCAGACTAGTAAAAGAATAGAAGATGTTTTCTTTTTTGGTTTCTTTTTGTATCACAACACATTTCTAGTGTCATACAGACCCTTTCCAGAAAATAAGGATACCATGTAAATTCATGTTTTTAATTGTATTTAAAAGTTAAATTTTTATAGAATACAGATTCATACCTGAGTGTTGCATTGATTTCGAGTATTTATTTATTTTTACATACATTGGGGTTCCAGCCTAAGAAACCCACAAAAACAGGGCTTGTGAAAATTGGAAATGCACTGCCCAAATTGTGCAGGACATGAATATTTTCAACTAAGTGTCACCAACTAATCATCTACTACAGTGTTTTTCCACCTTTTTGAGCCACGGCACACTTTAACCCTTGTGCTGTCTTAGATGACCCCCCCCCTTACATTAACGTGTTCTCCCTACCATGACAAAGGTGGATAAAGGTGGAAAGATTTCATGTAATCCATGGACACCAGTGAAGATCACAAATCATTGAAGAAAAAAGGTTCAGAGCACTGTTTAGTGGGTCTAGATGACCCAACTTCCATTGGTAAAGTGCCTATGATAGCACAAGGGTTACCCTTGACAAAAATTCCGCGGCACACCAGCATCCAAAAATTCATATAAAGGAAAAACTCCTAGTCTGATCTACAGTCCCTCCACAACCTCACATGCATTTTTGTGAAAATTGTGGCAGAAAAAGCTGGAAGCTGCAGCTGTTTCTTTCTAAAAGATGTAATAAAAGTTAAATTAGAAGATTTAAAAACTGTTTGATGTGTGTCCGTTGTGGTTTCAAGACGTTTAACAAGTAAGACTCATTGTGCACTGAGATGCTGTCCCTTTAACCCAATGCATCATGGGAGATGTAGTGATGGCAGACTCTCTTCTCTGAGCTTCATTGTTTTTTCACTTTTTCCACTGTCTGATACCGGATTCTGCGGAAAGCTACACCGCTAAAGACAAGCTATAGCTGGTATTTTTGTTAGAACTGAGCGACTTTATGAGCAGAATCAGAACAAGGAAGTGAAGACTTTAACCACTTCTGATTGGTCAGACTGATGACGTGTGATTAAGCCTCTAAGAATGATTGGTGGAGACAGTTAAAGGGGCGGGACTTTTCCGAAAACGTCTGTAGCTGCAGCTGAATCGCGGTACCGTCATTCTTATCAAAATGTCTTTAATAGAATCATATGAACACAAAGAAAAAAGTATTTTACGATCTTTCATATTCCTAACTACTCAGTGTTTTATCAGGGCCTGTTTGGATGAACAAAGAGCTGATATCCTGGAGATGGGAAATGTTTTTAGATCAGTTAATGAGGACAACTTCTCATGGCACACCTGACCATCTCCCACGGCACACTAGTGTGCAGTGTGCACCTGTACTATCACTCAAAGCACCTGTACTATCACAAAAATAGTGGCACAGGCCCTTCTTTTGTGGGTCTCATTAGCTGGAGTCCCAGTTCATGTCAAAATAAACAAATAAACAGTTGAAATCAACAGTGAGCCCTGAATTTATGAAAGTTTCATTTTTTGAAAGGAATTATGAAAACAAATGCACTTTTACATGATGTTATAATTTTCTGGAAAGAATCTGTACAAGAATCCTGAAATGGTTTGATGTTTGTTTTGTTTTTACTTTAGAATGTTAAACTGAGTGAAACAGAATCCTCTCCTTGTTAAAAGGTAAGCTTTACAAACAAAAGGAAATGCTGAGTCATGTTTTGATCTTTCAATCCATTTTGAAAAGAAGAAATTTTAAGTTTTATATCATTTTATTGAACAATGTCTAACTTTGACATAAATCACCAGTTGATTGACATCTGTGAATGTGAGTGTCACAGAACAAACTGACAGCTGGTTCCAATTGCGACAGGTTTATTAGTTCAGCTAAATGTCCACACATCTAAATCAGGGTCAGGCAGGCAGGGGTCAATAATGAGCATTGGAGCATCAGAGGAGAGACAGGGTTAGTCAGGATCCAAGCGAGATTCGGGGAAGGCAAACAGAGTCAAAGACAAAACAGGGTCAGGAAATCAGAAGATCAGGTCCAAATACAACGCTCTGTAATGCAGGCAGAGTGGCACAAAAATACTTTGCACTGACGGAGGTTTAGAGCAGGGCTTAAATACTGTGAGTGATTACAAATGAGAGTCAGGTGTGTGGCATCCAAGAACTGTGCGCTTCCGTTGCTGGGAGATGTAGTGCAAACATATCTGAATTGTTTTAAATGGATTTTGATTTGATTCATTTGATTCAAAAATTTGTTCAGCTGGTTCTTTAATTAGGAGAAAATAAGACTGATCCGAAATAGGATTCATCCTATAGATGATGTGATACCTCACGTACTAAGACGGTCAGGAACTGGTAGTGTAGGACGAAGGATGCAGCAGACTCTGCTTGGTGGTCAAAACATAAACATTTAATGAAGAAATGTAGTAATGACAGCAACGAAAATGGTGACAAAGCAGATGATCCAACAAAAAATGGACTAAATATCAGAAACGTAAACACAGATACAAAAGAAACAATCCGTTTCTAGTTTGGATTGACAACTTTTATGGTGTTTAATTCACACAAAAACGACCATTTTTATTTTTTGTCAAAACTGTAACTTGGTTTCAAAGTATTTCGGCAAATTCAGAAGTTCTTTGCAAATTCTTTACGATTTCTTTGGATTTGTTTTATGGGTTCTGGTTTTATTAGCAGAAAAAAGTCAGTGCAACAAGCTCAGACTGTGTGCACACACCTTAGTGTTTGACAAACTATGGTTTTATTTTACGCCACTGCATCATGACACGCACAGTTAATCCATTTTCTGTAGGAAGAAGCTGACAGCACAATTAACCACTTCCTTTAGCTCGACAAATAAACAATCATTAAGCATCTGGAGGTGCGAGTAGCGGCCAAAAAAATCAAAGCAGAGAGAAATTAGAAGAAGTTCATTTTAGAAATTTGGACTGAGTTTGAGTGTGACTGTTCACATGACATCAGGACTGCTAAAATCCATTTATTCCAGCTGGTTCCCGCGGAACAAGATCTGTCTTCTTGCTTTCAGTGCAGCCACACACTTGTGTAACCGTCTCGCCTTCTGCCAAGTTACACAAAGCAAACACTATGTAAGCAGATTGAGAGTGGGCCGGCTGCGCCGAATCAGTCCTGCGATAACTGTGCCTGTTGTCATTTGCAGAACAAGCCCACATTTCTTCCAATTCTCTCGTCTCTATTAGCAAACACTAACAAGCTGCTCATATCTGCCTGTCCAACAGACGCGTGTGCTTTTCTTCAAAAACTGATGTGTGGCAGGAAACTGTGAAGAGAGACTGCGTCGTTTACAAATGCACAGGATAAAAAAACACGCAGCCAATGCTGAAAGCAAGAGAGGCGACTTGATAGAGGCTTTAAGATACAAGTCGCTCGTTTGGTTGTGCACACACAGCAGGAGCTTTGTTACATGTTTGATATATTGAATCTGAAGCTGATATCTGGGCTCCTCCCAAACCACAAATCCACATTTCCATTCAACAGGAAGCCGGCATGAACACAGCAGCTGGAGGCTGAAAATGTTTATGCAGTTACCCTGTAGATGGATAAAAAAATCACATATCCAATGGGGTAGATGGATTCGCCAAAAAGAAAGAAGTATGGCGGCTGATAATGTGTTCATATTCCTTCTTTGAGTGTTCGTGATCATTTTTGAATTTCAACCAATTCTATACATTTCTTCCTAATGGTTTGGCTGTAGCATTGACTTTATAAGAGAAGTGGACTGTGTGACCCCCCCCCCCCCCCCCCCCCCCCGTTCCAAATCGGAAGTACCTCCTGCCTCCAAGAAGCTAAAATCCCATAGACTTCTGTAGAAAGATAAACAGCTGTTCTTTCCATCAGAATAACCATCATTTCTCTGATACCATGTGTTGTATTTATTACAACTTATTTAAGTTATAAACTGTCCGATCAGATGCCTTAATTAAAAACATTTGGTTGCCACTGGCCCACACCTCAATGCTTGATTGACAGATTCTCCCAATCCCTCAGTGGAAGGGGCTTAGAACAACTTGGTAATGGTAATTGCCATAAAAACTTTGACTCACTCTGACTCAGATCAATCACTGTCATCAGTCTCCAACATGGTGACGCACGCCCGTATCGTTGAGAAAATTGGCTACATTTCAAAGTAAGGCATGTTGAGAGTTCACACTTGCTCAGTTCAGTTCTCTTATACCAGGGGTGGTTTTTAAATGTGAGAGTCAAAGAGCCACACCACACACTGACTGACCTGCCAATACACTGGAGGCAGGAGGGGAGAAGTGTCTTACCCAAGGACACAACGACAGCTGACTGGGGGGAGTGGGGATCGACCCTTCGATCATTGGACGGACCGCCCTACCGCCTGAGGCGCACTGCCACCAAGACATACAAACACAAACACACAAGTAAAGCCATATTATTTCCCATAACACACTCCTCTCCTTATTTTACAACAGCAAGTATTGCACTTGTGTTAATTTTGAGGAAAGTGTCCACCCTCAATACGCACATCAAATGCAGCCTAGCCAGAGTTAAAAGAGTTAACCCTGGAGGTCAGATACCCCCTCCACACACACACACACACACACACACACGCACACACACACACACACACACACACACACACACACTCTCTTATCTCATACACACAAACACTTTCTCTCACTATTTAATTCCCTGCCTCTATCTGGCACACACTCAGTGACGTGCAGTGAGGTTGATGGCTGGTGAGGCAAGTCAGATTTATGTTTGTAAAAACTGAGTATTTCAGCGTTCATCCATAACTGGTAATTCTTTGTATATCAACATTCGTCTTTCAATGACCATTACACCAACAAATACACAAAAATCTGGACAGAGCATCCTTCTGGTGGGTGTCTGAGTAATTCATATTCACAATAAACACATTAAATACATTACATTTCAGATGTGAGAAGCAGACATTTAATTTTGACCTTCACTAAAAATGTGTTACTTTTCTAACTTCTTTCTTATTTTAATTTAAAAACTAATAATTGACTATTTGCATGAAAAACTGACAATTGATGGAATATTAAAATATCGCTCTGGATACATAGTGTCAAAACACCCACTCTGTCAAACTGATTAATTTATTATTTGTTTTTATTGCCTTCTGATGGATTTGAGTTTGGTTTAAAAGGGGGAAAAAAACTAAATATGAAATGAGCCAAAGATCCATGATACCCGTATTTTCACGACCATAGGGTGCCGTTTCAGTTATGGATTCTTTTTCTGTATTTGACACATTCAAAAGGTGTTAGGTTTTAAGGTGCGGGCACGTTAAAAAATAATGTTTAGTGTGTTTAAAAAAGACATCGGGAGCAAAACTGAGTTGGTTGATATTTATTTTGTATTTTTTCAGTCATCAATCAGCATCTAAAAATCCATCAAAGTCCTCATCTTCTGTATCTGAAATGAACAGCTGGGCTAAATATCTATCAAACACCAGGTTCCCTTTCATCATCGTCAGAGTCCACCACGTTGCCGTGCGGCACCTCATTAATGATGCCGGCTTTTCTGCACTTCGACAGCAGTGCAAGCAGACACGTTAGCCCAAGTTTCTACAATCCATTCACAAACTGTGACGTAACCCGCCCGGCGCTGCCTCACAGTAAAAGGAGCGGAAGATGGACAGCTTTTCATTGTCATCTGCTGGAAGTAGCTGCTCGACTGTAGTTCTCGCGTGGATGGAAAGATGGCCTGTTTCATAAAACGAAAGCACCAAGACATCCTTGAAAATAATCAGTTTTCCTTTCCTCTGCAAGCGTTTCTGCCTTCAGTCAAGTCGGTCTCGGGCCACCTCGCTTTATTTCCGCAGAAAGTCCGCTGCATCATCTTGACTTGTCAGGGTGCGTTTCCCTCCACTTGTGAACCATGGATTCATTTATCTTGAATTCTCTCACAGCTGCTCGATTCCCATGTTCCTCCGCGTATCTGATAGCTTGCAGTTTAAACTGTGCTTCATAATCGGGTCTCTTTGCAGGCGGCTTTTTCAGGGTTTCCAAAACTATGTTGTTCTGTATCATGCACATTCCTGCACGTTTGTACGACTCGGGGCGGGTGGGGGCGTCTTCTTTAACGTCCTCACTTCTCTCCTTACCGTTCTCATTCTGTCCTCTCCTACGTCGTCTTTCCTGAAGTCACGCAACGACACATTATAGTTGTATGTTTGTGTTAATACGGTATATAGAAAATATGGTAAGAGGCGAAGAGCCGGATTCTTAAGGCAGAGAGCTGCGTGTTTGTAGTCAGTGAGCTGTATTTCATGGATGGTATCAAATAAGGATGGACTAATGTTTGTGTGAAGTCATCCTCTTGGTATATATTTGGACTTGGACCGTGCAGTTTCTCAGCTCTTTGGTCAACAACTTTGCGAAAATTATCAAATGTTGTTGGGACACCCACTGAGGTGGACTTAGAGGTTATTGGTGGACAAAAACAATAAAGAACAAACAAAATACACACACACAAAAAGACACATTGAAATTAAACCAAACAGGTCAGAAAAGACTGGAGTTTCAGTGTAAGTGCTTTCATTTCTGTTTTGAGGTTGGTGTCATTTGACTTTGGAATCAACTTGATTTAATAATTAACCCCCTAGTGGTTACACATTGAAGTGTTATGGCTTATCTGTCTTTTTGAGTGACAAGTTTGGCCCTCAGTTGTTTCTTAAAACAAAATGCCACAGAACAACTTAGTGTTAACTTGTCATTTTCACAATCTTCAGTAGTGATAAAATTAGGATTATTAGTTGTTTGATTTTTTTTAATCATTTCATTACAAATTTCCTTTTTTTTAATGTTTAAGCTTCTGCCACCAAGTCTGGTCTCCTGCATATGGCGTCCTACACCAGCACTTCCTGACAGTATGACCCAACACTGTTGGACCAACAGGAGAATCTTTGCTGCAGTGGCAAAGGTTTTTCCACTGCAGTCCACATCCCGTCATGTCAGATGAAGGTTTTACTGCAGTCATTTATGAGTTACATCATCCTGAATCATCCAGTCTACCATTCCTGAGGGGGACTGTCAGTACCATATTCATGTGTTCTGTCCCAGGGGAGAGTCATCAGGTCTGCTCCTCTTCCTGCCTGTTCCTGACAAAAAGTTGACTTTCTAACAGAAGGGGTCATTTAACTCCTAACGCCAACTGAGGAGGCTTAATAAATAAACTTAAACGTACCAACAGCCATGGAGAAATGAAAAGGTTATAAAGCAGATGACCTGACAATGAAGAACTGAAAACCAGACACTTAAGTACATTATGATAAGTACTATTAACAGAAATAAAACATGTGGATGTGTCAGGTGGGGAAGGTGTGGGCCGCAGGAAGGACCCAGAATGCAGAGGCGGGAGGCAAACGGTTCCAGGGCAAGGGTATTAATCATAACAAAAGGTGCTGCAGAGCAGGGTAACAAAACAAAACTTACTGAGAGCAAAACATAAACATGGCAGAAAGGAGTCAGGGAAAAGACATTAATGACGTTAATGGACCAGCACAAGAGGAAGGCAGAGACAAGACTTAAATACAAACAGGAATGACAAGACACAGGTGAACATGATCAGGGCAGATTGGGACAGAGGAAGTAAAACTCAAGAACATGACAAAACAGAAAACCTTTCAAAATAAAACAGGAAACAGAACGCAAACATGACAGAACAAGATATAAAGGAAAAACCAATACAAAAGAAACTCAAACCATGACAGTATGATTGGAACCTTAACCTGGAGTGCCTGATAGGGGAGAACTCACCGTACAACATGATCAAAACATCACTGAAAAACCAAACTAAACTGCACATCTTCACTTTTTGAATGTCGGTATCTTTGATTTTTTTTTTTTGAGAACAACAGATCAATAGTTAGGCAAATCAGTAAATGGCAGATTTTCCACTCTTCCATTTCAGCTGTCAATGTCATGGTGCCTCTGTCAGTTCTCCTCCCCCTCCCCTCTTTGCTCTGATCCTGATCTTCACCAGCTGTGGACCCTCTGCTTATCAACCTCCAGCTCTTCTTAAGGAGATCCAGTGCCAGCATTCATCGCCAGTTTGTTGCTCTTCTACGGTGCTTAGTCTGGTCGCTCATGTAACTTGCTATTGAAAGTTTGCCTCATGCTAATCTCATGTTTACGCCTCGCCTGCAGGAATTACCACCAGGGTCCACCTGGTTTCCATTGTCAGAGCTACTCCTGCGCCAGGGCTTCACAGTGACCGTTCATATCGCCAAGTCCTCCAAGCAAGTTCTCTGCCGAAACCCTTTCAGCCACGCCACAGCCAACCACTTCAATCCTCATCGTACCTCGTTTTCATGGGATTCTAAATCTACAGCCATCATCGGATCTACGTCCAGGAAAATAAACCTCTTTGAACTTACCTGCTCACTCTCCTGTGATTCTTCCGGGTTCCAGCGTCTGGGTCTGTCTCGGTTTTCGAAATCATGGCAGTCAAGAAGAAGCTTTTTTTTGTGCATGTCATATTCTGAATATAAAGGCCATTCTGCATCCTCAGGTTCTGGCATCACTGAATGCTAAAGTAAAGTGGACACAAAGCAACTCCAACTGAAATGATGTGGGTTCATAAAGAGACCATGTAAACAACCTGAGGTGTCCCACTGGCCACCAAACAGAGAAGCCCCCCGGAAGTTCAGCACTTATTGCTGAAGGTAAAGCAAAACAACAGGGCTAAAAATGTTTTTGCCTAAAAGATTACAGGAAACATTTTGAAAAATCTGGTCTAATCTCATCTTTAAAAAAACACATTTTATAGGATGAAAATGTCAAAAGGGCTGCACAGTGGAGCAGTGGTTAGCACTATGGCCTCCTAGCAAGAGGTCTCAGCTGGGGGACCTGAAACAGAATAGAACAGGGGACTTTTCTGTGTGGAGTTAGCATGTACTCCCCGTCCATGAATGGGCTTCCTCCCACTGTCCAAAAACATGCTTCATAGGTTAATTGGTTACTCCAAATGGTCCCTAAGTGTGAACGTATGGGTGTGTTATTTGCGGCCCTGCAGCAGACTTCGCCCTTGAGTGGCGGGGTTATGCTTTAGCAGCCCTGTGACCCCGAAAGGAAAAAAAAAATGATTTAGAAGATGAATGGAAAACATATCAAATGAGCAGGATCCCTCATGCAGTGTAGAATAATGGTTAATGGTCTGTATGATTCTTTACTATAGGCATGCCACACATTAGTCCTATTCCTCCTGATCATTCCCTAATGTCTGTGATGCTTCATGCCTGAACTTTCTGGTCGTATCAGCAAAACTTCTGAACATCGTTGCAGAGAGCAGCTCGTTGAAAACATAAGCCTTTCATCAGCTGCATCCTTTATGATTGTAAAGTCCTCATGCTGTCATCTTTAGGACGTTTAAAGAAAGATTCAGTGACCTTTTCGATGTGATTTTCTTACCAAGGAATATCCTTTTTCTTTTTGTAAATACTAAAAAGAAAAAAAGACAGTATTGATGAGTAGTGATGATGTTCCAACCTGCACAAGTTTCTCCATGAAGCCATGCTTTTGGTTGGGACTGGATGGTGCTGCTATTTGAATCTTTTACTTTCAGGAAAACATTTCCATGTGTTTATTTGAGCTTAATTAAAAGAGCCTTTCACTGGGACTCTGAGGAGTTGTGCAACTTACATCACCCTCTTTAGCTTTCACAGCTTTGCAGAATTTCGAGTTTCTCATGAGGACATGCTCATCAAGTCCTGCATTCAGCTGCCCATTATCCTCTGACAAATAGCACTGATCACACTGCAAAAGGTCTCATTTGGCAATTTGGAGCATTTGGGTGATTGATTATAATGATAGCTAAACGAGGAGAGGAAATGTTATCTTCCTTTATTGTGATCCTTCACATTCGATGAGCGACGTTCCAAATATAACTACCTTCGAGTTTGCCCCGGGGAGCAAAAAACACTTTTTCCAAAATGTTTTTTTTTAACTTGTAAGCCTTTCAAATAAATAAAATCGAGAAGGTCTGAGTAAATGCATCTCAGCTGCTCTTCTTTCCACTTACAGCAGAGAGAAAGGCGCAAAAGTTTGGCGATTCAGTCCAGGTCACTGCCTCTGCGTGCATTGTCTTCAGCATTACTCCGATTGTTCTTCATCTTGTTTTTGTTGTGTTCATTTTTTATAAGACTAATGGACTCCCGCACCGGCTCTTCCCTGGTCGATTTTGCCCTTTGTACTTCTCGTTTTATATATAGACATGCTGGTTGTAGCAAATGCCCATTGTCTTTCCTGTGGAAGCACGCAAAGACCAGAGCGGGACGTTCACCCCATCTGACTCAGCTTTTCCATCTCCTCAGTCAGAACCGCTCCTCTTTGGCTCCTTCCTAAAAACACCCACAAGTGACCCAGAAAGTTGCAGCTCTGGCTTTCCACCATGGCTGACCATCAGAGAACACATTTTAAGCTTGTAAAGTGACCTCAGCGGAGCCTTTAAAATCCATGAAAGCTACATTGGATGCAGTATTTTTATCGCATCAGTGCTGCCCTTAGATTAGTGGTTTCACAGTTGTTTCTTCCTCAAGTTCTTAAACTTCTGTTCTGGTTCAGTTTGATGAATTCTGGGCTTGATCCAAACCTTATGCAGTTCAAATTTCTTTAAATTCCATTCAGCCTGTTTCAATGACGTCTCACTTCAGCTTTCTGCACAAATCCCAGCAGAAGCTTGTGGCAGCTCTCTTTAATGCACCTTTTCTGCGCCTTCAGAACCAGAAGACAGCACCGCTCTCTTCCTGCTGATTCGTCAGTCATGGACGGTTTTGCATTTCCCCCTTTTTCTTCCACATTCAGCGACAGTATGGTCTGTCAACTGACTTCTTTGGCTCAGCCTTTGGGTTTCTGCTTCTCATCCTCATCAAGTATTCTGCCTGCATCCGTTGTTGCCCTTACCCCACCCTCCTCCTCGTTCTTTTAACCCTTCTAGCTGTGGTTCACCGGCTATAAATGAGGCATTCTTCACCGGGGTCCACTATCGATCCAAATCACACAGGACATGGCCGCCTCGTTGCTCAGCAGCAGCGGCTTTTAAAACAGTTTGTGTTTGGCAACAAGGTCAGCAAGGTAGAAATCTCAAAGAGGGAACCATGATATGGTGACTATTTTCTACACAGTCGTGTGTGGGAATTAGTAACCCCAAAGCCGAGCGTCTGTCTGTTTGAAAGTGATGGTAAAATGGAAAAGATTTAAATTTAAATTGGCTTAAACATTTGATAACAAAAACACTTTTAGCTTACTAAATAAAAACCCATGTGTAGTGTAGAGTTAGTAACAAAAAAGTTTAACCGACCTCAGACACACAAAATCCAGATGTTGCACAGGTTAAGTTAAATTTATGGGCAAGACAGTGTCTTTTTTTTTAAATATAAAAATTATCTATTTAAAAACTCCTCATTTATAACTGATTGAAATTTGAATTTGTTTATTTCAAGCCTTGTTTGATCATGTTTTATTATGTGAACATTAAAGCAAAACCAGAAATAACTGAATACTTGAAATAAACTTCTTTAAAAAATATAAAAATCAAAGTCTTTGTTTGGAATCGTGTAGGGACTGAATCATTTTTTAACAAACATGTCTTGTATTGATTGTTGGCTGTAAAAACACTGATAGTTTTGAGTCTAGAGAGCAGAGATTTTAGAACGCCTCCTGATCACAGGTCCCCATCAAATATGAAAAGACTGTATTCTGAAGCACAGATAGCTATCCAGTTGGAATGCAACTCATTTGCTATACGGAAGTTATTTAAGGCATTGCTAATCAATTTACTCATTACATGTCAAGTAATTACATTACAACAGACTGTTCTCTCAAAATGTGATTGCTCAATTCTGTTTTTGTTTAATTTATTTTAATGTCCTTTTTAGTCTTTATAGTCCCATAAATCCACCCATTTTTTGACACCCGCTTGGTCATTCTCTGAGACACTGGATGGCTAGAGTCTAACCAGATATTGAAGGAAAAGGCAGGGTTTGTTGGTCTATATCAGGATCACACAACCTGGATCACAACCGCTGTCACCACCGCCCCCCGTTAAATTTGCGCTCCGGGAAATTGCCCGTATTACCTGTGCCTGAAACTGCTGCTCTCGGTTTTAGCCATCTCTCGGTGGGTGGAGTGTCCCTGCCCCAGGTGGGGGAGTTTAAATACTTGGGGTCTTGTTCACGAGTGAGGGAAGACCGGAGAGTGAGATTGACAGGCGGATCGGAGCGGCGTCCGTAGTTATGCGGTCGCTGTATCGGTCTGTTGTGGTGAAGAGAGAGCTGAGCCAAAAAGCAAAGCTCTCAATTTACCGGTCGATCTTCATTCCAGTACACTCACCTATGGTCATGAGCTCTGGGTCATGACCGAAAGAACGAGGTCCTGAATACAAGCGGCTGAAATGAGCTTCCTCCGCAGGGTGGCTGGGCGCTCCCTTAGAGATAGGGTGAGAAGCTCGGTCACCCGCGGGGAGCTTGGAGTAGAACCGCTTCTCCTCCACATCGAAAGGAGCCAGTTGAGGTGGCTCGGGCATCTGGTCCGGATGCCTTCTAGATGCCTCCCTAAAGAGGTGTTCCGGGCATGTCCCACTGGGCAGAGGCCCCGGGGAAGACCCAGGACACGCTGGAGCGACTACGTCTCTCGGCTGGCTTGGAAACGCCTTAGGGTCCCCCCAGAGGAGCTGGAGGAAGTGGCTGGGGTGAGGGAAGTCTGGGCATCTCTGCTTAGACTGCTGCCCCCGCGACCCAGACCCGGATAAGTGGAGGAAGATGGATGGATAAAACACTACTATTGCACGCGCCCCCCAATACCAGGGGGGGCGTGCCCCAGTATTTGAGGAGCACTGGTCTAAGTGCAGGGATGCCAGTTTAGTTTAGTCTGTTTAGTTAAAGTTTAGTATTATCCTATTGAATTCTAAGCATTTATGATCCTTTTTGAATATATGTTTCCTTTACAATTACCGGGACGAAGCCCACTGAGACGACTGTTGTTGTGAATTTAGGCTATACAAATAAAACTGAGTTGAACTGAATTATATTACCAAGGAATTTGCCATTTATTTCATTAAATGTGTGCGTTATATCTTTCTACTTGCAATGCACAGCTCTTGCATCATCTACTTCCTTTGGTTTGCTTCTGCTCTTTGGTCTGCTGAATCTTCCACCTGCATACACACTAACACCAATCACACCACATGACCTGAGTCTGCAGATCTTAAAAAGACCTGAATTCAATTGTTTGGTTACCCCACCTACCAAACAGAGCGGGCTGTCAGAGGAAGCTATTTGGTGCAGATTAAACAAGGCCCAGTCATGCTAGTGTGCCCAGAAAAGCTGTTTCTAACCAGGTTACTCAAGCACATGTGAACACACACAATCTTCTACTTGAATTTAAACTTGTGATTTCATTGATTTTAACCGCTGTCACTGTTTTGTGTGTGTGCTGGGTTTTATTTTTACTTACTGCATACTGTTTTAAATCCTTATTGTGTCTTATGTTAAGTGTACAGCACTTTGTAATCTGGATTTAGAAAAGTACTGTATAAATAACGTTTATTATTATTATTATTATAATTATTACTATGTGTTATTTATAGCCGGACAAAGATATAAGAAACACTTGCAAATAATTTCTCTGCAGTTTATTCAGTAATATCCGCATTTCCCATGAGGTGCACTCTTAGTTATAATGTCTGCAAGCACAACTTTATAGTTTCTACATTTTTTGTGACAGCTGTGTAACCAGAGGTATTGAAGAAACCTGTAAACTTTGGTTCACCTTATCACGGCTTGTATGTGAAACTTAAGAGCAGCTCAAAGCTGCAGAGACTGAGGACAAATGTTCCAGTTACAGCGTCTCATGCAAATGTCTCTGTTGTCCCAGCAAAGCTTTAGAGACTTCAAAGACAACCATGAGCGTGACATTCCAGCGCCTGCAGCGACGGAGGACATACCAATGTTGCGCTTCCTGTAACGTGTGCTAAATCATACCTTCTTCTCTCGAGTCTGGGCAAAGTAATGACAGGGTTCCACCCAAGGTGAAGGACACACTAATTCTCTGTGGCCCAGCATTGTTTTGATGTAGAGACAGCTGCAGAGAGAGCTGAGTGATGGAGCTGTCCAACGGGAATGAGAGGAGGCCGGGCCCTCTGTCACAGTGAGACAGACAGATGGGGCATCATGGGAAACATGCTTGAGATCATGGAGAACTCTGCAGGACATAATGAGACGCTTTTTTGGAAGGTGAGGGTAGCAGGGGGGGAGGGTGACCCTCCCAGGAAGACATCATTTAATGCCTGTTAAAAACACCATTGAGGAGTGAGTTGTTTCTTCTGATGTCTCAATCTGCAGCTTCCTGACAGACGTGCACCTTCAAAGACCTTCAGACTGCTGCTCCTCAAAAGTGCCTCTTTTTGTCTTTGATTTGCGTACATGACATCTTTACGAGGCTCCATCACAGACGGATGGTCCACTGCAGCACATCCATCAGTGCCACAGCAAAGGTGGATGGAGTTTCCAGATTGCCTGAGAGTTTCTTGCAGTCTATCAGTAACACCCCTCCATGAGTCACCCGTCAAAGCTTCTGAAGCCAGACAGCCTTGTTTTACTGCATGGGTACATCTTTGTTTTCCCTACTCACTGGAGGGGGAGATTTTCAAGGTCTAAGGTGGTGGAAAAAAGATAACAAGTCTAAGAAAAGGCAGCTTCCTGGCTTTTAAAGGGAAAAAGAAGTGAGGCTGGGGGATTTCTCTCCCACAAATGATCAGATGCCGTGATTGTGCTTTTCTTTTGCCTCTTATCTTGAATACACTTTTGGCATTTTCATATAGAGGTCCAGCTTTTATCAAGATGATCTCCAGCTCTGTGAAGAGCCCTGTGGAGGAGCTTAGCTTCCCCCTGAATTCTTATTTCCATGGCCTCTTTTAAATGTAAGACCTTTTAAAAATGTGGCTAAAGAATGCAGCAGCACACGGTACTGGAGCAAAGGGAACTTGCTGCCACATATCGACGGGATCATTATCAAATTAAGCACATCTCTTATGATCTATTAAAAAGCCATGAGAGATTCATAGCAGCCCAACAGGAGCAGGAGCCACAGGGCACGACTCGCCCGCCTCTTACCCCCCCCACCCGCCCTATCACTTACTGCTCTATCTGAATTTCGCATTATGCTGCTCATGCTGAAGACTGGAAAGGTCATCCATGAAATGTGCAGTGAGGGATTATTCGACTCGCTTTTCCCTGTCATGTGGAATTGGAATTCATATTACTCAGTGTCTGCTCCTCCGTGCATCCCTACTGAAAACAGTGCTGCAGCAAATCTTTAGCTTCATGAAGAAAATGCTGCCCTTAAGTGCATTTATTTGAGATCATCTTTAAAAGGCAGGGTCATGTGAAATGATGTTTGCTTAATCTTTTTGGCTAAATCTCGCTGGTAATATGTGAAACTAAGGCTTTCCCAGTGTTGGATGTTAATAATGATCCTCTATTAGATCACACTGCTTCTTTGTGTTTTTTGCCAATGACTTTGTAAAAAATAGACAAAAGTTTTTATCTTTTGACCTACTGGACTAATTTGCAAAGACAACCATGAGCAGCCATTCATTAAGTTTTGTGGTTTTCACAGTCTTGGCCTGAGATGACATCACTAAAATCTAGCCTTTTGGAGAAAAAAAGACAAATAAGTGACACAAAACCCTGAATGTTGTTGAAACAGCCCAGCAGGACATTTTACAGGTTGGGGTTTGATTGCCAAAAGTGGCAATTAATAAAACATTAAATAAAAGTGTGTATTCTTTTTGTATGTTTATTTTTGTTTTGATGTGGAATAACGTTGCATTCGGGGAAAGTGGAGTCCTGCCTGTCTAACAACCCATCAAGTGGCTACTTGGTGAACTGACCGTATGTGCTTATTTAATTAAGTTTTTAAAGAAAATTGTGTTCTTTAGTGTTTTAACATGGTCCTTTAGCATTTTTCTAATGATGGAGGACATCCAAAAAGACCATTAAGATTGAAACTGCATTTCTAAGTGTTTCTTTATTCAAATTTTTGAATCAGGAGCAGACAAAATAAATGCAGTTTGAAAAACCCTGTAGCACTGACGTAGATGCTACAATCAGCAGGCCACAAACTCCCTGCTCCACTTCACTCCCATACATGCAGATAAATACATCCACTAATTTCTTCATTTTCTCCTCTGAGCTGGAATCAGACTCAAAACTGTACAGCTGGATAGCTCCAATATTACTCGCCATTTTTGTTGCACCGCTAATGTAAACTTGGGGTGTGAGGGACTGTAAGCTTGCAGGAGGAAGTGTCACCAAAGGGATGATAGGAATTACTCCGTGACAACAGTTCTGATCAAAAATCAGTGGTGAATTTCCAATGACCTCCTGCTGCTCTACAGAAAGTATGTTAACAAGCTACTGGTGGACCCCGAAAGCAGGCATTCAGAAACTGCAGGAAACAAAGTTTACGAGTCCAGTTGTAGTACGCCCTCCTCGCAGACAGGTGGCAGCAGTGATCACTCTGGGAAGGAGATGGCAGCTAATGTCTTTGACAAAGAGGAGGGAAAAGTCTTTGCTGTGGGCACTCATGCAGGCTGAGTCTAATGGAGGGGTTTTCTGAGTGAGTAATGTGTCTGACTTGTGATGGAAAGGATAATGGAAGTCTGCATGGACAGACCGGGTGCAGCCAGGGAGAGTAAAGACGGGCGAAGGTCAAAACCGGGGAGACACTCAGGGAGGCGGAGAAACCAATAGGGAGCCATGAAGACAGGTGAGGTCGCATCCAGATGAGGCGAGCAGACGAGGAGCTAGACAGGGATGGGACAAGAGCTGTAGAATCAAGGCCGAGGCAAGGGTCGGACACCAGAACCAGACAGACCATGAACTGATTAGAGCAGAGCTAGTTTGCATTTGTGGAAGGTTACTCACTGGCAAGTCTGGAGGGACCTTCCTGAAGGACTCAGGGCAACAGGTGAAGACAAACAGATGAGTCGATCAGCAGGCCGGAGGGGCCAGAACCTGAAACTATGTTCTAGAAAGCAACACGTTTTTTTCTTTGTTTTTTTTGCGGCGGGGCAAAAATGGCATAATCAAAATTAAAAGACCACTGGAAATATTTATAATTTTTTATATTTTAAAAGTTGATCGGCGTGGGACTTAAATGCCAGTGATGCTGCTGGCGACACTTAGACAACATTCGCTCTGTAACCCTGTTAAAGTGCCCCCTAGGAACTTTACCATTGGGAGTTGGGTCATCTAGACCCACTAGACAGTGCGCTGAACCTTTTTTCTTCAATGATTTGTGATCTTCACTGGTGTCCATGGATTACATGAAATCTTTCCACCTTTATCCACCTTTGTCATGGTAGTGAGAACACGTTAGTGTAAGGGGGGGGGGGGGTCATCTAAGATAGCACAAGGGTTAAGAAAGGCAGCAGTTTAGCTCAGGTGGTAGAGCAGGTCATTCAACAACCGCCCCAGGGGATGGGCCAAAATGCGGAGAAGAATTTCCCCATTGTGGGATGAATAAAGTATCAATTATTATTATTAACATGCTGTAAATATTTGACTGTTAACGGGATCAACGGGAATCTGCAAATACTGACGCAAAAAAGAAAGCTGCCTTTTACTAATATGCAACATGTTACTACTCTAACGGCACAAAGCTGCTTTTCTCAGACACAGAATTTGCCGGATTTACATTATTTGTATAAATAGTAGAAGAGTTAAAGCACCACGGTAAACTGCTTAAACGTACTTCAATTTGTAAGTTCAAGAACTGGTAGAAATATTAGGAATAATTGGTAGAAATGGTCATTTTCACTATCACTGTTCTTTCTCTTCTATGCCTTTGATCTGAAGAGTTCGCCATTATTTCCTCCCTCTGCTTCCACATCAGAAAACTAAACCCCAGCTGCAAACTCCAAAAAGGCTCCCAGCAGCAAATGGATACACCTGCAAAGAATCCTCACAATTTCAACAGGAGTAAAAGCAGTTAAAGGTAATCAGGAAAACAATGCATGTATGCAGTCGAAAAAGGGACTTAAAAAAGACCCCATAATCTAAGGAAATAAAGAAAAGTCTAGATTCTGGGTTCTTGTTTTTTTGCTCAGAGGCTCTGTCACTGCAGCCAAATTTCATCTGTGCTTGGACCATGGTGATGAAAGGAAGAAACAAATCACTCAGTGGCTCTGACAGCAGGAGAGATCCTATGTGTCTTCACTCCTCACCTTAACCTGGATGTTGCCAGGTCAGGCTGTGCTCTGTAAGACAAAGACATGCTGGCTCTTCCTTGGGGCGACACAGCAAAAGATTTGTCTGAATGAATCTCAGACAGTCCAATAAAAGCTCAATAAAGATCTGCTAGCCTCTGAGAGTGCAGTCAGAGTGGTTATTATCAGAGTGATGACAGAGGAATGAGTGCTGAGAGAGCTCTTGATGGAGTGGTTTACATCCAGCAGAAACATATTAGAAAACTAATCCAACTTTTCTCCATTTTCCACCTTTAAACAAAGTCTGCAGCATTGTGGAGCATTTGTCACGAACACCTGTGCTGTTTATTTTAAAGATCCACTCTGATCATTGTGAGATCTATTTTCAAAGCGTTCCCAGTGCTCTTTTGTTTATGGTTAGGCCATTTTAAGGCAACGTCAAGGAAAGCTAGAAAATTCTGAGCGACAGTAGTTCATTAAGAATTTGCCTGTGAGTTGTGGGCGGGACTGGTGGCGTGGAGCAACTCCGCCCTCCTTTCACTCCTTGTTGCAGAGGAGCTCGGACCAGGCATCTTTTCATCTGCTCCTTATTCACAATCATTTGAATAAAGACATACTAGGAAATTTGATTTCAGTCTCAGTTTTCTTTACAAATGTCCTTCATCATCAGAAAAATACTACAAGCACATGTTGAATACACCAAAAACACTATTTTCAACAGAATGGGTCTTTAAGGATACACAGTAAAATTGCATGATAAAAACACCTCTACATTGTCAAAGTTGCACTTATCAGAGTGAATTTTTGGTTCAGGTAGAAGCTGGGCTAGACTGTTTTAACGAATGTCCCATTTAAAACTGCATCATTGGACTCTTACTGGTTACAAGTTAATATGAAGATGTAGCCTCAAACGGAAATGCTCCTATAAGTTTTGGCTAACAAAGTATAACTTTTCCCTTTTTTTGCAGGACTTTGTAAAAATGAATTTCTTGGAAATGTGGGTATTTTTTAACATTTTGAATGGCTAAATATACAAGCAGGAGACACAACAGTAACATATTTAATTCTTTTTAACTTCACAGAGTAAGACATGCTGCATTAAATTTGTATCAGTAAAACATAGGGAAGAGATTTTTTTTTTCCTTTAAAAAATGTGCTTTGATAAAAATGTCTATTTAGGTACTCCAGCATTGAAGAAAATGGCTTGTTGTTTGAAACCAAAAGTCCTTTTAAGAGAACCAAGCTATTTTTACAGATTTCTATCTCCAGGGGACGGTGAAAACATGTACTTTTTCTGCTCCAAAGCTAAAAGTATTGTCTGAGGGACAACTGATCTGTATGCTTTGCTGCCAAGGCAGGCCACTTACTCCATCATGGCAGAAATCCCTGCAGTACAGCCTTCTCTTGTACATTTACAGGCCTGAGTTCATCCCTGTATCCCACCTGTCAAGAAAGAGAGCTAAACATGTCCATCTTCCTCCGCTTCTCAAGAAAAACGCAGAGGGAAAAGCTGCAGAGGTGTGCTTCTCCGTCTTTTCTTTTTGTGTTGTAATCACAGAGGCGAGTGGGTTGCATTTTTATAAATATTTCATCGCAGTGCTAATGCATTGCACTTGGAGGAAGAGTGCCCACTTTAGCTGTAATTACTTTAGCTCAAGATACTGCTTGGTTTCGCAAGGAAGTCCCTTTTCTGACTTTTTTTAACTACACACCAAGATAGATATGGTTCAAGCGGCTGTTATCAGACAGGTTATTTAAGGGCTAACAAAGTTACAGTTTCTCTTCAGATAAACTCTGAACACCTGAAATAGTCTTTGCTGCTTTTTAGATTAAAAAAAAAACAGATTCAGTTTTGTTTCAATGGTTTAATGTAGAGTGCTGTTATCAGTATTTTTACTTGTGAACCAGATTCTCTTGAACCAGATTCTGATGTTGAACTGATGTTCTGATGTATAAAGTTGACAAACGACAAACAGAATCAAATAAATGCGTAATTTTCAGAGCTTCTAAAGACAGAAACTCGCTATTTCATCTTTATCTATTTTCGGTTCATTAATTAAAGAGGCCATAAATATGTGTAGGTTGGTTATTGACGGATCGCAGATAATGAAGGCTACATTATGGGGCTTTTACTAAAAAATGTTTTACTATGACTTCTTCTGTTACTGTGTAAATAAGCAGTCAAATGATGGATCCTTTTAATACCACCTGGTTTTTATTACATTTCTATTGTTTTATTAGGAGATTTGTGCTGCAGCATTGAAGGACTTTTTAAAGTTTGACAGCTTTATTTGGAATCTTCAGTTTAGTCATTTTTTGAAGTCCTGTGCAGAATTTAAACCTAAAGAAGGTTGTTACTGCAATAAGGTTTGGAAAAAAACTGCTGATTTTATTTTTTATTTGATAATCTTCATCACGTCTCAGTTTATGTATGGTTTGGTAGATGAAATAACCACTGCAGATTTGAAATCACTGCAGAATTTAGTTATTTTTTTTCAAGTAGCACGGATTCCAAGAGAGTGATTCTGTTACTGGTCACTGTGCTCCCCCTAAAAACAAAAAAGAAACTGAGCAGCTACACTTTATAATTGTTGTGGTGTGGAGCAAAGTAACATCCTTATCTGTTTTTTTCTGAAAACAGTCTTTAGTAGCGTCTAAACATTATTGATCTGCAAAGGTACTAGACTAAAATGTTTAGTCAATCAGGGCTTTTGAAATATTCCCATGCTGGTTCTGAAAAAAAACAAAACAATGGATGACACATTTAGCTTAAAACACTTCCTGATGAATATATGTTTTATAACAAAAGCATACACTAAAATTCTCTACCACCTGGTGAGTTGTGTGTCTTCACATTGGTGTCGGGGTTTAGAAACGATATCCTGTTAATTAACTGATCAGTCAATTAAAATACCAAACACATAGTTTTTGCTGTGAAAACCACCTCTGACACAACAACCAAAAACCAACCAAAGGTCTCAAATCACAGAACTGACCTCATTTTGTCAGTTTTTGTCAAATGGAATGTGATGTCAGTTTGTCTCACATGCAGTTGGCACTGAATCATACCGTTAAAATTTTGTTATACTTCTTGTCCTCCATTAGCCGCTCAAACTATTTTCTCCTGAAAGCAGCTCGTTTGATGAGAACTTTGAAGGTTTTTTTTGGTTGGAAGTGGAAGTCTATAACAGATAAATTGCAAACATTTCTCTCTTAAGGGCTCACCGCGTTGTCTACGATCTCAAAACTTCCTGGCCCGCACTGAATTGGCTATGTCTCAACCACAGGAATGGGTATCAACCCGTAAGGGCAGCTGTCACTAAGCCTTAAGCAGGCCTCATTCGATGGAGAGTAACTACAACCAAGGTTGGTTTTTAAAGGCCAGATTAGAAAAATGGTCCAAGGAATGTAAGTCAAGTGATGGAAACCAGACAGAAAACCAACTGGAATTCTTTTACAAACTAAATATGTTTTTTTTTTCAACTAAATAAAGAAACATCTTATTATCATCATATCAAAACTGATCTTTAAATGCACCACAAAACAGTGTTTTTGTGCGCAGTCACACACAGTCACACACAGTCACACTACTGTGACTACACAGTAGTCTGACCGCTGTGTCACAAGAATGCATTAATGTCTGCTAAGTCAATAGCCATATGTTTTTCCCACGTTTTAAAAGGAGTGTTGACGTCAGGGATAGTGATGTTAACAGGCCGGACCCCAGCTGGCAAAGACTCAGGATAAGAATAAGGAAGAACATTTTATGGATTTGCTGGAGCTGAAGAAGAGCATAAATCTGGGTTAAACAGTGCAAAGGATCTTGATAAAAGAAGAGTTAACGGAGTAAGAGATACTCACTCTTTCAGGTGGTTAGATGAATTGTAGATTGATAGCCAGAGATGATGTGGTTCCAAGGAGGAAGCTGAGGAGGTCTGGTGAACCAGGAGGATATAATCATTTCAATCATTTCTTTTAAATCTCTTCTAAAAGCATTCTCAGTAGTCTTTTAAACATAATTATGCATTTTTTGGCCAAAATAAAAAAAACTGTGCCGTTTTCTGGGACATAGTTTCTGCAGAGCGCAAAGAGTTCATTAGAAATTCACCTCTGAGTTTTGGGCGGGACCTTTGGCAACCTCGCCCCCTAACCCTCCCCATTGTTGAGACTTCAGAACAGACAGCTTCTTAGCCGGCCATTGTATTTACCATGTCATAAATACAATCTTTTCCAAAAAACTTTTTCCTGTCCGCTCCTGATTCACAACAATTTGAACAAAGAAACACACAGTAATTTAATGTCAAGCTAACACCTCTACATTGTCAAACTTGCACCTACTAGAGTGAATTTTCAGACAACTTAGTTCAAGAAGAAGCCCGGCTTTACTGTTTAAATGACTGTCACATTTAAAACTGCGTCATTGGACTTAAACTGGTGTGCCCACGTCAGTCGAATTGGACCCGGGTGTTGGGGGGCTGTGGGGAGGGCGGTGCTGGGGATGAGTTCTGGTTGTCCTGTTTAGATGCTGACACCTCGGTCAACAGGAGGACAGGGCAGACGGCACCTTCCGGGTTCTCTCTTCTCTAGCTTTTTATAAACATTTCTATTTTACTTGTGTCTGTTTTTGTGTATTTTATTATGAGGGGATTATTTAAATATTTTATGGGATGTGTGGGAATTGGTGTTTTTTTGCGTTCTTATTTGTTTTATATTCAGTACCTTGAGCTTTTTTCTTTTCATGAAAGTTGCTTTAAATAAAATTAATTTGGATTTGATCTGGTTACAAGTTATGTTAGCGAGTGGTTGTCATTCTATGAGATTTTCATTGTCTGTAATGACAACAATATGCAATTATACAGTGTTGCATTTAGGTAGGTTCGATTATTTTTTGGCGCTGTAGTCCAGTGAGGGGAAGCTCTCTGTTGTTGAGATAAACATACATAACTACGTTATCTTCGGTTTAAATGCTCAGACAGTCATAAAGGAGGCAGAGCAGTCAGGAAATGCTTTTGGGAGCTGATCTTATTTCAATTTTTTTATTATTAGTATTTTTACTACAAATAATAATAATTATTATTATTACTGAATTTTACAATCTTGGAACAAACAAATGCAAAATGTACAGATTACAGGAGCAAATCTGTTTTAAATTACTTAAGTGTCGCAGAGTTGGCGACAAGAGGAGGTGATGTAAAAATAGTGCATGTGGGGGGGGGGCGACGCTTTCTGGCTCCTCTCTCTCTGTGTGGGGTGGGTGGTGCCGGGCTTGGGGTGTCGGCGCCTCCGGGGGTGGGCCCCTGGGCTGGGTGGCCCTGGCCCCTTTGCTGGGGGGGGGGGGGGGGGGGGGCTGGGGGACAGCTGTTTGACCACCGGGGCACAGTCGACCAGCTGTCCCCAACTTACCCCCTTCCTCATATAACCTCATATTAGGGTGAGGGGGTGGGGGGTCTAGCCTGCGATGCGCCTTGGGGGGGGGGTTACTTGGCAGTGGCCCCCCTCCTATGGTTGCCGTATGGAGTGGGCCCCCCCTCTTTCGGTTTTATTTGCACCTTAGACATGTAGGGTCCTTGGTAGGGGGGGTGATGGACATCACTGCAAGCAAGCAGCAGATGTCCTCCTGGCACCCTACCCACCAATTTTAACCGCACCTTAGACATTTAGGGCCCCTTGGTGGGGAGGGTGGGGGGACATCACTGTGAGTAATCAGGAGATGTCCCCTTAGTGCCCTACTCGCCAATTTTAACTGCACCCCCCTTAGTACACACACCCCTCCCCCTTCAATATATACATTCCAACATAAACACACACACATGCACACACACACCCTCTCAAACACACATACACGCACACACATTTTGCAAGGAAGGGGGGGACCTGGGTCCATCTGTCCCCTACCCCTTCCCTGGTGGGGGGTGCGGGCCCCTTGGCGATGGCGGCCGTGTCCCTTGGGTGCCGGCTCCCTGGGCCCGGCGGTGCTCTCTCCGCACGGTGGGGGGGTTCATATTACATCTGAGCTGGGGGTGTTCGTGTCCCTGGGGGGTGGGTCCTGGTCCTTGCCCCTGAGCGCTGGGCCCCGCCAAACTTCCAACATGGCCGAGCCTGGTCGGGCCATATTTATAACACCCCTTGTGGGCCACCCTTTTTTCCCCGGGGTTCCCCCCTCCTGGGCGGGGGGCCCCTGCCTTGCTCCTCCCTGGACCAACCGTGGGCCGGGCGGATGGCTGCCTGGAGTGCGGAGCGGGTCTCCCTTGGGGGGTCCTGGCTCGTACCTGGGGTTGGGGCGGGGGGATGCCCGGAACTCCTGTGTGGTGGTGGGGTGCTCGTCTGGGGCTGTGGGCGTCCTTCTCCGGTGGGGCCCTGCGTTGGGCTCTTCCGGCGCGGCGGGGGGGCTGCTTTCCTGGCTGGGCTGGGGCGGCGCTCTCTTTCCCTCTGCACCTCCCTGCTCTCTGGCTCTGGGGGCCTCGCGGCGGTCCTGCTGGCCCTGGCCTGGGTGGCGGTCTTGGTCGCCCGGAGGGCGGTTGTTCCCTGCCTGTTCCCGTGTGGCGTTGGGGGAATTCCGGCTGCCGCTGCTGCTGCGGCGGGGGTCTGGGTGTGGGGGTGGCTGGGCGCTCCTCCTCCTTCTTTTCACGCTCCACCACCCATTTTAGAAAAACATAAACACAATATGCAACACTTCGGCTGCGGGGTCTGGGGGTGGGGTGGGGTGGGGGTCTTGTCGGCCCTGTCCTGTGGGGGGGCATTCTGGGGGAGGGGGGGGGGGGCACTATTGGTACGGGGCAGGGGGGGTTGACGGGTCGGGGTCTCCGCTGAGGCCATCGGCGGTTTCCCCGGCCGGTTGGCTGCCTCGGTCCCGTCGAGGCCTGACCAGAGCTCTTCTAGGGCCGGCGTTTGGGGGTGGGGGCCTGGGCTTGCTCCGGGGGGGGGCGGCGCTTTCTGGCTCCCCTCTCTCTGTGTGGGGGTGGTGGTGCTGGGCCTGGGGTGTCTGCGCCTCCGGGGGTGGGGCCCCGGGGCTGGGTGGGCCTGGCCCCCTTGCTGGGGGGGGGGGGGGCGGGGGACGGCTGTTTGACCACCGGGGGACAGTCTATCATCTGTCCCCAACTTACCCCCTTCCTCATATAACCTCATAATAGGGTGAGGGGGTGGGGGGCTTAGCCTGCGATGAGCCTTGGGGGGGGGGGGTTTACTAGGCAGTGACCCCCCTCCTGTGGTTGCCGTATGGAGTGGGCCCCCCCTCTTTCGGTTTTATTTGCACCTTAGACATGTAGGGCCCTTGGTAGGGGGGGTGCTTGGACATCACTGCCAGCAAGCAGCGGATGTCCTCCTAGCACCCTACCCGCCAATTTTAACCGCACCTTAGACATTTAGGGCCCCTTGGTGGGGAGGGTGAGGGGACGTCACTGTGAGTAATCAGGAGACGTCCCCTTAGTGCCCTACCCGCCAATTTTAACCGCACCCCCCTTAGTACACACACCCCTCCCCCCTCAATATATACATCCCAACATAAACACACACACATGCACACACACACTCTCAAACACACATACACGCACACACATTTTGCAAGGAAGGTGGGACCTAGGACCATCTGTCCCCTGCCTCTTCCCTGGTGGGGGGTACGGGCCCCTTTGCAACGGCGGCTGTGTCCCCGGGGTGCTGGCTTCCTGGGCCCGGCGGTGCTCTCTCCGCGCGGTGGGGGGGTTCACATTACATCTGAGCCGGGGGTGTTCGTGTCCCTGGGGGGTGGGTTCTGGTCCTTGCTCCTGAGTGCTGGGCCCCGCCAAATTTCCAACTGTGGCCGAGCCTGGTCGGGCCATATTTACAACACCCCTTGTGGGCCCTCTTTTTTTCCCCGGGGTTCCCCCCTCCTGGGCGGGGGCGGCGGGCCCCTGCCTCGCTCCTCCCTGGACCAACCGTTGGCCGGGCGGATGGCTGCCTGGAGTGCGGAGTGGGTCTCCCTTGGGGGGTCCTGGCCCGTACCTGGGGTTGGGGCGGGGGGATGCCCGGAACTCCTGGGTGGTGGTGGGGTGCTCGTCTGGGGCTGTGGGCGTCCTTCTCCGGTGGGGCCCTGCGTTGGGTTCTCCCGGCGCGGCGGGGGGGGCTGCTCTCCTGGTTGGGCTGGGGCGGCGCCCTCTTTCCCTCCGTGCCTCCCTGCTCTCTGGCTCTGGGGGCCTTGCGGCGGCCCTGCTGGCCCTGGCCTGGGTGGCGGGCTTGGTCGCCCGGGCGGCGGTTGTTCCCTGCCGGTTCCCGTGTGGTGTTGGGGGGAATCCGGCTGCCGCTGCTGGTGCGGTGGGGGTCTTGGGGTGGGGATGGCTGGGCACTCTCCCTCCTTCTTTTCACGTTCCACCATCCATTTTAGAAGAACATAAACACTCACCTGAGCACAGGTGTCAGCTCAACAGACTGAATGACTGAAATATTTCACACTAGTTGGTTTTAAGGCATAAGTATGCGTGTGAACACTATCTGTTTTGTGTACATCTCGACAGGTGGACATTTTTGCAACTAACAGGTGTGTTTATAACATTTGAGTGTGTGTGTGGACAGGCTCCGCCCTTTTTTTTTGTTTGGTTTTTTTTTTTACATTTGAACCTTACCATAATGATTAACAACCAGTAAACTTGTTGCTTTATGCTGCTTCATGGTCTTATCCCCCATCCCCTCCTATTATCACCCCCTACCCCCCCTCTCTCTAACGTCCCTCTTTCTTCTTCCCCTCTTTCCTTTTCCGTCCGGTCCAACACCAAAGATTTTCAGACATGTTTGAAATTAATAAAGTTTGGCCTCAATTACAAAAGGGGTTTATTCAGACATACCTTTGGTTTGTCTGAAGATTAATAACCCCTCTTGTTAAAGTAAAATATGTCCAACCCAAGAGGCCCTCAGCTCTCATCTGTCTGCCTAGCTGTTGGACAGGACAAGTTAGGAAAAAAAAAAAAAAAAAAAAAAAGAAAAACATAAACACTCACCTGAGCACAGGTGTTAGCTCACCTTTGCACTAATAGTTTGCATGATTGAATGAATGAAAGATTTCACACTAGTTGGTTTAAAGTCATAAGTATGCGTGTGTGAACACTATCTGTTTTGTGTACATGTTGACATGTGAACATTTCTTGCAGCTAGCAGGTGTGTTGATAATATTTGAGTGTGTGTGAACAGGCCCCGCCCTTTTTGTACTACATTTGAACCGTACCGTAACGATAAACAACCAGTAAACCTGTCTGCTCTATGCTGCTTCATGGTCTTACCCCCTCCTCTCACTATCACCCCCCCCCCCCCTCTGACATCCCTCCCTCTTCTTCCCTTCTTTCCTTTTCCGTCCGGTCCAACACCAAAGATTTTCAATCATGGTTGAAATGAATTAAGTTTGGCCTCAATTACAAAAGGGGTTTGTTCAGTCACACCTTTGGTTTGTCTGAAGATTAATAACCCCTCTTGTTAAAGTAACATAAGTCCAACACAAGAGGCCCTCAGCTCTCATCTGCCTGCCTAGCTGTTGGACAGGACAAGTTTAAAAAAAAAAAAAAAAATAGTGCATGTGGGGTACCAGTCGGGTAGCCATTACTGGGTAGCGACAGGAGGATCTGCCAGCTGAAGTAAAGAAGTCATTTCGTTGTCAATTGTAGTTTATCCAGCAGATATAACTACATCCACTTTGATAGTTCTTTGATTGTTTTATCTTCCCATTGGGTCTCCCAAATGGATGTACTTTACACTCAGAGCTGCAATGCTACTTAGCCAAACCCACTGAAGGCAACCAAGGACACAGTGTCTTATGCAAGGTCAAGTGCACATGTAGCCAAATAAAAAAACTGACCCACAGCTACCCCAACAAAAGGATAACTGCCCCCAGCATGCACTTTGACCTTATTTTTTTTATTGTTTTGATCTTATTTGAGCAGATCTGGACAAATTCCAATGTATTTTCTTCTGTTATTTAAAGCAACCAAATTGAAATTTTAAATTTTATAACCAGTAAAGATAGTTAAACAACTTTTGATTTTTTTCTTTGTAGCAACCTGAATTTACAAAAAGTCTTTGTTGCTGTTTTTATTTTACTTTGGTTTTTTATGCTAAAACATAGTGAGGTTTCAAAAGTAAAAAGCAAACATGCATATGTGCTCATTTGATTGAATCACAAAGTACATGTTGAGCTTTTGTGACTCTAAGAACTTAAGAAAATTGAAATTGATGTCTTCTGAAGGGGCAAAGGACTGGGAGAGTTTGGTTTTGAGCTGGAAGCTTCTCTCTGAGGCGTCTTTGAGAGCCTGATCAGTCATTGTCAGCCCTGAACAGCAACCAGAACCTTCAAACGTAGACAAAGAAAACAAGTCCTTAGCTCAGGGGTGGCAAATCAGTTTGGCATCAGGAGCCTAAAGTTTTTAACTGTGAGAGTCAAAGAGCCACACCACACACTGACCTGGCAAGACGTACACACAAAGACACGCAATTAAAGCCATACTATTTTCCATAACACACTCCTCTCCCTACAACACAACAGCAAGTAGTGTATTTGTATTTATTTTAAGGAACTGTTAAGGACTCCTCTGAAGTCAGATTTATGTTTGTAAAAACGGAGTATTTCACCGTTCATCCATGGCTGGTTATTCTTTGTATCTCAACATTCCTCTTTCAATGACCCTTACACCAAGAAGTACACAAACATGTGGACAGAGCATCCTTATGGTGTCTTAGTAATTCATATTCACAATGAACACATTAAATACATTACATTTCAGATGTGTGTAGCATACATTTAATTTTGACCTTCAGTAAAAATGGTTTACTTTTATAACTTTTCTTTTTTATTTAAAAACTAATGATTGACTTTTGCATGAAAAACTGATAATTGATGGACTATTAAAATCGTCACACCAGCATGCTCAGTCAGGTGTGTTTTCCAAACTAAATTTCTTACCTTGCTGCAGTGATGGATGATGGTCTCAGTGGGATTTCTGGCATCTCTTGTTTCTAGTAATCCTCTGCAGATCAGGTTTATACTCAGTTGTAGCCCCTCTGAGCAGTTCCTTTACGTGAGTGTCGATCAACAGACCGATGCCTTGATTTCATGTTTCAAGGTAATAAACAGGGACTCACAGACGTATATTGAGGAGAACGTCGACAGCAGATTGAGAGCTGCTCTTTTACACACGGGTATTTTTCCGTTCTCCAAAAGGTAACAGGGCTTTCTTTCAAAGAGATTTCAGCTCAATCATCTCCGGTTCGCTCGCTGCCTCATCAGTGTAAGAATCTTCCCATTCTTCCATAAACATCCTGTGTTTATCTTTTTACTCTGAATTGAGCCATTTTGACCATGAGGGTTACAGTCTGTACGCACATGAAATGTTTACTTATTTTTTCCGGCATTGGGCGTTACCGGCTCAAATGATTGGCGGTCACGTATGTGTCGGGAGCAGCATCAAACACACACACTGCCAAATTACTTTTATTATTATTTATTTTTAATACCCTCTGATGGATTTGAGTGTGGTTTAAGAGGGAAAAATTATGAAATGAGGAACAGTATATAGAAAATATGATGAGACGCAAAGAGCTGCACGCTTACCGGCCGAGAGCCGCATGCGTGTTCGCCACCCCTGCCTTAGCTCCTCCCTTTTCCACTGAGAAGATGTTAAATCTTCAGGAGCTCTGAGAGCCAAAACGTCCTTGACCAATACTAGTCTGTGGGTGTCAGGTTGCATTGTAGACAGATCAGCATTCCTTTTGACCCTTAATGTGCACATACACTGAGTTCTTACAACCCAGTTTGAGCATTCACAAATAGAAAAAAACAACAAAAGTTAAAAGAGGAGATTTGCCTTTCAACCCGTGCACCTCTGTATTCATCGTGAGAGGAAATGGCTGGATGTGGAACAAAAGAAAATCAAGCTGTTTTCTGGGATTCATTGTTGGTCAGATGTTAGAAATTCTCATTTTCAACCTCTGCAATGAAAATCAGCCTTTTTTCTGAGTGTTCTGTCTTTTATTTTATTCATTTCTGTTGGGATTTTTTCTTATAAAGTCTGGAAAGTAGTATACAGACATGTAGGTTTGGGTTTTAAAAACATCCCAAAAAATTCACATTTATTTCGTTGTCAAGAATTCTGACTGACTGGACTGACTTTAAATCAAAGAAGTAATAAAAACAAAGTCATGTAAAGTAAACCTTTAAATGTTTAACCTTCAAATCAATGTCTTTTTAAGCATGCTTGCAAATTTATCAACAAAATGTCATGAGAGTTTTCTATTTTCTGTTTGAGACTGACCATGTAAAATAAAATCTCTGTGCATTGTCATCCCAGACTCCTCAGTTTCCTCTGAGAATTGATGGAGCATCTTCAACATTTCAATGAACAACTCTCATTTCTTTTTTTTTAACCCAAAAACTGCATAGCGAAGCTGACAAAGAGAGATTTTGCGGCGCGCATGAAGCCACTGAAGCTAACCGGCAGAGGAAAACACTTCTTCACCTCTGGCAGAGGGAGCTGTATTGATTGCCCCTGATAGTACATTTGGAGAAGATTTTCTATCACAGCACAGTAGAGGTGGAAAAAAGAGCATTAATCCAAGCAGCAGCCTTACAGGCTGTGCTGAACACATCCTTCTTAAACCTGCCTGGGCTGTCCCTCCTCACACTCACACTTCCCCACCACCTTTAGTTCCAGCTCCAGGAAAACAGTCAAGTGCACCACAATGTGACAGCCACTCACCTTTGGATGTGCTTAAGGACAGTTCCAATGCCAACAACAAAGTTATCAACATCTTGCACAGATTGCCACAGGCATTTAGTCTCCCTAAAAGGCTGCCACACTGGCCTTGTACTGACCACAATCCCATAGGGAGGGGTTTAGAAGATCAGAAAGGAGGAAACAGGCTAATGGGTGCTGCACAGTGGTGAGATGTCTTCCTGTCACACTTCATCTAGACTGATGCTTCGGGATTGTTTCGGCGCTCAGGCTGAGCAATTACTGTCCAATTCCAATTTATTCCTCAGCAACACTATAATGAAAAATAATTAAGAGGCTGAAAATGAGTTTTCGCATGAAATGGTTTCAGTGGTTGAGCACAATCGTACTTGGCAGATGGCTATGCAAGTGTGTTTTACCACAGCAGAGACAGTTCATCATGTTCCAGGTGCATTTGGCAACTTTTAATGCTGTCAGCACCTGGAGAAATGCTGCTTTGCCTGTTTCAAAGACAGTATTTGCAGGGATGTGAAAAAGTTCATGAAGGCCAAACTTCATTTGCCTTTCAAGAGCTTTTTTTAATTTTTTTTGTCTGATTTTATTCTCTAAGCTTTTAAGGTTTGGCCAAAGCAATTCTGGAAGGTGGGCAGAGTTTTCAAACCAAATTTGAAACCAAAACCTAATGCTCATTTTTAAAATAAAAATTCAAAATCACCTTAAATATTAGTTTCGGATTCATTGACAAAGAGCCGAGGTGATCTGCCATAACTTGACAGTTAGATTCAAACACCAACCCAGAACAATGGTCATCCACCTGAAATCTGCTGAACTTCTTTGAGAAAAACAGGACAGACCATAGCAATGATATTTAAGGAGGGATAACTTCTGATGACGTTCAGCTCCACTTTGGAAAGGTCAGCAACAGGTGGAGTACAGGCGGATTTTTTAATGGAGATTTCTAGATCACATACACTGTAAAAGAAAATCTGTATATTTAACAGTACAAAACCCGTAAAACCATGACAGGAAAACCAAGTAAACTATAAAACTGTTTAAAACTGTTATTTTGACTTAAAGTTCCTGTTAATCAGTTCACTGGAAAAAATTGTGATTAGTAAATTATTTATTTGGAAAAAATACATAATCCTACCGTAAAAAACTTGGGCATTCTTATTTTAACGGACATTTTCCATAATACTTTATAACAGTCAAACACAAGTTTTTTTTAACAAAAGCACAGGTTTTTATGGTTAATTGTTAATGTGCAGTTTCTGTGATATGTTGTGATTTTTGCAGGAATTTGAGAGTGACGTAAAGTTAATCATTTATGTCCTTCTGGACATAAATTTATACTTCTTTAAGTATAAATATAATGGTATAAAGTGATCCCTCGCTATAACACGGTCTACTTTTCACGGTTTCGCTTCTTCACGGATTTGCATCGTGCATTGTGTCCTGCATTCGGATTGGCTAAAAAGTCACTCCGCTTCTTCTCTACCTGTGCTTCAATAACGTTGCAGTTTAATATGTTCACGTACGTAATCAGCTTGCCAAATTTACATTACGTACGTGCAAATTCTCTAGTAATTTGGAGTTTCTCTAAAACCCATAGAAAAAAGGGCGACAACAACTGCCTATCACTGTGTTCTTCTCCTGAACAAACACAGCTGCACCGCGGGCTTCAAAAGAATAAAACATTGCAGAGGAGTCAGGATGCAGCGGCTCAGTCTGAAGAGCAGTGAAATACACCTGAGTCACTATTTGTACGACTGTGCTTTGTATTTTTTTCATAATCATTTTAAATTTTCTCCCGTTTAATCCAATTACTCGGGTCGCTGTGGGCAGGGCTAATCTCCGCAATTTGAAGCCTTCTGTTCACATTGATGATTCAAATTATATTTGACAGTACAGTACAGAAGTTATTTGTTGGAAAAAAAACGTTTCTAAAGTACTTTGATTTGTGAAACAAATGCTAGAGCCTGTAAAATGGTTTGTTCTTTCTTTTCAATGTATAATAGAGAATTTGATTGTATAATAATTAAAAAAAAAAAAAGGATTCTACTTCACGGATTTTGCCTATCACAGGTTCTTTTTGGTACGCAACCCCTGCGAAAAACAAGGGTTTACTGTACATAAATATAAATAACATGGCATACAGTTGGAATTATGAAATATACATTTATACTACAATGTTTCCAACTAAATGAAATGATCAGAATGTATCTCTGACAAGGCAAACCAAATGCAGCTTCCGCTTTGTTTCTGTGTTCTGAGGGATTGCTGCCCCACATTTATTTCATAATGAGCTTTTTTCAGCAAATGAGTCTGTCTGTCAATCAAACCAGACAAGGCGGAGACACTTTATGTCTACTCAGACATAAGCAGCAGCACCCTAACTACATTGATGGAAGTTGCAGGAGTCTTCTGCAGCAGATAGATTGTTTGTCTCTATTTGATCGGCTAATGTCAGCAAGGCCGTGCAGATGACGCAGAAATATGTCATCTGTCTAACTGGCACACTAGCGGGTATCTAGGAATACAAGTCGTTTTCCAGGGATCAACCAATGTGGGTTTAAATCCCACCCACTTTCACTGATTGACAGACAGATTCATTCTGCTGAAAAAGCTCATTATGAAAAACAGCTATGTGAAATTAAAAACAAAGCTACTTTGTAAAATGTTGATTTCTAATTCAGTTTCTGAAAAAAGCCATAGAATTAAAATAATATTCAACATGATTAAAAATTTAAATTTTAAAATGCTTTTTTTAAATGATGAACAGGTTTGTAAAGCAAATGAAATATATTTAATAATATAAAGGCTACGGTAATTTAAAATCTGTGTGCAGGTTTTTCACAATTTCATGATTTTTTATATTTTTATGAGAGATTTATTGGTTGATTGTGTATTTTCACATGGTCATATTTATTTAATTAATAATGTTTAATAACAGTTTGGGACTCCATACACATTATGGAGAGGTGGAAACATTAAAATTAGAGGGTCTTTTTATTTATTATTATCTCAAATAAAAATAAGAAAAATATTATAAGGTTCAGAAAAGGCCCAAGCAGCAGGCTGCCTCCCCAGATTAGCTGACTGACTGGCATACAGAGCAGCTGCGGGTCGGGCACTGCCAGCGTGCTAAGGGTATTTCTTCAGTACACGGCAACCCCGCGGCGCCAGCGGGTTAAGAAAATGAATGAACGCAGTGACCTCGCCAAAGTTTAGATATTTCAACTCTTGCCCTGCTGCTCCCAAAGCTCATATTACGCTGACCTCCAATCTGTATTATTGACCTAACATTGAAACTGTCCATTCCTGACGCGTGAATCGCAGGCGGTATGAATAAAACTTGATACACCGAGGCGCCTAAATTCAAATGGGCCAATCAGCGCAGCACATCGTTTAGCCATCAAAGTGCCCAAATCCAAATGGGACAATCAGCGCATTGCACCAGACTCCTGAGCAGAGCTCCTGCTCAGACAGTTTGGACTGTTCCTCCCGCTCGTCACCGGCTCAAGATTCTCTTCCGAATCGGCATCACGCCGCCTGTTACGGACTGAATTTATTTTATTTTCAGCTCTTTTTCACGGACACGACAAGAAAAGTGTGTAAGTTGTATTTTTTTCCTTGTTTATGTCGTATTCGTGAGCAGTGCTGTGAGAGGTTATGCTTATGTTTTACATTGCAGACTGCATCGTATTGAACCGCGATATATTTTTAAATGTGTTGATGGAAGTTGTAAGCAAGTGTTTTCTGTCTATGCTTCTTTAAAATCTCACTTGTACTGCAACCACAAGAAACTTTCAAGAAGCAAAGTGTGATGTATTAAAATGCACCGTCTCACTTTGTGAACATCAGTGTGAGTGAACAATGTTATGTGAAGGTCTGACTTCTGCTCTGCTGTTCTGCATCTCTGATTGATTGATTGTCTGCCTATTGAAGGTATGTTTGTTCTGTGCTCAGTGTCGAAGCGTATTCTGTTCTGTGAGTCTTCAAGCTTGTGTTTCCTCTGGCATTAAAGCCTTTCTTCAGGAATATCTTCTGTTTTGAGTCGTTCCTGCCTGCGTCTGGGTTTTTTCCTCTACCTGACCGTAACATCACGCTCCGACCATGTCCAACCCAGCAGGAAGGTCTGACTTGAGGGACTTACCAGGTTCTTCCACCGAGGGAGATTCTGTTACCGGCGATGAGCTGTCTGTCCTGGCTCGTGAGATGCGTTGTTACATGTCCGGCATGCAACAGCTCCATGAGCGTCTCTCCAGGCTGGAGCATGTTCCCTCTTCCCCGCCTAGCCAAACCCGAATGGGTCATCCGGATGGCACGCCTGAGGACTGCCGGGTGTTCATCACCTCCTATCGCCTTCACTTTGATTTCAATCCGAGTGAGTTCCCGTCTGAACAGAGCAAATTCTTAAATTGATATCTGACGTTGACATTTTGATTTGTACTGTATTAAATAATCCATACTTCGTGTATTAGGCTTGCAGATGAGAATGAATAAAAGTACCGATGTTTGAAAAGCTTCTGTAGTTTCTGATAACAGCAATTTAACTACAAAGCTGGTTAGATATTTTACTTCTATTTAAAACATGAGCAACTGGAGAAATACCAGGGACTCAGAGAAGAACGGGAGAAAGCCTGGAAAGTGAAGGTAACAGTGGTGCCTGTGGTAATTGGAGCACTCAGGGCAGTAACCCCCAAGCTGGAGGAGTGGCTACAACAGATACCTGGAAAGACCTCAGACCTCTCAGTCCAGAAAAGAACAGGAACAGCTAAGATACTGCAGGACCCTCAAGCTCCCAGGCCTCTGGTAGAGGACCCGAGCTTGGAGGAGAAACCACCCGCGGAGGGTGAGAGGGGCGTTTATATATAGCTTCAAAGGTGCAAAACAAGGATTTGAGAATATTTTTTGGAAACATTCCTCTTTTTCGAGAAAGAAAAGAAGCTCGAGAACAAACATGCACTCAGCTGGTCTAACCAGCAAACGTTTAGCATGTTGAAATCTGCTGTAGCTGTTGATGGGGGTCCAGCTGTCATCAAACAGCAAAATCAGCGTGAAGCTGCAGGAGACTATCTTTTAAATGTGCTTTTATTACTGTTATGATTATTATTAAGGTCCTGCTCGCTCAAGGTTTTTTAATCCGTGCGGTCACCCGAAAGACGGGTTAGCATTAGGCTAATACGTGCTAAAAACATTAGCCGTGGAGGTACTTAAAACTCTGAACGGGCAATGAGCATCTTGGATGTAAATACGTGGGAATTACATCATCCTTTATTTTGTTCTGGACACCACTGGAAACACAAATTCATATGATGGTTTCTCAGATGGTAGCCGCACTTCCGCCTTCGGCAATCGGGAGCTTCGGATCGCGGGGCTTCGCGCTGTCCAGCTGCCATCAGCACCATGCAGGACGTTTTGGCTCAGTTTTTGCTACAGGCCCCGTCTGCTTTCTTACTCATCTGTTTGTCCTGATTTGTTCTCAAGAGTGTGTCAAAAGACAAAAATGTTTCTACTCTTCAAACCAGTGGAGACCCAGGGCATTTTTATAAATAAAATTATTAAATAAGTTTGTTTTATAATTTTGATTTAAAAACACTGGCATGCTTTAACCAAATTGAATGAAAACTAAAATGGCAGGTAAAGTTCATGTCACAAAAATAATCTGTTGAAAAGACATTTTAAAGCTATGCAAGACATACACTTTCTGCATGAATCGCATTTGTGATAAATTATAGTAAGATAAAAAGAGGCGCAGCATTTTTCATAATGTGAAAAATGAGAAACAAATGAATTCTCAGATATTTCAAATCTGCTGAAGGCTGTTTATGTTTAGTGCTGAGATGTCATGAATATGTAGAGCACAATGGTTGTCGAATGGTTGTTGCTTTAAAGTGTACAGGTGTTTATAACATGTAAAGTCTGACAAGTAATCTTGGAAGGCTAATCAGTTTATGTACATTCAATTTTGAGCAATATAGCCTCGTTAGGGTGTTTATGTAACGTGGCATAAGCTTAATTAGAATCTAATTATATTTGGCTGTGTAGGTGTGAATATAGAGAGCAGCAAATGCTTTGAAACACAACACGCTCAAGAGAATTGCCGTGATTAACTTTTTCAAATTAAAAAGCACAATATTTTTTTCCTTCATGTCGTGTGCTTGTTTTTTTTTTTTTTTTGGTTTCCCATCCAACTCGATCTGTATTTTCTCTGAAGACGACCCAATTTTGTTTCGAAGTTATATATTCCGTCCTTGAAAAGATTGTTTTTATAACAACTGAATTGAAGTTTGACAGGCTGAAATCTCAGTGCCTGACACTCCAGCAACTGAGCAACCCCCAAGTCGGTATTGATCAGCAAGAACAGCCTCAGCTGGAAGCAGGCTGCATCAAAACAAAACTCCCCGGAGCGTGAGTGTTGTGTATTGTCTGCCTACAAGCTCCCAGTAACCCCTGCTGGTGTTTAGCTGACATTCTTCTCCAGGAAAACGGACAAATTGTGTGTACTGTACGTCTCGCTGGAAACCTCTTCCTGCTGTATCTTTAATTTGTTATCAGTCGATGTCGATTTGAAACCTACAAGTTTATTGTTCAGCAAAAATAAAAAAAAGATATCTTTTATTGTAAAAGGGTTTTGCTGTCCTTAAAAAAAAGTGAAAATTGATCCTAACTTTGTTCTTAACACGTTGTTGAACAATCAATATGATCCACACGTAACACATTTGAAATCTAACACATGACTTTAGGGATTTAAAAGTCAACTTTTTGAGATTTAGAACTTTTCTACCCAGTGGTTTGACTGTAAATCCTACAATTTAACGACTCTTCAGGCCTCTGTTTAATTTAATATACGTAGAAGTATGATGGGTGAACAAAGCAAAGCAGTTTCCTTTTAGTGAACTGAATTATTTCTATCAAATACAGTCAGGATTTAGAGGTTTCCTAAATCCTTTTCTTATTTCTGGACGTTTTAGGCGAGTAAAAGATGAAATCCCAGTTTGCCTTGTCTCCTCTGTTACTCTGCCCTTTTCCCTGACGCTGTTGGCAAACATCCTGGTCAAAGGAGAGAAAACAAGAGATTTGAAAGAAAACAGGAGAAGGAGATCATTGGTTTTACAAAGTTTGAGTTGACCTTAACGATGCAACGGGACGTACTGTAGATACATCCCGCCACGCAGAACTGCAGTGATGAAGTACAGAGAAGCAATTCCAGCTGTGTCATGTTAACACAGAAACATATTAAAAACATATTAAACAAACAAAGGATGACTGGTGTCCTTCAGTGTGCTCTGTGTTTGTAAGACAAAGTTCCTTTTACTCCCATTCAAAACAAAATCACATTTCCCACAATTAAATATTTTTTATCATCTGCTTTTAATAACAGTTTCTAAGTGTAATCTTTTATTTTCTACTCATGACAACCTTGGCGGGCCTGATATTGTTTAACTTGTTTTGTTCTTAACTCAGATTTCTATATTGATAGATGCATTTGTTTTTGATTGGCAGGTGGGTGGAGCCAACACATTGTTGAGATGGGTAGAGTTAGGTCCAGTTAATGTTCCCGTCACACTTCAGGCTTCATTTTGATTCACTCAGAATCCGAATGTTCATGTCTATGGCTGAGACTATTCCACACACAAAAGTAGTTCAATAAATGCAAATTAGTTTTAAACCTCAAAACACACTAAGCAAAGCAAAGTCTTAGCTGTGAATTTAAAAACCACATAGTGAAATAGTCGTCATTTTATGTAAAGCAACAGCTGAAAAGTCAGTTCAGAGTCATCCACAAACAAGTCTAAAAGCATTTGTGTGACGGTCTCATATCCAGACTGTCAGATTCAATGTATTTATTTATTTTTTATCTCCAGTCACTCATGGTAGGTTTCACAGGTTATCTGTTATAAAGTTGTTGCATTTCTGATCCACATAAACCAAAAAAGAACTTTTTTAGACGCCAGTTCCAACTCTGGAGAAAACTCATGAAACTTGTTTGAACAGAGTAAACATGAGATCAAGATTCTGCCGTTTTGCAAGGCAGATTAAAGTCCTCGCCAAAATGTTGAGCCAGTGTGGAAAATCCACATGAATGTTGCAGCCCAGGGAGTAGCAACTTCAGCTACAGATAATAATTAACATTATTTTAACCTATAATTTTTTTAATTCATTTTTCAGAGTTTTGAAAGACTTTGTCCAAACAATTCTGTTAGTGTTGATACTAAGACGGGTGAAAAAAATTTAAGAGCACATCTTAATTAGCTGGCATTATCTGTTTAAGAAGATGGAAAAAATATCCAGTTTTTTACTAGACATTCTTCAAAATTTAAGTTCAAAGCGGCTGATAAGAAAACTCAGATGACCCAGCATTCTAGCAGCACTTGAATGCATCATTTGGCCACAAATCTGAAGATGTGAAAGGGGTCTCACAACCCTCGTGCACTTGTAACTCTGTTCTATGTTTAAACGTAGTTTTGTGTGTGTATGAGGTGACTGGTGTGTTTGAGTTGCGTATGCATACACATTTTTATTATTTAAAAATGTGTATGCATAGGAGACGTTTTGAAATCCTTCTTAGTTTTATGCTGCTGTAATTTTAATTTGTGCCTAGTTTTTGATATTCAAGTATAGATGTGAATACACAAATTCAAGTACACATATAATGTACAAGTTACAAATCAGGAATTACACACACAGTATTTTGTCATCTGATCTTGATTCACAACAATTTGAATAAACAAATAAAGAAATGCCATTTTAAGCGTAATTTTTTGCATACATGTCCTCCATTATGACAAAAATGCCTCATGTCACAAACAGTGGAGTGGGTTTTTACAAGAGTAATATTTATTCTGCAAATTCGGGGCTGAACCGTCTTTGCAGGCAAGAATGCTTTGTTTTTGATAATTAAATAGAGACAGTCAGGAACATTGACTGTTAATTATGGCATTCTGTGAAGCCCTAACATGGATCCTGGAGCAAACAGTGCTTGTCTTGGGGAACAATTGAATGCAAGAAAGCACACAAACATGTCATTTAAAGCAGTCAGGCCTCAGTGTTTTGAACAAGGACAGCAAGACCACTCTGACCTGTAAAACACAGAATTCTCCATAAAATAATAAATTACATTTTGGAGTATCTTGAACTTTTTTTCTCCAGTTTCCACTTATGGACCCAGCAGCATCCTGGTTTTCATAAGAGAACCCAGAGAACCCATATCGGTGCTTTCCATTTCCTTCAAACTTTCTTTGAATAATCGTTGCAGCAAACAAACGGCCAACCAGCTGACAGTTTTTTTCAACTGCCAACACACAATTTTGAAAACCAGTTTCTATTTCTCAAAATATATTCACAATTATCCAAACAGCACACTCAATTTTCAGAATTCCTAGATTGTATGCAAAATGACACACTTCAGTCAAAACATGTATTGTGAAAATTAGTTTTCATTTAACCAACAAAGTCCTCAATGTTCAGACTCTATTGCAGACACTTTCACACTGCTGTGATAAATAAAAAAAAAACCCAGCTGTAAAAAAACTAATTTTAGGAAATAGCATGTCCTAGATATTGGGCCAGACATTGTTTTGTGAGGGATCATTTCGATGACAAAATGATCCCTTACATAATGACAAATTCAGCCCTGCACAGAAGCTGCTTCTATTTGATGACATGCTTGCTCCATGGCCTGAATGAGGGGCAAATTGTCATAGGGGCCACAGGTTGAATACTTTCCAGCGCCATGCTGAAAAAAATTATACGATTGGATTCAGGAAGGGGGATTATGGATAAAAGGTAGAGAACTCCAAATTCAGCATGATCATGGAACCAATTATGGACCAGAGCAGCCCGATGGAACGACAATGTCCTGCATCTGGTCCACTTGGTTTAATGCTGGGAAATTGTTGTGCAATCTTTCCAGAAATACAAGTTTTAGATATGCATTATAGGGTCCCAGATTTGCATGGTGGTGGGGGACCCCATTCTGTGCGATAGTAGCACAGAGGGTGATGTTAGGATACAGTGTTAAACCTTTGATCAAAGTTTAAGAGGATTGTTTGTTGGACTGACGGTGATCTTGTTTCCCTTCAATCAGTGATCAGGAAGGTCTTTTTATTGGAAAAAGCTGCTTTCTTTTTGTTACTGGGGCGGCAGTGGCTCTGGTGGTAGAGCAGGTCGTCCAATGACCGAAGGGTCGGCGGTTCGATCCCCACTCCCCTCAGCCAGCAATCGTTATATCCTTGGACAAGAGACTTCACTCTCCCTGCCTCCAGTGTGGCTCCCTGATGTGTGAATGTGTATGAATGTCCTGGTGATGGTCAGAGGGGCCGTAGGCTTGAACTGGCAGCCACGCCTCTGTCAGTCTGCCCCAGGGCAGCTGTGGCTACATCAGTAGTTACCATTACCAAGAATGAATGAATAATGGACACATTGGAAGAACTTTGAGCATCTGGAAAAACACAGATAAAACTAATCTATTATTAATATTGCCCCCTTGTTGCCCTGGCTTATTGGTGATTACGTTTTCAAATTAGCACATGTGTGTTTCCCCACCTTGTGGATATCCAGTTCGTTCATTTGTGTGGTCATTGGCCATCTGGGGCTTTGTAATGACAAGGAAGTAACCTTACAATCCTTATCTGTGTCTAAGGCAGGGGTGTCAAACTCATTTTTACCAAGGGCCACATCAACATAGTGGCTGTCCTCAAAGGGCCAGATATAACTTTTACATGTAACTAAATGTAATGAAAAATAAATGTAACAGCTTAATGTTAAATAACTCATTATTTACTTATTATACCTTTTTAAAGTGGCAATTACAGTTGCATAGAAAACATGTTTGCTTGTTACTCTAACACAGTGGTTCTTAACCTTGTTGGAGCTACCGAACCACACCAGTTTCACATGCGCGTTCACCAAACCCTACTTTAGTGTAAAATAAAATGTTTTTTTCCCCAAATTCAAGACATATAGTTTTTCTACTCGTGCACAAATTGAACTGTGCAGAACAAAGCCAACATTGTGCATCAACTAACAACAAATTACATACCTGCAAAACAGTGTGACTTCTGCTGTTGCCTTTGAGAGACCAGTTCAGATATGCGTGGCTTCACCTTGGCAAGTACTACTCTCATGTAATTTTCAGGGCAAAGTCTGTTCCTTTTCTCTGTTTTTATGTCCAGCATCCTCGAAAAGGATTGCTCACAAAAATGTTGTAACAAATGGTACAAAAAACTCCAGGGCTTTCTTGGCAATAACTGGATACTTTTCCATTTGTTGACACCAAAACGTTGAGAGCATTGTTGTTCTGAAGAGTTGCTGTTGAACCTGGCTCTGCTGAATTTCAATGATTTCGTCGAGATATTCATTATTGACCTCTGCTGTCTCAACATCAAACGTGAACGGCGTTCTCACCCATGCTGGATATGAGTCTTGTTCAGAGAGGTATCCGTCGAAAGACTTTGCAAGCTCGTCTAAGTGCGTGGCAATTCCCTGTTTCAGCTCCATGGGTACAGAAATTTCACCAATTCCAGACACATCTTACTTACACAATTGTCAAAAAGGGGAAAGTTTACAAAATTATTGTTCTCTGTTATTCGTTTCCATAATAGTAGCTTTTTTTTAAAAGCCTTCAGGTTTTCTTCTGCTTCCATGATGTTGACTCCACCCCCCTGCATTTGCTGATTAAGGTGATTGAGAGCTGCCAATATATCAGCCATACGCTAAAATGAGAATGAAGTCAGATTTTTTGAAGCAATCTGCATGACAATGTTGGTGCTCTTCCAAAAACAAGGCTAATTCCACACGCAAGGCAAAAACACGATTCAGCACCTGTACCTCAAATTCAGCGCCCATTTCTTTGCACAGCTCACTGAAGATGCGGTGCCTCAGAGCACTATTTCGCACATAGTTCACACATTCCACTACAGTTTTTAATACTTCTGCCATTTTTGGAGGCAAGGTTTTTGTTGCCAACGCATGCCTGTGCAGAATACGATGTGTGACAATGATGCGTGGTGCACCGGCTTTTACTAGCGCACCAAAACCAGACTTTCTTCCCAGCATGACTGGAGCTCCATCCGTACAAACTGCAGAGACCATATCCCACGAAAGCTTATTGTCTCTGAAGAAGTCATCCACAAGCTTCTTCACATCAGCTGCCTTAGTTGTTGTTTTAAGAGGCTTACAAAATAAAAACTCTTCTTTTATCATGTCGTCTTTCTCATACCGCACAAAAACAGCAAGCTGGCTTAGGTTAGCAACGACTGTTGTCTCGTCAAGTTGAAGGCTGAATTTTGCCGGGCTTGAAATCAGATCTGCGACTACTTCAGCCAAGATGTCTTTACTCAAGTCCTCTATTCTGTCGCTGATCGAGTCATTTGAAAGAGGTCTGGTCTGAGTATCAGATTCGCCATTTTTAACGCAGCTGTTTTTACCAGTGTTTCACCAATGGTGTGTGGCTCGCCCTGCTTTGCGATGAGGTACGCAACTTCATATGATACTGTGAGGATCGGTTTGTTAATCGGAACAAATCCAAGAGCAGGCAGAGTGGCCCTATCATCAAATCTGGCACTCTTCACCTTGAATTCAGCAAGCGTTGTGTTCTTATATTCTCCATCTCCATGCAGCTTCTCAAAGTGTTCCTTTAGTTTTGCCGGTGCGAGGCTGGAGTTGCTCAACTTGGCATTGCAAATCATGCAGATTGGACGCTGACTCCAATCCCGTTCCGTGATACATGAGAATCCATATTGTACATATTCGTCCGACCACTTTCTTTTTTTGCTCGACATAGTTTGTATGGATTAAAATATGAAGAAAGTAATTACACGATGTACTTCGACAACATTCACACGTTGGATCACTCCTGATTGCGCTTAATTCCTCGCAGTACTGATTGGCCAAGCAATGTCACATGATCATTTGCAGCCAGTGATGGCCAAGCGGGGCATACCATTGTGTGCAGACATGATGAGTCGGTGTGTCTTAACCTCCGCGGCAGAGGCTCCACCGAACCCCTGAAACCGACTCACCGAACCCCTAGGGTTCGATCGAACCCAGGTTAAGAACCGCTGCTCTAGCATAAATCCTTCTACATTGGATTCTGTCAGGTTAGATTATATGGACAGTGTTTAAGTCCTAATGTATAGTTGCCCAATCCGATATTTCAAGTCCAATTCCCCCTAGATATGAATTAATACACCCGAATTTTTTTTTTCATTTTAAGAAATTAAAAACGTTTGTGCTCTCGCGGGCCACATAACATGACATGGCGGGCCTTGAGTTTGACAAGTGTGGCCTAAGGTGTCGAAATGTTTTGCATTGCATTGTGTGTAATGTTGTGAAAATCTGTGGTGGTGTTTTGCTCCTAGGTGTAGAATTTAGCAAATTGTGTGGAGATTTTTATTTTAGAGTGTAAAAGATTGTAAAAACTGTAATAACATTCCAGGAAAAGACTGTTTTACATGTTTTCAAGAAGGAAACAGCTGCCTTTGATGTCAGAGTAGCAAAGCTGTGCATTACTTATGTATGAAATCACCAATCACAGCCTCCTGTTAGCCCATTGACGTGAGCTGTTCCTGAAGTTACATGCATACTCAGCTATCAAAAATATTCATTTTCCTGTTTTTTCGTTTGTTTTTAATCCTGTTACATTTTAAAGTTAGGATACAGCGTTAAACCTTTGATCAAAGTTTAAGAGGATTTTTTGTTTGACTGACGGTGATCTTTTTTCCCTACAATCAGTGATCAGGAAGGTCTTTTTATTGGAAAAAGCTGCTTTCTTTTGGTTACTGGACCCAAACAGTCTGTATAGATTAGTTCAGATATAAAAGCTGACGTCAGGGTACTTTCATTTGGCCTCCTGACAACAAAAAGCTTGAGAATAACACTGAAACTGAGCACTACAGGAGACTGAGGACTGGAGGAAATATTAGGTCTTCCTCTCATCCGTCACACCTTTGACATCTCTCCTTGAGATAAATGGACCCGGTGACTTGGGAGAGAGTAAATTGTGTGGCGTTCTCAGAGGGGGTAAGCGTGAGACAATCAGGAAGCAGTCTGCTGACAGAGCTGACAGCGACATCACTCCTCATCTGCTGCTCTCCCTGCAGCCCGCAGGTGAACGTGTGACAACCTCTTCCTAAAACGGACACTTGGTAAGCAACCATCGAGGAAGCCGACCAGTTAGCTGAAAATTTGTGGGACGGGAAAATATTTGTCATTTCGCTGCCTCTCCTGCTCTCTGAAGCAGGGAGTTCAGGATGAGGCTGTCTGCAGAAATAAAGCACCAAAGAACAAAAGCCAACCACACATTTGAGCAGAAACTCAGCCTATCTGCTTCAGACTGCAGTAATCACTCAGGACTGCAGCCCCGCACAAAAGCTGCTGAGTCAATGTTTCCTCCAACTCAAACAAATCAGCAGAGCCCAGTTGCGTGGCCTCATTTAGGACATAATGCTTCAGGGTCAGAGGTCACACAAATGAGCGTGGCCTCTTCTCTGCTGCTTGGTCGGGTTTTTACCTGGTGTGATTCCAGGACAAAGATGCCTTATGTTAGTGAAGTGTCTTCTGTTTTTTTTTCACAGAAGCAGACACAGAGTTTCATTGACAGGTGTAGTTGAGATTATCAGCCAAAGCTCAATGGGCATTAAGCCAAAACTGATTTAAAAGAGAAGGAGGAACAGTCGCAGAGGAGCTAGACCTCCCATCCCAGAGATGGCGCCAGCAGCTCGTTGGAAACAGACAGAGTCAGCAGGCAGGTTTTGAACATGACAATGACTGACAACGGGTTCTGCTGAAGAGTATAGGGGTCCAATAAAAGAGCAAAGCAGCTTCAATGCATTAATGAGACCACTCTGGCAGGTTCCAGGTGTGACATTAAGTGCTGTGACAGCATCTATAAGGCAGGTTAAGCTAAGCGGAAATGAAGACAGTGGGACCACAAGACTCGCTCCATTCACTTTACATTGTGTCTCCTTTGCTTCTTTTTATTCAAAACTGTTGTTTTAAGTGAATCACGATGAACACAGCCATTAACTTTTAACAGGTTTAATGTCATTAAGCAGCATAAGTGAAGGAACTCATCTTGTGAAGAACACTGATTGTGAATGAACGCAACACTTTTGTTATTGCTCCCATTTTTTATGGTATGAACTCAAAGATGTGAAACATTTTCCATGTACACAAAATAACCAGTTCAATCAAATCAAGCAGATTTATTAGAATTAGAAAATAAAATCAAAACCCTGGAGACTGCTTATGCTGCTTCTGCACAGGAACACATTCTGAGAGATCTGAAAACATTAAAGCTGCAGTTAAATGACATCATTAATAAACAAACACAATTTCAAATACAAAGGCTACGACTTGAAAGATTTGAAAACTCTAATAAATCTGGCAAATTTCTGGCTAATCAGCTTAAAATTAACAGAGAAAAATCATCAATCACCTCTATTATGGACCAAACAGGAAATGTCACCCATGACCCGGTCAAAATTAATAACGCATTTGAAAACTTTTATAAAAACCTGTACACACCGCAGATCAATCCGTCAGAGCAAAGTATTGACTCATTTCTTAATAATGTAAACCTACCCAGGCTAAATGAGGATCAAATCACAAACTTAGATTCTCCGCTCTCGCCGTCTGAAGTTCATGAAGCTCTGTTACTTATGCCCAATGGTAAAGCACCAGGGCCTGACGGCTTTCCTGCCGAGTTTTATAAAGAATTCTGGGAACAACTGGCACCAACATTTTATAAAACTGTCACATCTATTAATGAGATCCAATCAATGCCACCTAACATGAACTCAGCCAACATAATTCTTCTTCTAAAACCAGACAAAGATCCCACTAGTCCTTCAAGCTATCGCCCTATTTCTCTAATCAATGCAGATGTAAAAATTATCTGCAAAGCACTAGCACAGAGAATAGAAAAAATCACTCCTCACATAATTCACTTCGACCAGACTGGATTCATCAAAGGCAGACACTCGGATGATAATGTCCGTAGACTAGTTAATATAATAGACTTTGCCACCATTAAAAACCAGGAAATGACGGTACTATCGCTGGATGCTGAAAAAGCCTTTGACAGAGTAAATTGGAAGTTCCTTATTGCTGCCCTCCAGAAGTTTGGTTTTGGAGAAGCATTCATCAATTGGATCAAAATATTATATCACAACCCCAATGCATCAGTTAGAACTAATAAACAGACTTCCAACAGGTTTTTTCTTGGAAGAGGAACCAGACAGGGCTGCCCACTCTCTCCTTCTCTTTTTGCTATATTCATTGAGCCTTTAGCTGCAGCAATAAGACAGAATGAGAGCATTATAGGAATAAAAACCAAACACAGCCATCATAAAATTAGTCTTTATGCGGATGACATATTACTGTTTTTAAGGAATTTACATTCTGTAAATGAAACAGCAATGATCATAAATGAATTCTCCTCCATATCAGACTATTCCATTAATTGGAATAAGTCTGTTTTATTACCACTCAACAGGAATATGGAACAAAGACTCACAATTCCAGTTAAAACAGGAAATATCAAATATCTGGGTATCTACTTTTCCCCCAAACTATCAGAACTGGTGCAGCTAAACCACACCCCATTACTGAAAAGCATACAGGACGATCTAACACGCTGGACCAACCTGCCTTTGTCCCTTATGGGCAAGGTAGCCACGGTTAAAATGAAAATCTTACCCAAGGTTAATTATCTCTTCTCAATGATTCCCACACAACCGCCATTAAAATGGTTCAAAACATTAGACTCATCCATATCAAGCTTTCTATGGAACAACAAACCTGCAAAAATTAGTCTAAAAACTTTAAAATCTGCAAAAAACTGTGGAGGATTAGAATTACCTAACTTCCACAAATACTTTCTTGCAAATAGATTACAATACATCTTAAAATGGTTAAAAAATAATCCAGAAACCAACTCATGGTTAGACTTGGAACAGGCGTTATGTGGAAAGATCAACCTGTCACAGCTACCATTTATTAGCCAAACAGTTAAAAAACAGGATTGTTTCAAAAGCATTAATATAAATGCTAGAAACATAGGAACCCAATGTATTTGGAACATTTGAAGCAGATCTAAGAATAAAACAAAATCTGTGGTTAGTTTGACCACAGACTAGATGTTACAAAGAACTACCAAAGCAGTATTTAAAGGCATCAAAAGAGCACAGTTAAACTATAGTCTCAGCGACCAAAAGTGTGGTACTGAACATCACAGAGGATGACTGACAGCACATCAGAAATCAGTGGATCAGTAGCAGCCGCAGAGGGAAGCCGGCACAGAGATGAACTGGGGACAGAGTGACACCACATTCCATCAAAGTCGCAGTGAAACATGACGGTGGAAGCACTCTGGTCGTGTTTCGTCTCCTCTGGAGTTAGACTCCACTTTCTGGAAAAAAGTTTAGCATCTCTCTGGGAAAGCCTCGATTTGCAGCAGCAGAGGTTCTTGATAAGCTTTGATGTTCTTTCCTGCAGCTAACCTTAAAGCTTTGCAGGAACTGCACTTCACCCAGCCTGTATGTTACATCAGGAAAAAAATAAATAAATAACACCTCCCCATGCTGACATATAGTATTTAATGTGAGGCCCTGTCAGCTCCTTTCAGGAGTTTGCATTGGCTTATTTTGAGCATATTAAACTGTTTGAATTGTTCTGATGGAGTCATTACATGATGTAATTGAAAATGATGGCCCGAGGGAAAGTTGACCTAAAGCACGTGTGCCACACTTCTCAAGCTTCATTTGCATGATGTCGAGTGTTCACCCAGGCTGTTTTCATCCCCTCTGTCAGATGGCTCCACACACCCAGCAGATGTGACATTTCCACCTAAGACACAAGGACCGTCTTTACTCTTATAAAGATCCAACAATGACATTATTACTGTCCTGCTTTCATAGGAAGAATGGACTCAAAGTCCCTCTTTGTTTCTTACTCTTTTCATTTTTTTCCACCACTTAAACTGATCTTTCCGGTTCAGTGGTGCAAGTGCGTCAGCTGTGAGTTCAGTTCCTTTCATTAAAGACCGAAAGGTGAGTTTTAATTGCACTCAGAAACTATTTTCAGCCTCACTTCAACAAAGTTGCCCAGCCCTTTGAGAGGATCCTGATACTGCGGAGGTGTGTCCGGTGCGGCAGAGGGGAATTTTTCTTTAAACTTTGTTGGCATCGCATCATAATTTTCCCCTGATCTGCAGGATGCAGTCTCTGCTTCATTAATTATTAAGCCAAACTCCACACACGCAGCCGCGAGACAAGCCGCTCTTTCTGCTTGGCTGAAACCCCCACCGCCTGTAATTATAAAGACCCGCCATTTAGTACGTCAGTCCATCTCCATCTTTGATTTCCTTGTCAGAAACTATTAAAGTAGCTGCTGGTCTTCTGCTCAGGCTCAGCATGGGGCACCATTTGAATCAAATCAACTAGATTTCACTGGCATATTAAAAAGAGAGCAAACATGGACTGAAGACTCCGTTATTCCAAACACTCAGCAGTATTCTTGGTCACTCTTGGTACTGTCAACTTCCACAACATCAGGCTTTTTATAAACCTGTTTGTTTTACTGTTTGACTGCAAGGTACACAAAAAGCAACATAGCCATCACTAAAGATAATCTAGGCTAAAGAGACATGGACGTAATTGTTGCAGGTATTTACATGTTAAGAACTGTGATTGAACACGTTATTCTGAACATGAAGAAGCTAGCAGATACCCTCATGTCTATCTAGCTTTCTGTCTGAATACCCATCTTTCCACCTATGGAGGATAAGGTTAATATAATTCACACAGAACTAGGCAGTGCAGGAATCTTCTGCAGTTCCAAATTCCTGGAGCTGCAGAAGCAAACAGTTTCTACTAATGTTCTTTATAATCTAAAACTATCCTTAAATGCAGCAAGTCATATCTTTGTGCTACAGATTTTTTGGCAAAAAAGGACTTTACATACAGGAGTATTAATATAAAATTGATATGAGCACCTCCATGTTATTCACTATGTAAAATTATTCAAGACGAGTTTGGAGTGTTAATGTGAATTAACACTCGGCCATTTTGTACTTGTTTGAGTGTTGATGTTTTATGAACCTGACCTGTGTCAGTGTCCCCTGAGTGTTCTTTCAATGTTTTTATTTTAATTTTTCATTATTATTTGCTTTAAGTTAGCTGTGTTGTTAGAGCTTGAGTTTGTGTATTTGAAGATCTGTTGCTGTTTTTTTGGGGGTTTTTTTGCCATTCCCACACATCATCTCATTAATCAGTTCAAGGTCCCACATTAAATCCTATTTAATGGATCTGCTAATCTTTTCACCTTTATTAGGCTGTTAAAAAGCTACACAGGTCAAGGTCATGAGTGAGCTTCTGCACATCACTCGCATCTTTTCATGTCCTACGGAAGGCCTTTTGTGTCAGCTAATGAGGAAATTGTGGCAGAATCTGGAGTGTTAGCAAAGGAAGTAAAGGTGCCAGCTGCTTCACTACATCTCTAGTGTTTGTTTGACGCCATGTAAGTGTTTTAGTCAGCCTAACACACTAACCTCCACCTGTCTGTGATCAGGTGGCTGTTGGACCTTTGATCTATACTGTGGCTATGTCTATGGTGCCACCTGACAGCTATGTTGAGTGGAAGAGGCTGCTATCCCAACCGCATCCTGCTTGATCAATAATAGCGCTGCTGTTGCTCCTGTGTTGAAAAATTGTTTCTGGAGTATTTTAAAAAAGTCCTCGGGTAAAAAAGTTACCAAATGGCCATACTAGTCCTAATAGACCAGTTACACTTCTTTGTCTTCATATGAGAGTCTGTAACACCACCCATACAAATCAAAACAAGTAAACACACTCAAACTCATTTCTAGTAACCCTTGTGCTATCCTAGGGACTTTAACATTGGGAGTTGGTTCATCTAGACCCACTAGACAGTGCTCTGAACCTTTTTTCTTCAATGATTTGTGATCTTCACTGGTGTCCATAAATTACATGAAATCTTTCCTCCTTTATCCACCTTTGTCATGGTAGGGAGAACACGTCAATGCAAGGGTGGGGTCATCTAAGATAGAACAAGGGCTAATTGTGACTCCAGGAATTGTGGTAACATTATATCTGTTAAACCAATTGGGCATGAACTCTTGTTTCTTTGTGTGTAGCAAAGAAATCAAATGCCTGTAAGATTACTTTGAAACAAACAGGTTTAAAGACAATTCTTTTTTTTTAATGACCCGTTGTACATTTCAAAGGCTTGCATCTCAAATGTGGCATCATAGAAGTTAGTATTATCTTGCTTCTTGATGACATCATTGGCCAGCAGTGCAGAACCATCTGCCTGTGTTTCACATCTTTATACAGCACTGCAGTTACTCTCTTTTTGGCTCAACATCCAAATGCTGAGAGCCCTCAATTTGTTGTTCCCAAAATCTCTTTATTCGTCTTTCTTTCCCAGAGCGGTTACAACTCCTTTGGTGTCAGGTTTTGATGTGTTTATTTGGATGCCTTTGATCTCAGCTCCGGCTGGGGAAAGTGATGTCAGAAATGTGTGTGTGTGCGTGGGAGGTAAACGCTCCCTGTGGAGGAAAGCACTTGTGAGCACACTGCCATGTCCACTAAGGCTGAAGAGAGACAGCTCAAGGGGGCAGGGGACGACTCCATTCCAGGTTGTGCTTCTTTGAGGCATAACACAGTAATGCTAAAGCACAGTCAGCATGAACACATGTACACTGCAACAGCAGTTGGCCACATCTGAGATGGAGGCTGTGGAATTCCACATGAGTACATGGACTTGCAAACAAACTGACAAAATTCTTCTCTAATTTGTCAACCATAGAGCCTGATTCAGATCTGGTACAACCAATAAAAATCAAACTGCTGAAGGTCTTTGTAATTACTGCTACAGAAAAGCACATTATAAAACCTGCTGTCATGTGGGTTTAAAGACCCACTCAAATCATCCATTGGTGCAGAGTAAGTCTTCACTCATTTCCCATCATCCCTTAGTTTCCACCCTCTCCCACTAGCTTACAGCCCCTCACACCCTCAAGCTAACATTAGTGGTGTAGCAAAAATGGCGAGCAATATAGGAGTTATCTAGCCGTACAGTTTTCCGCAAGATTCCAGCTCAGCTGAGGAACACAAAGACGTACGTGGAATGATGGAAGGAATCCCCTTACAATAAATTATTTGTAACTAAAAAATTAAGAAAACCTTTATAGGGCTACTACTGTAAAACTTTTATGTAGAGACATCGTGTCTGATTTGAAAAAAAGCAGTGAGGCTGACTTTAATAGGGTCATTGGAGATTTATCATCAGCAAGCTATTGGACTATATGCTTTGATACCAAAAAAAAGTTGCCTGATAAGTATAGATAAGAGTAGAAGCAAACTGTATTGATCTTGTCTGGAAAAATTAATCTATAGTGTATCTTACAACAAATGGAGATAAATAAATTAGTTGATACATAGGAACAAATAAAACACAGTACAGAAGGAAGATAAATTAGAATGGTCAGATTTCTCTCTTTGCACCAGTTGTGGAGTGACGAAGGACTTTGAAAGAAAAGAATGGGATCAAGCACAACGCCCTGTGGGACACCAACGGGGACTGGTGTGTGAAATCTAATAACACTTTTTACTCCCCCTTCAGGGGGAAAGAAATTTACTTCCCAGACCTCATATCCAAGTAAATGGCGACAGTTGTAGAGCTTTATGCTTCTTGTAAGCTAGTAATGAGACAAAGAGTATGTCCATTTAAATTTCTAAACATAAAAGTTTAAAACGTTTATACAGTGTAAAACATTCTAATAAGAAAAAAGAAATTCTTTCTGGTTTCTCACTGATGTATTATTAGAAGTTAACATATCAAAGTATGAAAATGTAACTTAACAGATTTTAATTATCTAAGGCTTTATGGTTCAGTTCTCCTGCTTTTCTGCTGTCAGTTCACTTGCTTCCAACCACTTTGAGAATCAGCTGTTGACTTTGTGCTGATTACATCTTCTCCTTTGACAGGTGTCTTTGCACAAACATATCCCTTCAAGTCAGCTGTGGGGTTTTAATGATGTGCCTGACGAGGGCTTTCTTTTTCCAGTTGAAAGAGCCACTACCAATATCAGGCATCCAAGCTCAGTACTCTAATATGTCATGCTGGAAACAAAAAGGTAACGTTGAAATGAAATTGAAGTGTTAAAGCTCATGTCTTTTTCATTTGATCTTGAGGGTTAGACTGTTAAACATATAAAATGCCTGCATCCCTGTCCCTCCCTGTCCTCCATCCTTTAGACCTAAAAAACAGCTATTAAAATAGACATTATTAATGAAAATAATGTCTATTTTTCATTACTTTTTTTAAGAAATTTCATTTTGTTTGAGGTGTTATTAATTTGTTATGAAAAAAATAATAAAGTTGTGCCTTTAGGCCTTAGCAGCACGAGTGATGCTACTAAGGCTAAGGGTGAAAACCACTGCAAAATGTGCAGAGTACCATTGCCAAGATCAAAGGCATCTTGTTTCATAGATAATAACAGTCGAGATCCAGTCCTTCTGTTTGGCTTTATGATGAGCTTGTATACAAACTGAGCCATCTTGTTAAAGCAGATTGCTTTTGGATGTTCCACACAGCCCTCCATCTTTGCAGAAACCAGGCACTAAAGAGGGAGATAACACAATGAATAACAGTGCAGTCAGTGCACAATATCAGGCTGCTCTCCAGACTGCAGGATCTGTCAGAAGTCTGCTTAGAAGGCTCCTTTTATGCTCCCTACATTCAACTCTCTTCTTTAAAATCCAAGTAATGCTTTGTTATTGACAGTCGGAGCCAAGAAGCCATTTTTCTTAGAAGTAAATAGTTGTTTTCCATTTAGGCCATTCCAAAGGCAGTCGCCCCGCTACTTCTTCACAAATTGAAATCACAGAGCTTGGATGGATCATGCATTCTTTGACATTTACGCAGCAATTTAGCGGATTCTTGTTATGCATTTATTCATCAATTCATTCGTTTAACTGCTCATGAATACAAATGTGATGGGTGACCTGTCATATCGCACCTTAGTCCTCGGCGGGTAATTTTGCCACTGAGGTTGATGCAATGCTTCCTCATGCATATACATCAGCTCAGTAAGAAAATGAGCAGGTAGGAACACAAGAGGAAAGTGTTGCCATGGAATTAAAGACAAAGCTTTGTTCCTCTTGTTAGAATTCACACTGCACTGCTCAGTGTTTAAATGGAAGTTTAGAAGGTGAGCTGACTGCTGAGAGGGGGTGAATGTACTGTGACACCATCTTCCTGTGTAGTTTGCTGTTAATTATATCAGAGATATACTCTATTATACTCCAGTGCTCACAGAGAATGGATCCTTCTGTTTGTTTTGGTACTCTTCCATTGTAGGCGGAGGCATGTAGCAGTGTTAAACCGTCTTCATCTGAAATAAAGGCAAACGGAAACATTTACAAACCTTTTTAGTTTTTGCTTCAGTTTGACAAAGTTCAATTTCATCGCTAGCAACAGAAATTATTATCTTCATTCACCTTTTTTCTGCCCGAACAGCAGTACTTGTTGAAATAAGCTGTTGTCATAGAGTTCATCCACCAGCAGTCTCAGAAAACGATTTGTTTACCAGACTATCAGACTCACGTAAGGTACTCTGTACCAATCCGTGCTGACCACAGTTGTTCCTCTAGTCTGACTTCTTCCTGGTCAACTATAACACTTATTATTCTGTTTCAGACCGGCCCCTCCATGAACTGCCATCTTAACGTGGTAGAGGGGTTTGAGAGCTTGAGTGATACCAGCTGTGATACTAAGCTGTTCAGGGCTTTTGCCCCTGCCAGGGTTTCCTAGGTGACGAGCAAGACAAAGTGCGGTTCTGTTTTTTGGAACAGCTCAAAATGGGCTGATGCAATGTGGTCATCGATCTTGGCTTCATCTATAGGTCTTGTTCACAAGTGAAGAAAGATTGGAGCATGAGATTGACAGGTGGATTGGTGTGGCATCCACTGTTCTGTGGTTGCTATGCTGGTCTGTTGTGGTGAAAAGAGAGCTGAATTAGAAAGCAAAGCTCTCAGTTTATGGTCGATCTTCATTTCAGTACTCACCAATGGTCATGAGTTCAGGAGGAATTCTGGGCATCCACCGGGCGGCCGTGGTCCCTCGGTAGGGCAGCCATGTTCAGCAGCAGAGCCGCCACCATGGGTGAATGGGTTTGTGACTGTAAACCGCTTTGGGTCTTTGAGGCCCAAAGCAAGTATACGCCCTTTTTTCCCCGGGGTTCCCCCCTCCTGGGCGGGGGCGGCGGGCCCCTGCCTTGCTCCTACCTGGACCAACCGTGGGCCGGGTGGGTGGCTGCCTGGAGTGCGGAGCGGGTCTCCCTTGGGGGGTCCTGGCTCGTACCTGGGGTCGGGGCGGGGGGATGCCCGGAACTCCTGGGTGGTGGTGGGGTGCTCGTCTGGGGCTGTGGGCGTCCCTCTCCGGTGGGGCCCTGCGTTGGGCTCTTCCGGCGCGGCGGGGGGCTGCTTTCCTGGCTGGGCTGGGGCGGCGCTCTCTTTCCCTCTGCGCCTCCCTGCTCTCTGGCTCTGGGGGCCTCGCGGCGGTCCTGCTGGCCCTGGCCTGGGTGGCGGTCTTGGTCGCCCGGGGGGCGGTTGTTCCCTGCCTGTTCCCGTGTGGCGCTGGGGGAATTCCGGCTGCCGCTGCTGCTGCGGCGGGGGTATGGGTGTGGGGGTGGCTGGGCGCTCCTCCTCCTTCTTTTCACATTCCACCATCCATTTTAGAAGAACATAAACACTCACCTGAGCACAGGTGTTAGCTCACCTTTGCACTAATAGTTTGCATGATTGAATGAATGAAAGATTTCACACTAGTTGGTTTAAAGGCATAAGTATGCGTTCGTGAACACTATCTGTTTTGTGTGCATGTTGACATGTGGACATTTCTGCGGCTAGCAGGTGTGTTGATAATATTTGAGTGTGTGTGAACAGGCCCCGCCCTTTTTGTACTACATTTGAACCGTACCGTAACGATAAACAACCAGTAAACCTGCCTGCTCTATGCTGCTTCATGGTCTTACCCCCCTTCCCCTCCTATTATCACCCTCCTACCCCCCCTCTCTCTAACGTCCCTCTCTCTTGTTCCCCTCTTTCCCTTTCCGTCCGGTCCAACACCAAAGATTTTCAAACATGATTGAAATTAATAAAGTTTGGCCTCAATTACAAAAGGGGTTTATTCAGACATACCTTTGGTTTGTCTGAAGATGAATAACCCCTCTTGTTAGAATAAAATATGTCCAACACAAGAGGCCCTCAGCTCTCATCTGTTTGCCTAGCTGTTGGACAGGACAAGTTAAAAAAAAAAAAAAAAAAAAAAAAAAAAAAAAAAGTATACGCCATTTACCATCCTTAAAGCCCGTTCACACCGGAACGAATTTCGCTGGCGATTTTAGCCGACGTTTAACGTCTCGTGACTAAACAAAGGGCATCAATGAGAGTGTGCACACCGACGCGAAAAAACGCCACGCGTCAAAGCGTCAAAAAAAAAAAAAACGCCACGGGTTCGTTTTTTTTTTTTGACGCCTCGCGTCAAAATCTATTCGACCAATGAAAATGGAGCTTTTGCACACGTGTCTGGAGCTTCTGAAGTTACAGTAAAACACAACTTGGGGGCGCTCAAACACAAAACTGCCTTGCTGAGCACACATACCAGCGAAGAAGATAGACGCCAAGTAGCGTCTACACTGCCGCGAAGAAATAATGACGGACATTCTAAAATATCCCCGAACCCCGAACCAAATATTCATGTTTTCTTTGTATTATTCTGACAAGCGCGTAAATACTTGGTCTCTTCTTCTGAGTGAAAAGCGACTTTAAGAAGCGTAAAGTTGCGCAGCGCCACCTTGTTAACAAGAGTATTTCTGTTTACATTTAGCGCCATCTAATGTCAGGGAATGAAATTGCATGTTCGCTCGGCTCATCGTCAGCGAAAATCGCCTGGGTGTGAACACAAAAAACGTGGCGAAAAACGCTGGTGAATAACGCCTGGTGAATATTCGTCCCGGTGTGTATGGGCCTTTACTTTGACTGCTGCCCCTGCAACCCGCTCCCGGAGGAGTGGAAAAAGATGAATGAATGGATGGATGGACTGAACTCTACTAAACAGGGTAGGCGTTGTCACAAGGATTGCAGTGTTCTAAAGGGTTGCTGGGAATTAAAAGCTCATTTAAATATAGTGGTGCGGATCAAGGACAGCTTTAAAAGCAAACATTAATCATTTGAAATTTCTTATGTACTGTAGTGGCAGTGGAGGTAACAGAAGGATAAAAGTCATGAAATTAGAGGCCAACGGAAGAAAAAAAGAACTGGTTTTCCCAAAGCTGACCATCTGAAAGCATTTTTGGTACTTTGTTTCAAATGCAGGAACAGAACAAGAGAACTGGGTTCACTCCAATCTTAACCGTTGTTTAAGGGTTGAGTGATAATGTAGTAGCTTTAAACTGATATAAGCAATCATTGTTTAAGGTCATTTTTAAGAGTTTTATTTTAGCTAAAAGATGATGTTGATAAAATATGCCTCATTGAGTTAGTAAAATTAGTAAATCTTAGTTGGTAAATCTTGTAAATGTGTCGGTGTGTCTTTCATAAAAGGTACACTTGGTTTAATCTCAAAGAAACATTAAACAAAATGGTTCTTAAAAAATCCAACTTTGAATCTGAAGAAATTGTTAAAAAAATCCTCAAATAGATCATCATTAGGGTTTGTCAACCCATAACAAACATAAGAATCATTGTAAGCTTAGACAGTAGTCATTTCAAAATAAATATAATCTTTAAACAATTCTTAAAACTTTGCTGGAAAGAGAAAAGTCACATTTAAGTCTCCGTGACTCTGGCTCCTTTACTTTTGGGTCCCTAAAAAACAACTGGAACCACACCAAAACAGAGAATTATTATTGTAATAGTGATTTTACAACATGACACCTTGACAGCCTTGACATCACAGGACTGCAGCCTTTGTCTCCTCAGCCCTCATCATACCAAGTCCAGTTAACCTGCATCACAAAATGGTCTGTCCTCCTTGAGGAGGCCTTTGAAGAGTTGTCTTCAATCTGTTTGCTCTTAAGGGTGTCTCAGAAATGTTTTTCTTTCTGGAGGTTTTGGGAGGTCCTGCAGGGAGCTTAAGAGTCTCCTTCATGCCGTTCTCTTTGTCTGTTTCACGGAGGTCGAAAGGATGTTCCCACCTGATCCACAGAAATCTGTGGATGTTCAGAGGCCGTCTTTGGGATGCCTTTGACTTGTCTTCCTGTTCCAAAGGGGTCTACTGGCTCCACAGCAAAGCCAGCGCACAAGATTCTGTCCTGAACTCCTTCTTTATTAGGGCCCGAGCACGGAGTGCAAGGACCCTATTGTATCTGTTAGGTTTATTATTATTAGGGCCCGAGCACGGAGTGCAAGGACCCTATTGTAATTCGAATGTTTATTAGGGCCCGAGCACGTAGTGCAAGGACCCTATTGTATTTACTCGGATTATTAGGGCCCGAGCACGGAGTGCAAGGACCCTATTGTATCTGTTAGGTTTATTATTAGGGCCCGAGCACGGAGTGCAAGGACCCTATTGTATCTGTTAGGTTTATTATTATTATTATTATTAGGGCCCGAGCACGGAGTGCAAGGACCCTATTGTAATTCGAATGTTTATTATTATTATTATTATTAGGGCCCGAGCACGGAGTGCAAGGACCCTATTGTATCTGTTAGGTTTATTATTATTATTATTATTTTTCTTCTGCCGGAAGAATCGCATTTTTGAGGCCTTTAACATACCCCAAAACTCACCAAATTTGGCACACACATCAGGAGTCGCGAAAAATTTCGTATTTTATGGGAAATTGGCATGGGTGCGCAAAAATGGCTCGACAGCGCCACCTACAGTGACTTTTGTCCCGACGCCCCGCATACGCTTTAACGTACAAGCTTGATTTTTACAGGGCATGTTCTTCAGATGGAGACCTACAAAAAAGTCTGAAAGGACCCACCTGTCACTCGCACAGGAAGTCTGATATATTGAGGTCAATATGTCATTTTTGTTCTATTTTGGACATTTGCAGGCCTCCTTCTAGAACGAACTCCTCCTAGAGATTTGTGAATAATGACTCCAAACTTTGGTTTTGTAAACTAAACACATGTCCGATGTTAAATTGCAAAGCTTTTAAGTTTTTACAGAAGTTTGTGGTCGTGGCGGCGCGTAGAAATTTGACGTTGTTTCGAAAACACGCCATGAAAAGAAAAATGGCCATAACTCAGCCATGCATATTCCAATCTGATCCAAGATTGATGTGCATGATTGTAGTCTGACTCTGAACACATCTGCAGTGAAAGAATCTGGAAAAAGTGTAGCGCCACCTGCTGGCAAGATGAAATGACATGTTTTACTTGGAGCATCACTGCTCTGAGTAGGATGAGCCGACACACCTGAAAATGACATCCACCTGTTGAAAAGCCATTGAAGTTTACTCTGACAAAAAACCATAACTTTCAATGCGGGGGTGTGGTCGTGACAGAGCGGCAAAGTTGGGCATCTCGCCATGCACACAAAAGTTGCTCTCACGTGCACATTCCTTGTCCAATCTCACTGAAATTCAATGGATATGATGAAGCTTCTATTCTGAACCCATGGATATGACAATCTTGGACGAGCTCTATAGCGCCACCTAGTTATTGCATTGGGCACATTCTGCCCTGTATTTTCTCTTTGCTTTGTCCGATGTGCATGAAATTAAAACTGGAGATACTCAGAAGGGTCCTCTCTCATAATCTGAAGTTTCATGGGTGTACACCTGACGGTGCCTGCGTAACAGGAAGTGGTCGATTATGTGCACCCAAATAATAGAAATTTATTATAAATCAGCCGTTTGTCTCAGGAAGCTGAGATTTCAGAATTAGATGCCTTTAATAACCTCCAGCTTTGATATGTAACACTATAGGGTCTACGAGAAACTTCATCACTTGATTTTTTTAATGAAATTTTGGACTGAACAAAGATTTTTAGCATAAATTCTGTTTAGGTTATCAGCACCAAGAATTCAACTTTCATAGGCATTTATGTGCTACTGCTTCCTAAAAAAATTCAGAATGATTGAAGTTACAGGTGACATCTTAGAGAGCATTACATCCAAAAAGGTCCGAAAACGTCTTTTTAGGCAAAACTACAAACACCTATTTTTTTTCATAACTTAATCATCATATATCAACACCATTTATTTTTTTAAATGTAGGGATCTGTGTTTGCTGCCTTCCATATTTTTTTCAGAAGTCCAGGTGAAACAGATGATTTTAAAAAAATCCGGATTCATCCCAAAACCTGTGCTTTTTCCGTCTGGACTCCAAACAAGTGTGTTTTAAAATTACTTATGCTTCAAATATCCACACCAAGTTTCACACGCATATAGCTGAACATGTCTAAATGCTTCTTGAATATTCTTTACAGATATAAAATGAACTGGTCAACTGTAGGATGTCATTTCCTCTTACATGCTTAAGTCTTTTCCTCATGCTGCAGCCTGCTCCTCAATCATCCCTGTTGCTGGAGTCAAATTTCACCCCCCCCCCCCCACACACACACACACCAGCTGCCAGTTCATATGCTAACTAACCCAGAAGTGAGGTGACAAGAGTTTAGACACAAGAGGGAGGGCAGACTGCTTTTTCATTTGTTTTGTATGTCTTTCATAGATTTTTATGAATAATCATTGCTTTTCTAGTCATGTAAAATGCAATTAACCTAATATTTTATCTTTTTTTTTTTACAAACAAAACATATGAATGTGCTCCAAAACAAAACCCAACTCTCAGTACAGTTCTACAGATGTAACATAAGACTTAGACAGTAAATGTCTCTTTTATCCTTTTTTAATCAATGCTGCAACTTCTTTCCTTAATATAAATCCAATGAAATTAAACTACAAAACCAAAAAACACAACGTATAGCAAATTTCTCTAAATAAATTATGTGTATATACAATATGTAGCACTTTTAAACAAAATAATAACAAATCCTTCCAATACAAGCACAGAAAAATGGAACACAAAATTTAAAACCCAAATTTGAAATGGCAATTTTAAAAAGATAATTTTTTCAGCCTGCTAAAAGTGCACAATTGTAAAAGCTCTTTTATATAGACAACTGTTTGGTTGCTTAGAGCTCTAAATATAAAAACAATGCCTTTATGGACGTGGCACGGATGGCACGGATGTTCAGCAGGGTAAACCCCAGGAAAGCGGCGGGACCTGATGGAGTTCCCGGAAAGGTTCTGCGGGCCTGCGCCGATCAACTCTCCCAGGTCTTCACAAAAATCTTCAACCTGTCGCTAGCTCAGGCTTTCATCCCTGCTTGCCTGAAGTCATCCACTATCATCCCGATACCCAAAAAGTCCTCATCCACAGCCTTCCTCACGGACTTCCGCCCAGTTGCACTCACTGCTGTCATCACAAAGTGTCTGGAGCGGCTGCTCCTGGGACACATCAAAGACTCCCTCCCTCCAATCTTCGTCCCCCACCAGTTTGCTTACAAAGCAAACAGATCAACGGATGATGCCATTTCCATCACCCTCCACACTGCGCTGAGCCACCTGGAACACAGAGACACCTACGCCAGGATGCTCTTTGTGGACTATAGCTCAGCCTTTAACACAATCATTCCTGACATTCTGGTCAACAAACTGTCTGAACTAGGACTCCACCCACTCACCTGCTCGTGGATCAAGGACTTCCTGACAAACAGACCACAGACAGTCAAACTTGACCCCCACCTCTCCTCCACCCGGACGCTGAGCACAGGCTCCACACAGGGATGTGTGCTGAGTCCTCTGCTGTATACACTGTACACAGCAGACTGCAGACCAGCCCACACCAGCAACACCGTGGTGAAGTTTGCAGACGACACTACTGTGGTGGGGCTGATCTCTGGGGACGACGAGACGGCCTACAGAGACGAAGTCCTGAAACTCTCAAGGTGGTGTCAGGCTAATAACCTCATCCTGAACACCACCAAGACCAAGGAGATCATCCTGGACTTCAGAAAAAACAGAACAGATCCACCCCCACTCTACATCGATGGAAACTGTGTGGAGAGGGTCCACAGCTTCACCCTCCTGGGCACCACCATCTCTGCTGACCTCACATGGTCTAACAACACCATGACTGTCATCAGGAAGGCCCAGCAACGCCTGCACTTCCTGAGAAAACTTAGGAGGAACGACGTCAGCCAGGAGCTGCTGGTAACGTTCTACCGCTCAACCATTGAGAGCATTCTGTCCTATGGCATCACAGTGTGGTTTTCCCACTGCACTGAAGCAGAACGGCAGAGTCTCCAGAGAGTGGTAAAGACAGCGCAGAGGATCATCGGCTGCCCCCTCCCCTCACTGAAGGACATTTACCAGTCTCGCTGCCTCAGCAGAGTGACTAGCATCACCACTAACTCCACCCATTCTGCTTTCCCTCTGTTTGAACTGCTGCCCTCTGGAAGGAGGTACAGGTCCATCAGAACCAGGACAAACAGACTAAGAAACAGCTTTTTTCCACAGGCAATTATCATACGGAATGCACATACGTCCACCAACCACACCTCACTCTAATTTTACTACAATGCGTGCAATATCCTGACTGTCTAACCGGGTCACTGTGCAATAACTTGATATTTATTAAGCTGTGCTCACAGCAACTCATGTAATTCCATTCTATTTTATTCACAAATATTTAATATTTAACAGTTTCTGTCAATATTGTTCATTTTTTGTTAAGAGTTGTAAATACAGTATTTCTTTTTCTATTCTATTTTTATTTTTATTTTATGTAACTCCTTCACTCCAAGGCTGCTGCAATTTCATTGTATCCCCATGTACAATGACAATAAACGATTCTGATTCTGATTATATCACTTAGACACAGATGGAGAACCATATCAACTGGATTGGTAACAGCAACAACCACCGACCAAGCCGGCAAGCCCTGGCAGAAAAGATCCCCACAAGAAACACTGCAGGCTGTTCCATAAAAAATATAGTTTTACCATTGCCTTGCAGATCACAGTTGAAGTGGTTTAGTTTTCCTAAAAAAATTCAGAATGATTGAAGTTACAGGTGAACTTTTAGACAACATTTGATCCAAAAAGGTCCGAAAACGTCTTTTTAGGCAAAACTGCAAACACCTATTTTTTTGCATAACTTATCTTTCAAATATCAGCACAAAAAAATTAAAAATGGTAGGGATCTGTGTTTGCTGCCTTCCATATTTTTTTCAGACTTAAAAGTGTAACAGATGATTTATAATAAATCCTTTTTCATCCAAAAACCTGTGTTAAATCTGTCTAGACTCCAAACAAACATTTTTTTATGGTAACTTATGTTTCAACAATCGACACCAATTTTCACAGACCTATAGCTGAACATGTCCCATAGGTCCATGAATATTTTCATAGATATAAAATGAACTGGTCATTCTAACATCTGGCATTCTAACATCTTACATGTCAAAGCCTCTCTCAGCCTGGCTCTGCTGAAGGAGTCGTGTTACAACCCCGCCCCCTCCTGCTGGGACCCCTGCTATGTAAATTAGCAAGCAGTGAACAGAGAGATGAGGAGTAAGAATGGCCATTACTCAGGCATGCATAATCCAAAGACAGCCAGTTAAACACTGAAAGACATATTTTTTCGGTATGTCTTTCATACATCTTTAGTATTAAAAACTCTCCAAGATGAATGTGCCTGACTCCACCTGCAGGTGGATCACAGACTTCCTGACGGACAGACAGCAGTATGTGAGGCTGGGGAAGCTCGTCTCAGATACTCGGACCACAAGCACCCGATCCCCCCAGGGCTGTGTCCTTTCACCCCTGTTACTCTCCCTGTACACAAACAGCTGCACAGCTGGTCACCTGTCTGTCAAACTCCTGAAGTTTGCTGACGACACCACACTCATCGGCCTCATCTCTGACGAAGATGAGTCGGCCTACAGGAGTGAAATAGCTAGGCTGGTGTCATAGTGCAGCGCTAACAACCTGGAGCTTAATGCTCTGAAGACAGTGGAGATGACAGTGGACTTCAGGAAGGCCCCAGCCCCCCTCCCCCCTGTCATCCTCTGTGACTCCCCGGTGACCTCTGTGGAGTCCTTCTGCTTCCTGGGAACCATCATCAGCCAGGACCTCAAGTGGGAGCAGAACATCAGCTCCATCACTAAGAAGGTCCAGCAGAGGATGTACTTCCTGAGGCAGCTGAAGAAGTTTCATCTCCCTGAAAAGATGCTGGTAGACTTTTACACCGCCATCATCGAATCCACCCTCACGTCCTCCATCACAGTCTGGTTCGCTGCGGCCACGGCCAGAGACAAGGCCAAGCTGCAACGCGTCATCCACTCAGCAGAGAAGGTGATCGGCTGCCACCTCCCGTCTCTCCAGGAGCTGCACATCTCCAGGACCTGGAGGCGGGCAGCCAGGATTGTAGCCAACCCCTCTCATCCAGGACATAATCTCTTTCGGCCCCTCCCTTCTGGCAAGAGGCTCCGGTCCATCAGGACCAGGACCTCGCGCCACAAGAACAGCTTCTTCCCCACTGCAGTCAGCCTGCTGAACAGAACCCCAACTCCCCCAGGTGACCCCCCCTCCCCCCCCGCCCACCAAAGGACTGTCGGTGCCACTTACAGGCCCCACCATCCCAGCCCATCTGTGCTCCCACTTTAATTCACCTTACTCTACTGTATATAGTGTGTTGTTGTTGTTAACTTAATTTTTAACTTATTCTTAATTGCACTATACACCAAGTCAAATTCCTCGTTTTGTAAAGTGCGCTCTACTGAACCTGGCAATAAAACTTTTTCTGATTTCTGATTCTGATTCTGATTCTATTAATCATTGTTTTTTATTCATTCAAAATGCAATTAAATCAATATTTTATCTTTTTTCTTTTCCTTTTTCTTTTTTTTTTATCTCTTATATCCTTTTTTATAATCAATGTTTGAACTTCTTTTCCTTTCTATTGTCATGGTTTCAGTTTGTTGTCTTTTTTTTCGCTTTAGTTCTTGTTCTGTCTTGTTTGGTTCTGTTTTATTTTGAAAGGTTTCCTGTCTTGTCATGTTTCTTGAGTTTTACTTCCTTTGGTCCCCATCTGCCCTAATCGTGTTCACCTGTGTCTTGTCTGCCCTGTCTGTATATAAGTCTTGTCTCTGCCTTCCTCCTGTGCTGGTCCATTAACTTCTGCTCATGTTGATCACGTCTTCTTGTCTGGCGTCCATGTCCCTTGCCAAGCCACAGTAAGTTTTTGTTTTTAGTTTTGTCATCCTGCTCTGCAGCGCTTTTTGTTAGTTAAATAAACCCACTTGCCCTGAACCCGTTTGCCTCCCGTCTCTGCGCCTGGGTCCTACCTGCTCTCGAGCCTCCCCCCCACACGACATCTATACATCCAATGAAATTAAACTACAAATCAACAAACACAACTGATAACAAATGTCTCTAAAAAATGATGTGTATATTTGCAGAACCTTAAAAACACCAAACAAATAACAAATGCTTCCCAATTAAAGCACAAAAAATGGAACACAAAATGTAAAACCCAAGTTAGAAATTGCAATTTGAAAAAGATACTTTTTTCAGCAGCTTTTCAAAATCAATCACCAATTCTACTCTTCTGTGGATGAAACAAAGAACTCCAGAACAATGAAGCCATTTCTCTAAGTCTCTCTCACCTTCAGTTTTAAACAAGGTCTGTGAAAATCCACCATACATTGGTCACATGAACTCAGAGACCTGCTAAAAGTGCACAATTGTAAAAGCTCTTTTATATAGACAACTGTTTGTTTGCTTAGAGCTCTAAATATAAAAAAAAATGCTTTTCTATCACCTAGACACAGATGGAGAACCATATCAACTGGATTAATAACAGGGTGGCATGTTTAGACAACATGAAGCTGTCCATCACATTTTTGACCTAAACATGTAAACACATCCTTGGCTCTGCGGTTAGGAAATGGTATTTGGGAATCTCTTTATACCAGGAGCCAGCCTGGCCATTGGAACATCGCCACAGTGCCCATCCAGACTGGGACAGCAACGGGGTCCACTTCAGAGCCGTGAGCTGCTGTGTTTAACTCCAGCTGTCCCAGCAAGGGAGACAACTGCAGCAACATCCACTGACCAAGCTGACAAGCCCTGGCAGAAAAGATCCCCACAAGAAAAACACTGGCTCAGGCAGGCTGGTCAAAAAAAAAAAATAGTTTTGCCATTGTCTTGCAGCTCGCAGATCAAGTGGTTTAGTTTTCCAGTAATGTCAGTCAAGAATGCAAGTTCAGATTCACAATGTTCATATTCACCATATTCAACAGACATCTCCTCCAATAGCACCTTAAAAATCCTGTGCTGTTTTGCTTTGCAGCTGAGGTTGTTTACGATTTTCAGAATAAGAGTCATTATATGTCAAGAGCCAATCACTTCTGCACATAAGGCCTGCTGGTGAATGACGCAGCAGTAATGCAGACATTTTGGAAAGTCTGGGTCAGCTTTACAGTGAGTGATGAAACCTGTTTGTCTATTGATCATAGCAGGAGTCCCATCTGCAGTCACTGCTACCAGCTTTTCTAATTGTACCTTTTTCTGCACAAAAACTCCTTCACTGTGTTATACATTTCAACTCCTCTTGTAGTTGTCTGTTAGGGCAGATGTGTCAGGAGTTCTTCTCTTGTGGAAACCAAAAGCTATGCTGTACTGTTGCCGTCCACAGACTCATCACACTGGACGTTAACCACCTGCACTTTGCAAGATCCCGGTCCAGCTAATTGGCCAAGTTATCAGACATAGCTGACACTCATCTAGACATTGTAGTGGAAATTGAATGAGTTCTATTGTTCTCATCCTTAGGGACAGTGATAGCAATTATCATCATTGCTTGAATTTTTTTCATGCTATATGCAAAAGTCTTTGTCCCTTAAGGCAACAGATTACAGCCCCCCCCCCCCCCCCCCCCCCAGGCTGCTGTCGTATTAACAATAGCTTGGAGCTCCAGAATGGACAAGAAAAAACGACGAGAATGGCTCGAGCAGGGCGTTGCTCACGGGGCGGTCGCTCGTGCCATGCGGTCGCACGTGCTCGGGCCCGCTAAATGCTACTTGTAGCTTTAATTATTATTATTATTATTATTCTACCGGAAGAGTCGCCTTTTTGAGGCCTTTAACATACCCCAAAACTCACCAAATTTGGCACACACATCAGGAGTCGCGAAAAATTTCGTATTTTATAGGAGATAGGCATGGGCGCAGAAAAACGGCTCGATAGCGCCACCTACAGTGACTTTTGTCCCGACGCCCCGCATACGCTTTAACGTACAAGCTTGATTTTTACAGGGCATGTTCTTCAGATGGAGACCTACAAAAAAGTCTGAAAGGGCCCACCTGTCACTCGCACAGGAAGTCTGATATATTGAGGTCAATATGTCATTTTTGCTTCATTTTGGACATTTGCAGGCCTCACTCTAGAGCGAACTCCTCCTAGAGATTTGTGAATATTGACTCCAAACTTTGGTTTTGTGAACTAAACACATGTCCGATCTTAAATTGCGAAGCTTTTAAGTTTTTACGGATGTTTGTGACCGTGGCGGCGCGTCGAAAATGGAGGTCATTTTGAAAACACGCCATGAAAAGAAAAATGGCCATTACTCAGCCATGCAAAATCCAATATGATCCAAAGTTGATATGCATGATTGTAGTCTGACTTTGAACACATCTGCAGTGGAAGAATCTGGAATAGGTGTAGCGCCACCTGCTGGTAAAAGGAAATGACATGTTTTACTTGGAGCATCACTGCTCCAAGTAGGATGAGCCGACACACCTCAAAATGATGTCCACCTGTTGAAAAGCCATTGATGTTTACTCTGATAAAAAGCCATAACTTTCAATGCGGGGGTGTGGTCGTGACAGAGCGGCGAAGTTGGGCGTCTCGCCATGCACACAAAAGTTGCTCTCACGTGCACATTCCTTGTCCAATCTCACTGAAATTAAATAGATTTGATGAAACTTCCATTCTGAACCAATGGATATGACAATCTTGGACGAGCTCCATAGCGCCACCTAGATATTGACAAATACATTTTATGTCACATTCTGACCTATCTTTTCTCTGTGCTTTGTCCGACATTCATAAAATTACAACAGGAGATACTCATAAGGGTCTTCTCTCATCGTCTAAAGTTTCATGGGTGTACACCTGACGGTGCCTGCGCAAGCCACCACCAAACAGGAAGTGGTTGATTGCGTTGCAGTCAGATAATTAAAAATTCATAAAAAATCAGCCGTTTGTATCACGAGGCTGAGATTTCAGAATGAGAGGCCTCTTACATATCTCCAACTTAGATACACAGCACTTGCATGGGTGAACAAAAAACGGCTCAATAGCGCCACCTACCATGTTAGTTTTTGAGAGCCCCGCCATGTTCTTTAACATACAAGCTTGATATTTACAGGACATGTTCATCAGATGGAAACCTACAAAAAAGTCTCTTGGGACCAAGCTGTCAGTTGCACAAGAAGTCTGCTATATTGATGTCAATGTGTCATTTTTGCTGTGTTTTGGTCATTTGCAGGCCTCGTTCTAGAACGAACTCCTCCTAGAGATTTGTGAACAATGACTCCAAACTTTGGTTTTGTAAACTAGACACATGTTTGATGTTAAATTGCGAAGCTTTTAAGTTTTTATGGTTGTTTGTGACCGTGGCGGCACGTCAAAATTCGAAGGCGTTTCGAAATCACGCCATGAAAAGAAAAATGGCCATTACTCAGCCATGCATAATCCAATTTGATCCCAAATTGGTATGCATGATTGTAGTCTGACTCTGAACACATCTGGAGTGGAAGAATACGGAAAAGGTGTAGCGCCACCTGCTGACAACAGGAAATGACATGTTTTACTTGGAGCATCACTGCTCCAAGTAGGATGAGCCGACACACCTCAAAATGACGTCCACCTGTTGAAAAACCATTGAAGTTTACTCTGATGAAAAACAAATCTTTCAACGCGGGGGTGTGGTCGTGACAGAGCGGCGAAGTTGGGTATCTCGCCATGCACAAATGTTGCTCTCACGTTCACATTCCTTGTCTGATCTCACTGAAATTAAATAGATTTGATGAAACTTCCATTCTGAACCCATGGATATGACAATTTTGGACGAGCTATATATGTTCATAAATGATCATGAAGCATGATCATATAATCAAGCTTCATAGGAAATCAGCCGTTTGTCTCAGGAAGCTGAGATTTCAGAAATAGATGCGTCTTACAAAGCTCCACGTTTGAAAAGCAGCACTATACGTAGGAGAAACATTTAACCACCTTAATCACCCTATTGTGCTGAAAGCAAATTTTTGGACATTTTGACTCAAGCAAACACGGCTGTGTGCTCACATGTAAATTAGCCAGGAGTGGCAGACAGAAAGTAGAACAGTTAGAAAGCCTAGTTCAACACTAAAATACAGCAATTTACTTTGTTTTGTTTGTCTTTTATACATCCTTAGCACTAATCATTGCTTTTTTATTCATCCAAAATACAATTAACTTTATATTTTATCTTTTTTTTTTTTTTACAAACAAAATATATGAATGTGCTCCAAAACAAAACCCAGTCTCAGTACACTCCTACAGATGTAACATCAGACAGTAAATGTCTCTTTTATGCTTTTTTAATCAATGCTGCAACTTCTTTTCATTTCCTTTCAATACATCCAAAGAAATTAAACTACAACGACAACAAACACAACATATAGCAAATGTCTCTAAGAAGATTGTGTATATACATTATGTACCACCTTTAAACACCAAATAAATAACAAATCTTTCTAATACAATCACAAAAAATGGAACACAAAATGTAAAACCCAAATTAGAAATTGCAATTTTAAAAAGATACATTTTTCAGCAGCTTTTCAAAATCAATCACATATTTTACTCTTCTGTGGATGAAACAAAGAAGTCCAGAGCAATGTAGCCACTTCTCCAAAGTCTCTGTCACCTTCAGTTTTACACAAAGTCTGTGAAAATCCACCATACATTGGTCACATGTATTCAGAGACCTGCTAAAAGTCCACAATTGTAAAAGCTCTTATATAGACAACTGTTTGTTTGCTTGGAGCTCTAAATATAAAAAAAATGCTTTTCTATCACCTAGACACAGATGGAGAACCATATCAACTGGATTAGTAACAGGGAAACATGTTTAGGTTTAAACTTACATCAATAGACAACATGAAGCTGTTCATCACATTTTTGACCTAAACATGTAAACACATCCTTGGCTCTGCGGTTAGGAAATGGTACTTGGGAATCTCTTCATACCAGGAGCCAGCCTGAACATTGGAACATCACCACAGTGCCCATCCAGACTGGGACAGCAACGGGGTCCACTTCACAGCCGTGAGGCTGCTGTGTTTAACTCCAGCTGTCCCAGCAAGGGAGACAACTGCAGCAACATCCACTGACCAAGCTGGAAAGCCCTGGCAGAAAAGATCCCCACAAGAAAAACACTGGCTCAGGCAGGCTGGTCAATAAAAAAATATAGTTTTACCAATGTCTTGCAGCTCGCAGATCAAGTGGTTTAGTTTTCCAGTAATGTCAGTCAAGAATACAAGTTCAGATTCACCATATTCAGCAGATATCTCCACCAATAGCTCCTTAAAAATCCTGTTCTGTTTTGCTTTGCAGCTGAGGTTTTTTATGATTTTCACAATAGAAGTCATTATATGTCCAGAGCCAATCACTTCTGCACATAAGGCCTACTGGTGAAAGAAGCAGCAGTAATGCAGACATTTTGGAAAGTCTGGGTCAGCTTTACAGTGAGTGATGAAACCTGTTTGTCTATTGATCATAGCAGGAGTCCCTTCTGCAGTCACTGCTACCAGCTTTTCTAATGGTACCTTTTTCTGCACAAAAACTCCTTCACCGTGTTATACATTTCAACTCCTCTTGTAGTTGTCTGTTAGGGCAGATGTGTCAGGAATTCTTCTCTTGTGGAAACCAAAAGCTATGCTGTACTGTTGCCGTCCACAGACTCATCACACTGGACGTTAAACCACCTGCACTTTGTAAGATCCCGGTCCAGCTAATTGGCCAAGTTATCAGACATAGCTGACACTCATCTAGACATTGTTGTGAAAATTGAATGAGTTCTATTGTTCTCATCCTTAGGGACAGTGATAGCAATTATCATCATTGCTTGTTTCTTAATCTGATAAAAACCTTCTTCTACTTGATGAGAAAATGAGCAGGTCTAAACGAGGCTTAGATTTAAGAATTTTTTTCATGCTATATGCAAAAGTCTTTGTCCTTTAAGGCAACAGATTATAGTCCCCCCCCCCCCCCCCCCACAGGCTGCTGTCATATTAACATTAGCTTGGAGCTCCAGAATGGACAAGAGAAAACGACGAGAATGGCTCGAGCAGGGCGTTGCTCACGGGGCGGTCGCTCGTGCCAGGCGGTGGCACGTGCTCGGGCCCGCTAAATGCTACTTGTAGCTTTAATTATTATTATTATTCTTCCGACTTTTCCGTCGCCTTTTTGAGGCCTTTAACATACCCCAAAACTCACCAAATTTTGTATACACATCAGGAGTCGCGAAAAATTTCATATTTTATAGGAGAACGGCATAGGTAAACAAAAATGGCTCAATAGCGCCACCTGCAAAATTTGTTTTCGCGAGCACCTCCATATGCTTTATAGTACAAACCTGATTTTAACAGGGCATGTTCATCGGATAGAAACCTACAAAAAAGTCTCTTGGGACCAAGCTGTCAGTCGCACAGGAAGTCTGATATTTTGATGACAATATGTCATTTTTGCTGTATTTTGGTCATTTGCAGGCCTCGCTCTAGAACGAACTCCTCCTAGAGATTTGAGAGTAATGACTCCAAACTTTGGTTTTGTAAACTAGACACATGTCCGATGTTAAATTGCAAAGCTTTTAAGTTTTTATGGATGTTTGTGACCATGGCGGCGCGTCAAAATTGGAGGTCGTTTCGAAAACACGCCATGAAAAGAAAAATGGCCATTACTCAGCCATGCATAATCCAATCTGATCCAAAATTGATGTGCATGATTGTAGTCTGACTCTGAACACATCTGCAGTGAAAAAATCTGGAAAAAGTGTAGCGCCACCTGCTGGCAAGAGGAAATGACATGTTTTACTTGGAGCATCACTACTCCGAGTAGGATGAGCCGACACACCTGAAAATGACGTCCACCTGTTGAAAAGCCATTGAAGTTTACTCTGACAAAAAACCATAACTTTCAATGCGGGGGTGTGGTCGTGACAGAGCGGCAAAGTTGGGCATCTCGCTATGCACACAAAAGTTGCTCTCACGTGCACATTCCTTGTCCAATCTCACTGAAATTCAATGGATATGATGAAGCTTCTATTCTGAACCCATGGATATGACAATCTTGGACGAGCTCTATAGCGCCACCTAGTTATTGCATTGGGCACATTCTGCCCTGTATTTTCTCTTTGCTTTGTCCGATGTGCATGAAATTAAAACTGGAGATACTCAGAAGGGTCCTCTCTCATCATGTAAAGTTTCATGGGTGTACACCTGACGGTGCCTGCGTAACAGGAAGTGGTCGATTATGTGCACCCAAATAATAGAAATTTATTATAAATCAGCCGTTTGTCTCAGGAAGCTGAGATTTCAGAATTAGATGCCTTTAATAACCTCCAGCTTTGATATGTAACACTATAGGGTCTACGAGAAACTTCATCACTTGATTTTTTTAATGAAATTTTGGACTGAACAAAGATTTTTAGCATAAATTCTGTTTAGGTTATCAGCACCAAGAATTCAACTTTCATAGGCATTTATGTGCTACTGCTTCCTAAAAAAATTCAGAATGATTGAAGTTACAGGTGACATCTTAGAGAGCATTACATCCAAAAAGGTCCGAAAACGTCTTTTTAGGCAAAACTACAAACACCTATTTTTTTTCATAACTTAATCATCATATATCAACACCATTTATTTTTTTAAATGTAGGGATCTGTGTTTGCTGCCTTCCATATTTTTTTCAGAAGTCCAGGTGAAACAGATGATTTTAAAAAAATCCTGATTCATCCCAAAACCTGTGCTTTTTCCGTCTGGACTCCAAACAAGTGTGTTTTAAAATTACTTATGCTTCAAATATCCACACCAAGTTTCACACGCATATGGCTGAACATGTCTAAATGCTTCTTGAATATTCTTTACAGATATAAAATGAACTGGTCAACTGTAGGATGTCATTTCCTCTTACATGCTTAAGTCTTTTCCTCATGCTGCAGCCTGCTCCTCAATCATCCCTGTTGCTGGAGTCAAATTTCACCCCCCCCCCCCCCCCCACACACACACACACACCAGCTGCCAGTTCATATGCTAACTAACCCAGAAGTGAGGTGACAAGAGTTTAGACACAAGAGGGAGGGCAGACTGCTTTTTCATTTGTTTTGTATGTCTTTCATAGATTTTTATGAATAATCATTGCTTTTCTAGTCATGTAAAATGCAATTAACCTAATATTTTATCTTTTTTTTTTACAAACAAAACATATGAATGTGCTCCAAAACAAAACCCAACTCTCAGTACAGTTCTACAGATGTAACATAAGACTTAGACAGTAAATGTCTCTTTTATCCTTTTTTAATCAATGCTGCAACTTCTTTTCCTTAATATAAATCCAATGAAATTAAACTACAAAACCAAAAAACACAACCTATAGCAAATTTCTCTAAATAAATTATGTGTATATACAATATGTAGCACTTTTAAACAAAATAATAACAAATCCTTCCAATACAAGCACAGAAAAATGGAACACAAAATTTAAAACCCAAATTTGAAATGGCAATTTTAAAAAGATAATTTTTTCAGCCTGCTAAAAGTGCACAATTGTAAAAGCTCTTTTATATAGACAACTGTTTGGTTGCTTAGAGCTCTAAATATAAAAACAATGCCTTTATGGACGTGGCACGGATGGCATGGATGTTCAGCAGGGTAAACCCCAGGAAAGCGGCGGGACCTGATGGAGTTCCCGGAAAGGTTCTGCGGGCCTGCGCCGATCAACTCTCCCAGGTCTTCACAAAAATCTTCAACCTGTCGCTAGCTCAGGCTTTCATCCCTGCTTGCCTGAAGTCATCCACTATCATCCCGATACCCAAAAAGTCCTCATCCACAGCCTTCCTCACGGACTTCCGCCCAGTTGCACTCACTGCTGTCATCACAAAGTGTCTGGAGCGGCTGCTCCTGGGACACATCAAAGACTCCCTCCCTCCAATCTTCGTCCCCCACCAGTTTGCTTACAAAGCAAACAGATCAACGGATGATGCCATTTCCATCACCCTCCACACTGCGCTGAGCCACCTGGAACACAGAGACACCTACGCCAGGATGCTCTTTGTGGACTATAGCTCAGCCTTTAACACAATCATTCCTGACATTCTGGTCAACAAACTGTCTGAACTAGGACTCCACCCACTCACCTGCTCGTGGATCAAGGACTTCCTGACAAACAGACCACAGACAGTCAAACTTGACCCCCACCTCTCCTCCACCCGGACGCTGAGCACAGGCTCCACACAGGGATGTATGCTGAGTCCTCTGCTGTATACACTGTACACAGCAGACTGCAGACCAGCCCACACCAGCAACACCGTGGTGAAGTTTGCAGACGACACTACTGTGGTGGGGCTGATCTCTGGGGACGACGAGACGGCCTACAGAGACGAAGTCCTGAAACTCTCAAGGTGGTGTCAGGCTAATAACCTCATCCTGAACACCACCAAGACCAAGGAGATCATCCTGGACTTCAGAAAAAACAGAACAGATCCACCCCCACTCTACATCGATGGAAACTGTGTGGAGAGGGTCCACAGCTTCACCCTCCTGGGCACCACCATCTCTGCTGACCTCACAGGGTCTAACAACACCATGACTGTCATCAGGAAGGCCCAGCAACGCCTGCACTTCCTGAGAAAACTTAGGAGGAACGACGTCAGCCAGGAGCTGCTGGTAGCGTTCTACCGCTCAACCATTGAGAGCATTCTGTCCTATGGCATCACAGTGTGGTTTTCCCACTGCACTGAAGCAGAACGGCAGAGTCTCCAGAGAGTGGTAAAGACAGCGCAGAGGATCATCGGCTGCCCCCTCCCCTCACTGAAGGACATTTACCAGTCTCGCTGCCTCAGCAGAGTGACTAGCATCACCACTAACTCCACCCATTCTGCTTTCCCTCTGTTTGAACTGCTGCCCTCTGGAAGGAGGTACAGGTCCATCAGAACCAGGACAAACAGACTAAGAAACAGCTTTTTTCCACAGGCAATTATCATACGGAATGCACATACGTCCACCAACCACACCTCACTCTAATTTTACTACAATGCGTGCAATATCCTGACTGTCTAACCGGGTCACTGTGCAATAACTTGATATTTATTAAGCTGTGCTCACAGCAACTCATGTAATTCCATTCTATTTTATTCACAAATATTTAATATTTAACAGTTTCTGTCCATATTGTTCATTTTTTGTTAAGAGTTGTAAATACAGTATTTCTTTTTCTATTCTATTTTTATTTTTATTTTATGTAACTCCTTCACTCCAAGGCTGCTGCAATTTCATTGTATCCCCATGTACAATGACAATAAACGATTCTGATTCTGATTATATCACTTAGACACAGATGGAGAACCATATCAACTGGATTGGTAACAGCAACAACCACCGACCAAGCCGGCAAGCCCTGGCAGAAAAGATCCCCACAAGAAACACTGCAGGCTGTTCCATAAAAAATATAGTTTTACCATTGCCTTGCAGATCACAGTTGAAGTGGTTTAGTTTTCCTAAAAAAATTCAGAATGATTGAAGTTACAGGTGAACTTTTAGACAACATTTGATCCAAAAAGGTCCGAAAACGTCTTTTTAGGCAAAACTGCAAACACCTATTTTTTTGCATAACTTATCTTTCAAATATCAGCACAAAAAAATTAAAAACGGTAGGGATCTGTGTTTGCTGCCTTCCATATTTTTTTCAGACTTAAAAGTGTAACAGATGATTTATAAAAAATCCTTTTTCATCCAAAAACCTGTGTTAAATCTGTCTAGACTTAGTATTAAAAACTCTCCAAGATGAATGTGCCTGACTCCACCTGCAGGTGGATCACAGACTTCCTGACGGACAGACAGCAGTATGTGAGGCTGGGGAAGCTCGTCTCAGATACTCGGACCACAAGCACCGGATCCCCCCAGGGCTGTGTCCTTTCACCCCTGTTACTCTCCCTGTACAAAAACAGCTGCACAGCTGGTCACCTGTCTGTCAAACTCCTGAAGTTTGCTGACGACACCACACTCATCGGCCTCATCTCTGACGGAGATGAGTCGGCCTACAGGAGTGAAATAGCCAGGCTGGTGTCATAGTGCAGCGCTAACAACCTGGAGCTTAATGCTCTGAAGACAGTGGAGATGACAGTGGACTTCAGGAAGGCCCCAGCCCCCCTCCCCCCTGTCATCCTCTGTGACTCCCCGGTGACCTCTGTGGAGTCCTTCTGCTTCCTGGGAACCATCATCAGCCAGGACCTCAAGTGGGAGCAGAACATCAGCTCCATCACTAAGAAGGTCCAGCAGAGGATGTACTTCCTGAGGCAGCTGAAGAAGTTTCACCTCCCTGAAAAGATGCTGGTAGACTTTTACACCGCCATCATCGAATCCACCCTCACGTCCTCCATCACAGTCTGGTTCGCTGCGGCCACGGCCAGAGACAAGGCCAAGCTGCAACGCGTCATCCACTCAGCAGAGAAGGTGATCGGCTGCCACCTCCCGTCTCTCCAGGAGCTGCACATCTCCAGGACCTGGAGGCGGGCAGCCAGGATTGTAGCCAACCCCTCTCATCCAGGACATAATCTCTTTCGGCCCCTCCCTTCTGGCAAGAGGCTCCGGTCCATCAGGACCAGGACCTCGCGCCACAAGAACAGCTTCTTCCCCACTAGAGTCAGCCTGCTGAACAGAACCCCAACTCCCCCAGGTGACCCCCCCTCCCCCCCCCGCCCACCAAAGGACTGTCGGTGCCACTTACAGGCCCCACCATCCCAGCCCATCTGTGCTCCCACTTTAATTCACCTTACTCTACTGTATATAGTGTGTTGTTGTTGTTAACTTAATTTTTAACTTATTCTTAATTGCACTATACACCAAGTCAAATTCCTCGTTTTGTAAAGTGCGCTCTACTGAACCTGGCAATAAAACTTTTTCTGATTTCTGATTCTATTAATCATTGTTTTTTATTCATTCAAAATGCAATTAAATCAATATTTTATCTTTTTTCTTTTCCTTTTTCTTTTTTTTTATCTCTTATATCCTTTTTTATAATCAATGTTTGAACTTCTTTTCCTTTCTATTGTCATGGTTTCAGTTTGTTGTCTTTTTTTTCGCTTTAGTTCTTGTTCTGTCTTGTTTGGTTCTGTTTCCTGTTTTATTTTGAAAGGTTTCCTGTCTTGTCATGTTTTTGAGTTTTACTTCCTTTGGTCCCCATCTGCCCTAATCGTGTTCACCTGTGTCTTGTCTGCCCTGTCTGTATATAAGTCTTGTCTCTGCCTTCCTCCTGTGCTGGTCCATTAACTTCTGCTCATGTTGATCACGTCTTCTTGTCTGGCGTCCATGTCCCTTGCCATGCCACAGTAAGTTTTTGTTTTTAGTTTTGTCATCCTGCTCTGCAGCGCTTTTTGTTAGTTAAATAAACCCACTTGCCCTGAACCCGTTTGCCTCCCGTCTCTGCGCCTGGGTCCTACCTGCTGTCGAGCCTCCCCCCCACACGACATCTATACATCCAATGAAATTAAACTACAAATCAACAAACACAACTGATAACAAATGTCTCTAAAAAATGATGTGTATATTTGCAGAACCTTAAAAACACCAAACAAATAACAAATGCTTCCCAAATAAAGCACAAAAAATGGAACACAAAATGTAAAACCCAAGTTAGAAATTGCAATTTGAAAAGATACTTTTTTCAGCAGCTTTTCAAAATCAATCACCAATTCTACTCTTCTGTGGATGAAACAAAGAACTCCAGAACAATGAAGCCATTTCTCTAAGTCTCTCTCACCTTCAGTTTTAAACAAGGTCTGTGAAAATCCACCATACATTGGTCACATGAACTCAGAGACCTGCTAAAAGTGCACAATTGTAAAAGCTCTTTTATATAGACAACTGTTTGTTTGCTTAGAGCTCTAAATATAAAAAAAAAATGCTTTTCTATCACCTAGACACAGATGGAGAACCATATCAACTGGATTAATAACAGGGTGGCATGTTTAGACAACATGAAGCTGTCCATCACATTTTTGACCTAAACATGTAAACACATCCTTGGCTCTGCGGTTAGGAAATGGTATTTGGGAATCTCTTTATACCAGGAGCCAGCCTGGCCATTGGAACATCGCCACAGTGCCCATCCAGACTGGGACAGCAACGGGGTCCACTTCAGAGCCGTGAGCTGCTGTGTTTAACTCCAGCTGTCCCAGCAAGGGAGACAACTGCAGCAACATCCACTGACCAAGCTGACAAGCCCTGGCAGAAAAGATCCCCACAAGAAAAACACTGGCTCAGGCAGGCTGGTCAAAAAAAAATAGTTTTGCCATTGTGTTGCAGCTCGCAGATCAAGTGGTTTAGTTTTCCAGTAATGTCAGTCAAGAATGCAAGTTCAGATTCACAATGTTCATATTCACCATATTCAACAGACATCTCCTCCAATAGCACCTTAAAAATCCTGTGCTGTTTTGCTTTGCAGCTGAGGTTGTTTACGATTTTCAGAATAAGAGTCATTATATGTCCAGAGCCAATCACTTCTGCACATAAGGCCTGCTGGTGAATGACGCAGCAGTAATGCAGACATTTTGGAAAGTCTGGGTCAGCTTTACAGTGAGTGATGAAACCTGTTTGTCTATTGGTCATAGCAGGAGTCCCATCTGCAGTCACTGCTACCAGCTTTTCTAATTGTACCTTTTTCTGCACAAAAACTCCTTCACCGTGTTATACATTTCAACTCCTCTTGTAGTTGTCTGTTAGGGCAGATGTGTCAGGAGTTCTTCTCTTGTGGAAACCAAAAGCTATGCTGTACTGTTGCCGTCCACAGACTCATTACACTGGACGTTAACCACCTGCACTTTGCAAGATCCCGGTCCAGCTAATTGGCCAAGTTATCAGACATAGCTGACACTCATCTAGACATTGTAGTGGAAATTGAATGAGTTCTATTGTTCTCATCCTTAGGGACAGTGATAGCAATTATCATCATTGCTTGAATTTTTTTCATGCTATATGCAAAATTCTTTGTCCCTTAAGGCAACAGATTACAGCCCCCCCCCCCCCCCCCCCCCCAGGCTGCTGTCGTATTAACAATAGCTTGGAGCTCCAGAATGGACAAGAAAAAACGACGAGAATGGCTCGAGCAGGGCGTTGCTCACGGGGCGGTCGCTCGTGCCATGCGGTCGCACGTGCTCGGGCCCGCTAAATGCTACTTGTAGCTTTAATTATTATTATTATTATTATTATTATTCTTCCGACTTTTCCGTCGCCTTTTTGAGGCCTTTAACATACCCCAAAACTCACCAAATTTTGTATACACATCAGGAGTCGCGAAAAATTTCATATTTTATAGGAGAACGGCATAGGTAAACAAAAATGGCTCAATAGCGCCACCTGCAAAATTTGTTTTCGCGAGCACCTCCATATGCTTTATAGTACAAACCTGATTTTAACAGGGCATGTTCATCGGATAGAAACCTACAAAAAAGTCTCTTGGGACCAAGCTGTCAGTCGCACAGGAAGTCTGATATTTTGATGACAATATGTCATTTTTGCTGTATTTTGGTCATTTGCAGGCCTCGCTCTAGAACGAACTCCTCCTAGAGATTTGAGAGTAATGACTCCAAACTTTGGTTTTGTAAACTAGACACATGTCCGATGTTAAATTGCAAAGCTTTTAAGTTTTTATGGATGTTTGTGACCATGGCGGCGCGTCAAAATTGGAGGTCGTTTCGAAAACACGCCATGAAAAGAAAAATGGCCATTACTCAGCCATGCATAATCCAATCTGATCCAAAATTGATGTGCATGATTGTAGTCTGACTCTGAACACATCTGCAGTGAAAAAATCTGGAAAAAGTGTAGCGCCACCTGCTGGCAAGAGGAAATGACATGTTTTACTTGGAGCATCACTACTCCGAGTAGGATGAGCCGACACACCTGAAAATGACGTCCACCTGTTGAAAAGCCATTGAAGTTTACTCTGACAAAAAACCATAACTTTCAATGCGGGGGTGTGGTCGTGACAGAGCGGCAAAGTTGGGCATCTCGCTATGCACACAAAAGTTGCTCTCACGTGCACATTCCTTGTCCAATCTCACTGAAATTCAATGGATATGATGAAGCTTCTATTCTGAACCCATGGATATGACAATCTTGGACGAGCTCTATAGCGCCACCTAGTTATTGCATTGGGCACATTCTGCCCTGTATTTTCTCTTTGCTTTGTCCGATGTGCATGAAATTAAAACTGGAGATACTCAGAAGGGTCCTCTCTCATCATGTAAAGTTTCATGGGTGTACACCTGACGGTGCCTGCGTAACAGGAAGTGGTCGATTATGTGCACCCAAATAATAGAAATTTATTATAAATCAGCCGTTTGTCTCAGGAAGCTGAGATTTCAGAATTAGATGCCTTTAATAACCTCCAGCTTTGATATGTAACACTATAGGGTCTACGAGAAACTTCATCACTTGATTTTTTTAATGAAATTTTGGACTGAACAAAGATTTTTAGCATAAATTCTGTTTAGGTTATCAGCACCAAGAATTCAACTTTCATAGGCATTTATGTGCTACTGCTTCCTAAAAAAATTCAGAATGATTGAAGTTACAGGTGACATCTTAGAGAGCATTACATCCAAAAAGGTCCGAAAACGTCTTTTTAGGCAAAACTACAAACACCTATTTTTTTTCATAACTTAATCATCATATATCAACACCATTTATTTTTTTAAATGTAGGGATCTGTGTTTGCTGCCTTCCATATTTTTTTCAGAAGTCCAGGTGAAACAGATGATTTTAAAAAAATCCTGATTCATCCCAAAACCTGTGCTTTTTCCGTCTGGACTCCAAACAAGTGTGTTTTAAAATTACTTATGCTTCAAATATCCACACCAAGTTTCACACGCATATGGCTGAACATGTCTAAATGCTTCTTGAATATTCTTTACAGATATAAAATGAACTGGTCAACTGTAGGATGTCATTTCCTCTTACATGCTTAAGTCTTTTCCTCATGCTGCAGCCTGCTCCTCAATCATCCCTGTTGCTGGAGTCAAATTTCACCCCCCCCCCCCCCCCCCCCCCACACACACACACACCAGCTGCCAGTTCATATGCTAACTAACCCAGAAGTGAGGTGACAAGAGTTTAGACACAAGAGGGAGGGCAGACTGCTTTTTCATTTGTTTTGTATGTCTTTCATAGATTTTTATGAATAATCATTGCTTTTCTAGTCATGTAAAATGCAATTAACCTAATATTTTATCTTTTTTTTTTACAAACAAAACATATGAATGTGCTCCAAAACAAAACCCAACTCTCAGTACAGTTCTACAGATGTAACATAAGACTTAGACAGTAAATGTCTCTTTTATCCTTTTTTAATCAATGCTGCAACTTCTTTTCCTTAATATAAATCCAATGAAATTAAACTACAAAACCAAAAAACACAACCTATAGCAAATTTCTCTAAATAAATTATGTGTATATACAATATGTAGCACTTTTAAACAAAATAATAACAAATCCTTCCAATACAAGCACAGAAAAATGGAACACAAAATTTAAAACCCAAATTTGAAATGGCAATTTTAAAAAGATAATTTTTTCAGCCTGCTAAAAGTGCACAATTGTAAAAGCTCTTTTATATAGACAACTGTTTGGTTGCTTAGAGCTCTAAATATAAAAACAATGCCTTTATGGACGTGGCACGGATGGCATGGATGTTCAGCAGGGTAAACCCCAGGAAAGCGGCGGGACCTGATGGAGTTCCCGGAAAGGTTCTGCGGGCCTGCGCCGATCAACTCTCCCAGGTCTTCACAAAAATCTTCAACCTGTCGCTAGCTCAGGCTTTCATCCCTGCTTGCCTGAAGTCATCCACTATCATCCCGATACCCAAAAAGTCCTCATCCACAGCCTTCCTCACGGACTTCCGCCCAGTTGCACTCACTGCTGTCATCACAAAGTGTCTGGAGCGGCTGCTCCTGGGACACATCAAAGACTCCCTCCCTCCAATCTTCGTCCCCCACCAGTTTGCTTACAAAGCAAACAGATCAACGGATGATGCCATTTCCATCACCCTCCACACTGCGCTGAGCCACCTGGAACACAGAGACACCTACGCCAGGATGCTCTTTGTGGACTATAGCTCAGCCTTTAACACAATCATTCCTGACATTCTGGTCAACAAACTGTCTGAACTAGGACTCCACCCACTCACCTGCTCGTGGATCAAGGACTTCCTGACAAACAGACCACAGACAGTCAAACTTGACCCCCACCTCTCCTCCACCCGGACGCTGAGCACAGGCTCCACACAGGGATGTATGCTGAGTCCTCTGCTGTATACACTGTACACAGCAGACTGCAGACCAGCCCACACCAGCAACACCGTGGTGAAGTTTGCAGACGACACTACTGTGGTGGGGCTGATCTCTGGGGACGACGAGACGGCCTACAGAGACGAAGTCCTGAAACTCTCAAGGTGGTGTCAGGCTAATAACCTCATCCTGAACACCACCAAGACCAAGGAGATCATCCTGGACTTCAGAAAAAACAGAACAGATCCACCCCCACTCTACATCGATGGAAACTGTGTGGAGAGGGTCCACAGCTTCACCCTCCTGGGCACCACCATCTCTGCTGACCTCACAGGGTCTAACAACACCATGACTGTCATCAGGAAGGCCCAGCAACGCCTGCACTTCCTGAGAAAACTTAGGAGGAACGACGTCAGCCAGGAGCTGCTGGTAGCGTTCTACCGCTCAACCATTGAGAGCATTCTGTCCTATGGCATCACAGTGTGGTTTTCCCACTGCACTGAAGCAGAACGGCAGAGTCTCCAGAGAGTGGTAAAGACAGCGCAGAGGATCATCGGCTGCCCCCTCCCCTCACTGAAGGACATTTACCAGTCTCGCTGCCTCAGCAGAGTGACTAGCATCACCACTAACTCCACCCATTCTGCTTTCCCTCTGTTTGAACTGCTGCCCTCTGGAAGGAGGTACAGGTCCATCAGAACCAGGACAAACAGACTAAGAAACAGCTTTTTTCCACAGGCAATTATCATACGGAATGCACATACGTCCACCAACCACACCTCACTCTAATTTTACTACAATGCGTGCAATATCCTGACTGTCTAACCGGGTCACTGTGCAATAACTTGATATTTATTAAGCTGTGCTCACAGCAACTCATGTAATTCCATTCTATTTTATTCACAAATATTTAATATTTAACAGTTTCTGTCCATATTGTTCATTTTTTGTTAAGAGTTGTAAATACAGTATTTCTTTTTCTATTCTATTTTTATTTTTATTTTATGTAACTCCTTCACTCCAAGGCTGCTGCAATTTCATTGTATCCCCATGTACAATGACAATAAACGATTCTGATTCTGATTATATCACTTAGACACAGATGGAGAACCATATCAACTGGATTGGTAACAGCAACAACCACCGACCAAGCCGGCAAGCCCTGGCAGAAAAGATCCCCACAAGAAACACTGCAGGCTGTTCCATAAAAAATATAGTTTTACCATTGCCTTGCAGATCACAGTTGAAGTGGTTTAGTTTTCCTAAAAAAATTCAGAATGATTGAAGTTACAGGTGAACTTTTAGACAACATTTGATCCAAAAAGGTCCGAAAACGTCTTTTTAGGCAAAACTGCAAACACCTATTTTTTTGCATAACTTATCTTTCAAATATCAGCACAAAAAAATTAAAAACGGTAGGGATCTGTGTTTGCTGCCTTCCATATTTTTTTCAGACTTAAAAGTGTAACAGATGATTTATAAAAAATCCTTTTTCATCCAAAAACCTGTGTTAAATCTGTCTAGACTTAGTATTAAAAACTCTCCAAGATGAATGTGCCTGACTCCACCTGCAGGTGGATCACAGACTTCCTGACGGACAGACAGCAGTATGTGAGGCTGGGGAAGCTCGTCTCAGATACTCGGACCACAAGCACCGGATCCCCCCAGGGCTGTGTCCTTTCACCCCTGTTACTCTCCCTGTACAAAAACAGCTGCACAGCTGGTCACCTGTCTGTCAAACTCCTGAAGTTTGCTGACGACACCACACTCATCGGCCTCATCTCTGACGGAGATGAGTCGGCCTACAGGAGTGAAATAGCCAGGCTGGTGTCATAGTGCAGCGCTAACAACCTGGAGCTTAATGCTCTGAAGACAGTGGAGATGACAGTGGACTTCAGGAAGGCCCCAGCCCCCCTCCCCCCTGTCATCCTCTGTGACTCCCCGGTGACCTCTGTGGAGTCCTTCTGCTTCCTGGGAACCATCATCAGCCAGGACCTCAAGTGGGAGCAGAACATCAGCTCCATCACTAAGAAGGTCCAGCAGAGGATGTACTTCCTGAGGCAGCTGAAGAAGTTTCACCTCCCTGAAAAGATGCTGGTAGACTTTTACACCGCCATCATCGAATCCACCCTCACGTCCTCCATCACAGTCTGGTTCGCTGCGGCCACGGCCAGAGACAAGGCCAAGCTGCAACGCGTCATCCACTCAGCAGAGAAGGTGATCGGCTGCCACCTCCCGTCTCTCCAGGAGCTGCACATCTCCAGGACCTGGAGGCGGGCAGCCAGGATTGTAGCCAACCCCTCTCATCCAGGACATAATCTCTTTCGGCCCCTCCCTTCTGGCAAGAGGCTCCGGTCCATCAGGACCAGGACCTCGCGCCACAAGAACAGCTTCTTCCCCACTAGAGTCAGCCTGCTGAACAGAACCCCAACTCCCCCAGGTGACCCCCCCTCCCCCCCCCGCCCACCAAAGGACTGTCGGTGCCACTTACAGGCCCCACCATCCCAGCCCATCTGTGCTCCCACTTTAATTCACCTTACTCTACTGTATATAGTGTGTTGTTGTTGTTAACTTAATTTTTAACTTATTCTTAATTGCACTATACACCAAGTCAAATTCCTCGTTTTGTAAAGTGCGCTCTACTGAACCTGGCAATAAAACTTTTTCTGATTTCTGATTCTATTAATCATTGTTTTTTATTCATTCAAAATGCAATTAAATCAATATTTTATCTTTTTTCTTTTCCTTTTTCTTTTTTTTTATCTCTTATATCCTTTTTTATAATCAATGTTTGAACTTCTTTTCCTTTCTATTGTCATGGTTTCAGTTTGTTGTCTTTTTTTTCGCTTTAGTTCTTGTTCTGTCTTGTTTGGTTCTGTTTCCTGTTTTATTTTGAAAGGTTTCCTGTCTTGTCATGTTTTTGAGTTTTACTTCCTTTGGTCCCCATCTGCCCTAATCGTGTTCACCTGTGTCTTGTCTGCCCTGTCTGTATATAAGTCTTGTCTCTGCCTTCCTCCTGTGCTGGTCCATTAACTTCTGCTCATGTTGATCACGTCTTCTTGTCTGGCGTCCATGTCCCTTGCCATGCCACAGTAAGTTTTTGTTTTTAGTTTTGTCATCCTGCTCTGCAGCGCTTTTTGTTAGTTAAATAAACCCACTTGCCCTGAACCCGTTTGCCTCCCGTCTCTGCGCCTGGGTCCTACCTGCTGTCGAGCCTCCCCCCCACACGACATCTATACATCCAATGAAATTAAACTACAAATCAACAAACACAACTGATAACAAATGTCTCTAAAAAATGATGTGTATATTTGCAGAACCTTAAAAACACCAAACAAATAACAAATGCTTCCCAAATAAAGCACAAAAAATGGAACACAAAATGTAAAACCCAAGTTAGAAATTGCAATTTGAAAAGATACTTTTTTCAGCAGCTTTTCAAAATCAATCACCAATTCTACTCTTCTGTGGATGAAACAAAGAACTCCAGAACAATGAAGCCATTTCTCTAAGTCTCTCTCACCTTCAGTTTTAAACAAGGTCTGTGAAAATCCACCATACATTGGTCACATGAACTCAGAGACCTGCTAAAAGTGCACAATTGTAAAAGCTCTTTTATATAGACAACTGTTTGTTTGCTTAGAGCTCTAAATATAAAAAAAAAATGCTTTTCTATCACCTAGACACAGATGGAGAACCATATCAACTGGATTAATAACAGGGTGGCATGTTTAGACAACATGAAGCTGTCCATCACATTTTTGACCTAAACATGTAAACACATCCTTGGCTCTGCGGTTAGGAAATGGTATTTGGGAATCTCTTTATACCAGGAGCCAGCCTGGCCATTGGAACATCGCCACAGTGCCCATCCAGACTGGGACAGCAACGGGGTCCACTTCAGAGCCGTGAGCTGCTGTGTTTAACTCCAGCTGTCCCAGCAAGGGAGACAACTGCAGCAACATCCACTGACCAAGCTGACAAGCCCTGGCAGAAAAGATCCCCACAAGAAAAACACTGGCTCAGGCAGGCTGGTCAAAAAAAAATAGTTTTGCCATTGTGTTGCAGCTCGCAGATCAAGTGGTTTAGTTTTCCAGTAATGTCAGTCAAGAATGCAAGTTCAGATTCACAATGTTCATATTCACCATATTCAACAGACATCTCCTCCAATAGCACCTTAAAAATCCTGTGCTGTTTTGCTTTGCAGCTGAGGTTGTTTACGATTTTCAGAATAAGAGTCATTATATGTCCAGAGCCAATCACTTCTGCACATAAGGCCTGCTGGTGAATGACGCAGCAGTAATGCAGACATTTTGGAAAGTCTGGGTCAGCTTTACAGTGAGTGATGAAACCTGTTTGTCTATTGGTCATAGCAGGAGTCCCATCTGCAGTCACTGCTACCAGCTTTTCTAATTGTACCTTTTTCTGCACAAAAACTCCTTCACCGTGTTATACATTTCAACTCCTCTTGTAGTTGTCTGTTAGGGCAGATGTGTCAGGAGTTCTTCTCTTGTGGAAACCAAAAGCTATGCTGTACTGTTGCCGTCCACAGACTCATTACACTGGACGTTAACCACCTGCACTTTGCAAGATCCCGGTCCAGCTAATTGGCCAAGTTATCAGACATAGCTGACACTCATCTAGACATTGTAGTGGAAATTGAATGAGTTCTATTGTTCTCATCCTTAGGGACAGTGATAGCAATTATCATCATTGCTTGAATTTTTTTCATGCTATATGCAAAATTCTTTGTCCCTTAAGGCAACAGATTACAGCCCCCCCCCCCCCCCCCCCCCCCCAGGCTGCTGTCGTATTAACAATAGCTTGGAGCTCCAGAATGGACAAGAAAAAACGACGAGAATGGCTCGAGCAGGGCGTTGCTCACGGGGCGGTCGCTCGTGCCATGCGGTCGCACGTGCTCGGGCCCGCTAAATGCTACTTGTAGCTTTAATTATTATTATTATTATTATTATTATTCTTCCGACTTTTCCGTCGCCTTTTTGAGGCCTTTAACATACCCCAAAACTCACCAAATTTTGTATACACATCAGGAGTCGCGAAAAATTTCATATTTTATAGGAGAACGGCATAGGTAAACAAAAATGGCTCAATAGCGCCACCTGCAAAATTTGTTTTCGCGAGCACCTCCATATGCTTTATAGTACAAACCTGATTTTAACAGGGCATGTTCATCGGATAGAAACCTACAAAAAAGTCTCTTGGGACCAAGCTGTCAGTCGCACAGGAAGTCTGATATTTTGATGACAATATGTCATTTTTGCTGTATTTTGGTCATTTGCAGGCCTCGCTCTAGAACGAACTCCTCCTAGAGATTTGAGAGTAATGACTCCAAACTTTGGTTTTGTAAACTAGACACATGTCCGATGTTAAATTGCAAAGCTTTTAAGTTTTTATGGATGTTTGTGACCATGGCGGCGCGTCAAAATTGGAGGTCGTTTCGAAAACACGCCATGAAAAGAAAAATGGCCATTACTCAGCCATGCATAATCCAATCTGATCCAAAATTGATGTGCATGATTGTAGTCTGACTCTGAACACATCTGCAGTGAAAAAATCTGGAAAAAGTGTAGCGCCACCTGCTGGCAAGAGGAAATGACATGTTTTACTTGGAGCATCACTACTCCGAGTAGGATGAGCCGACACACCTGAAAATGACGTCCACCTGTTGAAAAGCCATTGAAGTTTACTCTGACAAAAAACCATAACTTTCAATGCGGGGGTGTGGTCGTGACAGAGCGGCAAAGTTGGGCATCTCGCTATGCACACAAAAGTTGCTCTCACGTGCACATTCCTTGTCCAATCTCACTGAAATTCAATGGATATGATGAAGCTTCTATTCTGAACCCATGGATATGACAATCTTGGACGAGCTCTATAGCGCCACCTAGTTATTGCATTGGGCACATTCTGCCCTGTATTTTCTCTTTGCTTTGTCCGATGTGCATGAAATTAAAACTGGAGATACTCAGAAGGGTCCTCTCTCATCATGTAAAGTTTCATGGGTGTACACCTGACGGTGCCTGCGTAACAGGAAGTGGTCGATTATGTGCACCCAAATAATAGAAATTTATTATAAATCAGCCGTTTGTCTCAGGAAGCTGAGATTTCAGAATTAGATGCCTTTAATAACCTCCAGCTTTGATATGTAACACTATAGGGTCTACGAGAAACTTCATCACTTGATTTTTTTAATGAAATTTTGGACTGAACAAAGATTTTTAGCATAAATTCTGTTTAGGTTATCAGCACCAAGAATTCAACTTTCATAGGCATTTATGTGCTACTGCTTCCTAAAAAAATTCAGAATGATTGAAGTTACAGGTGACATCTTAGAGAGCATTACATCCAAAAAGGTCCGAAAACGTCTTTTTAGGCAAAACTACAAACACCTATTTTTTTTCATAACTTAATCATCATATATCAACACCATTTATTTTTTTAAATGTAGGGATCTGTGTTTGCTGCCTTCCATATTTTTTTCAGAAGTCCAGGTGAAACAGATGATTTTAAAAAAATCCTGATTCATCCCAAAACCTGTGCTTTTTCCGTCTGGACTCCAAACAAGTGTGTTTTAAAATTACTTATGCTTCAAATATCCACACCAAGTTTCACACGCATATGGCTGAACATGTCTAAATGCTTCTTGAATATTCTTTACAGATATAAAATGAACTGGTCAACTGTAGGATGTCATTTCCTCTTACATGCTTAAGTCTTTTCCTCATGCTGCAGCCTGCTCCTCAATCATCCCTGTTGCTGGAGTCAAATTTCACCCCCCCCCCCCCCCCCCCCACACACACACACACCAGCTGCCAGTTCATATGCTAACTAACCCAGAAGTGAGGTGACAAGAGTTTAGACACAAGAGGGAGGGCAGACTGCTTTTTCATTTGTTTTGTATGTCTTTCATAGATTTTTATGAATAATCATTGCTTTTCTAGTCATGTAAAATGCAATTAACCTAATATTTTATCTTTTTTTTTTACAAACAAAACATATGAATGTGCTCCAAAACAAAACCCAACTCTCAGTACAGTTCTACAGATGTAACATAAGACTTAGACAGTAAATGTCTCTTTTATCCTTTTTTAATCAATGCTGCAACTTCTTTTCCTTAATATAAATCCAATGAAATTAAACTACAAAACCAAAAAACACAACCTATAGCAAATTTCTCTAAATAAATTATGTGTATATACAATATGTAGCACTTTTAAACAAAATAATAACAAATCCTTCCAATACAAGCACAGAAAAATGGAACACAAAATTTAAAACCCAAATTTGAAATGGCAATTTTAAAAAGATAATTTTTTCAGCCTGCTAAAAGTGCACAATTGTAAAAGCTCTTTTATATAGACAACTGTTTGGTTGCTTAGAGCTCTAAATATAAAAACAATGCCTTTATGGACGTGGCACGGATGGCATGGATGTTCAGCAGGGTAAACCCCAGGAAAGCGGCGGGACCTGATGGAGTTCCCGGAAAGGTTCTGCGGGCCTGCGCCGATCAACTCTCCCAGGTCTTCACAAAAATCTTCAACCTGTCGCTAGCTCAGGCTTTCATCCCTGCTTGCCTGAAGTCATCCACTATCATCCCGATACCCAAAAAGTCCTCATCCACAGCCTTCCTCACGGACTTCCGCCCAGTTGCACTCACTGCTGTCATCACAAAGTGTCTGGAGCGGCTGCTCCTGGGACACATCAAAGACTCCCTCCCTCCAATCTTCGTCCCCCACCAGTTTGCTTACAAAGCAAACAGATCAACGGATGATGCCATTTCCATCACCCTCCACACTGCGCTGAGCCACCTGGAACACAGAGACACCTACGCCAGGATGCTCTTTGTGGACTATAGCTCAGCCTTTAACACAATCATTCCTGACATTCTGGTCAACAAACTGTCTGAACTAGGACTCCACCCACTCACCTGCTCGTGGATCAAGGACTTCCTGACAAACAGACCACAGACAGTCAAACTTGACCCCCACCTCTCCTCCACCCGGACGCTGAGCACAGGCTCCACACAGGGATGTATGCTGAGTCCTCTGCTGTATACACTGTACACAGCAGACTGCAGACCAGCCCACACCAGCAACACCGTGGTGAAGTTTGCAGACGACACTACTGTGGTGGGGCTGATCTCTGGGGACGACGAGACGGCCTACAGAGACGAAGTCCTGAAACTCTCAAGGTGGTGTCAGGCTAATAACCTCATCCTGAACACCACCAAGACCAAGGAGATCATCCTGGACTTCAGAAAAAACAGAACAGATCCACCCCCACTCTACATCGATGGAAACTGTGTGGAGAGGGTCCACAGCTTCACCCTCCTGGGCACCACCATCTCTGCTGACCTCACAGGGTCTAACAACACCATGACTGTCATCAGGAAGGCCCAGCAACGCCTGCACTTCCTGAGAAAACTTAGGAGGAACGACGTCAGCCAGGAGCTGCTGGTAGCGTTCTACCGCTCAACCATTGAGAGCATTCTGTCCTATGGCATCACAGTGTGGTTTTCCCACTGCACTGAAGCAGAACGGCAGAGTCTCCAGAGAGTGGTAAAGACAGCGCAGAGGATCATCGGCTGCCCCCTCCCCTCACTGAAGGACATTTACCAGTCTCGCTGCCTCAGCAGAGTGACTAGCATCACCACTAACTCCACCCATTCTGCTTTCCCTCTGTTTGAACTGCTGCCCTCTGGAAGGAGGTACAGGTCCATCAGAACCAGGACAAACAGACTAAGAAACAGCTTTTTTCCACAGGCAATTATCATACGGAATGCACATACGTCCACCAACCACACCTCACTCTAATTTTACTACAATGCGTGCAATATCCTGACTGTCTAACCGGGTCACTGTGCAATAACTTGATATTTATTAAGCTGTGCTCACAGCAACTCATGTAATTCCATTCTATTTTATTCACAAATATTTAATATTTAACAGTTTCTGTCCATATTGTTCATTTTTTGTTAAGAGTTGTAAATACAGTATTTCTTTTTCTATTCTATTTTTATTTTTATTTTATGTAACTCCTTCACTCCAAGGCTGCTGCAATTTCATTGTATCCCCATGTACAATGACAATAAACGATTCTGATTCTGATTATATCACTTAGACACAGATGGAGAACCATATCAACTGGATTGGTAACAGCAACAACCACCGACCAAGCCGGCAAGCCCTGGCAGAAAAGATCCCCACAAGAAACACTGCAGGCTGTTCCATAAAAAATATAGTTTTACCATTGCCTTGCAGATCACAGTTGAAGTGGTTTAGTTTTCCTAAAAAAATTCAGAATGATTGAAGTTACAGGTGAACTTTTAGACAACATTTGATCCAAAAAGGTCCGAAAACGTCTTTTTAGGCAAAACTGCAAACACCTATTTTTTTGCATAACTTATCTTTCAAATATCAGCACAAAAAAATTAAAAACGGTAGGGATCTGTGTTTGCTGCCTTCCATATTTTTTTCAGACTTAAAAGTGTAACAGATGATTTATAAAAAATCCTTTTTCATCCAAAAACCTGTGTTAAATCTGTCTAGACTTAGTATTAAAAACTCTCCAAGATGAATGTGCCTGACTCCACCTGCAGGTGGATCACAGACTTCCTGACGGACAGACAGCAGTATGTGAGGCTGGGGAAGCTCGTCTCAGATACTCGGACCACAAGCACCGGATCCCCCCAGGGCTGTGTCCTTTCACCCCTGTTACTCTCCCTGTACAAAAACAGCTGCACAGCTGGTCACCTGTCTGTCAAACTCCTGAAGTTTGCTGACGACACCACACTCATCGGCCTCATCTCTGACGGAGATGAGTCGGCCTACAGGAGTGAAATAGCCAGGCTGGTGTCATAGTGCAGCGCTAACAACCTGGAGCTTAATGCTCTGAAGACAGTGGAGATGACAGTGGACTTCAGGAAGGCCCCAGCCCCCCTCCCCCCTGTCATCCTCTGTGACTCCCCGGTGACCTCTGTGGAGTCCTTCTGCTTCCTGGGAACCATCATCAGCCAGGACCTCAAGTGGGAGCAGAACATCAGCTCCATCACTAAGAAGGTCCAGCAGAGGATGTACTTCCTGAGGCAGCTGAAGAAGTTTCACCTCCCTGAAAAGATGCTGGTAGACTTTTACACCGCCATCATCGAATCCACCCTCACGTCCTCCATCACAGTCTGGTTCGCTGCGGCCACGGCCAGAGACAAGGCCAAGCTGCAACGCGTCATCCACTCAGCAGAGAAGGTGATCGGCTGCCACCTCCCGTCTCTCCAGGAGCTGCACATCTCCAGGACCTGGAGGCGGGCAGCCAGGATTGTAGCCAACCCCTCTCATCCAGGACATAATCTCTTTCGGCCCCTCCCTTCTGGCAAGAGGCTCCGGTCCATCAGGACCAGGACCTCGCGCCACAAGAACAGCTTCTTCCCCACTAGAGTCAGCCTGCTGAACAGAACCCCAACTCCCCCAGGTGACCCCCCCCTCCCCCCCCCGCCCACCAAAGGACTGTCGGTGCCACTTACAGGCCCCACCATCCCAGCCCATCTGTGCTCCCACTTTAATTCACCTTACTCTACTGTATATAGTGTGTTGTTGTTGTTAACTTAATTTTTAACTTATTCTTAATTGCACTATACACCAAGTCAAATTCCTCGTTTTGTAAAGTGCGCTCTACTGAACCTGGCAATAAAACTTTTTCTGATTTCTGATTCTATTAATCATTGTTTTTTATTCATTCAAAATGCAATTAAATCAATATTTTATCTTTTTTCTTTTCCTTTTTCTTTTTTTTTATCTCTTATATCCTTTTTTATAATCAATGTTTGAACTTCTTTTCCTTTCTATTGTCATGGTTTCAGTTTGTTGTCTTTTTTTTCGCTTTAGTTCTTGTTCTGTCTTGTTTGGTTCTGTTTCCTGTTTTATTTTGAAAGGTTTCCTGTCTTGTCATGTTTTTGAGTTTTACTTCCTTTGGTCCCCATCTGCCCTAATCGTGTTCACCTGTGTCTTGTCTGCCCTGTCTGTATATAAGTCTTGTCTCTGCCTTCCTCCTGTGCTGGTCCATTAACTTCTGCTCATGTTGATCACGTCTTCTTGTCTGGCGTCCATGTCCCTTGCCATGCCACAGTAAGTTTTTGTTTTTAGTTTTGTCATCCTGCTCTGCAGCGCTTTTTGTTAGTTAAATAAACCCACTTGCCCTGAACCCGTTTGCCTCCCGTCTCTGCGCCTGGGTCCTACCTGCTGTCGAGCCTCCCCCCCACACGACATCTATACATCCAATGAAATTAAACTACAAATCAACAAACACAACTGATAACAAATGTCTCTAAAAAATGATGTGTATATTTGCAGAACCTTAAAAACACCAAACAAATAACAAATGCTTCCCAAATAAAGCACAAAAAATGGAACACAAAATGTAAAACCCAAGTTAGAAATTGCAATTTGAAAAGATACTTTTTTCAGCAGCTTTTCAAAATCAATCACCAATTCTACTCTTCTGTGGATGAAACAAAGAACTCCAGAACAATGAAGCCATTTCTCTAAGTCTCTCTCACCTTCAGTTTTAAACAAGGTCTGTGAAAATCCACCATACATTGGTCACATGAACTCAGAGACCTGCTAAAAGTGCACAATTGTAAAAGCTCTTTTATATAGACAACTGTTTGTTTGCTTAGAGCTCTAAATATATAAAAAAAATGCTTTTCTATCACCTAGACACAGATGGAGAACCATATCAACTGGATTAATAACAGGGTGGCATGTTTAGACAACATGAAGCTGTCCATCACATTTTTGACCTAAACATGTAAACACATCCTTGGCTCTGCGGTTAGGAAATGGTATTTGGGAATCTCTTTATACCAGGAGCCAGCCTGGCCATTGGAACATCGCCACAGTGCCCATCCAGACTGGGACAGCAACGGGGTCCACTTCAGAGCCGTGAGCTGCTGTGTTTAACTCCAGCTGTCCCAGCAAGGGAGACAACTGCAGCAACATCCACTGACCAAGCTGACAAGCCCTGGCAGAAAAGATCCCCACAAGAAAAACACTGGCTCAGGCAGGCTGGTCAAAAAAAAATAGTTTTGCCATTGTGTTGCAGCTCGCAGATCAAGTGGTTTAGTTTTCCAGTAATGTCAGTCAAGAATGCAAGTTCAGATTCACAATGTTCATATTCACCATATTCAACAGACATCTCCTCCAATAGCACCTTAAAAATCCTGTGCTGTTTTGCTTTGCAGCTGAGGTTGTTTACGATTTTCAGAATAAGAGTCATTATATGTCCAGAGCCAATCACTTCTGCACATAAGGCCTGCTGGTGAATGACGCAGCAGTAATGCAGACATTTTGGAAAGTCTGGGTCAGCTTTACAGTGAGTGATGAAACCTGTTTGTCTATTGGTCATAGCAGGAGTCCCATCTGCAGTCACTGCTACCAGCTTTTCTAATTGTACCTTTTTCTGCACAAAAACTCCTTCACCGTGTTATACATTTCAACTCCTCTTGTAGTTGTCTGTTAGGGCAGATGTGTCAGGAGTTCTTCTCTTGTGGAAACCAAAAGCTATGCTGTACTGTTGCCGTCCACAGACTCATTACACTGGACGTTAACCACCTGCACTTTGCAAGATCCCGGTCCAGCTAATTGGCCAAGTTATCAGACATAGCTGACACTCATCTAGACATTGTAGTGGAAATTGAATGAGTTCTATTGTTCTCATCCTTAGGGACAGTGATAGCAATTATCATCATTGCTTGAATTTTTTTCATGCTATATGCAAAATTCTTTGTCCCTTAAGGCAACAGATTACAGCCCCCCCCCCCCCCCCCCCCCCCCAGGCTGCTGTCGTATTAACAATAGCTTGGAGCTCCAGAATGGACAAGAAAAAACGACGAGAATGGCTCGAGCAGGGCGTTGCTCACGGGGCGGTCGCTTGTGCCATGCGGTCGCACGTGCTCGGGCCCGCTAAATGCTACTTGTAGCTTTAATTATTATTATTATTTTTCTTCCGACAGAACAGTCGCCTTTTTGAGGCCTTTAACATACCCCAAAACTCACCAAATTTCGCACACACATCAGGAGTCGCGAAAAATTTTATATTTTATGGGAGACTGACATGGGTGCACAAAAATGGCTCGATAGCGCCACCTACAAAATTTGTTTTGGCGAGCCCCGCCACATGCTTTGACATACAAGCTTGATTTTTTCAAGGAATGTCCATCAGATGGAAACCTACAAAAAAGTCTCTTGGGACCAAGCTGTCAGTTGCACAGGAAGTCTGCTATATTGATGTCAATATGTCATTTTTGCTGCATTTTGGACATTTGCAGGTCTCGTTCTAGAACGAACTCCTCCTAGAGATTTATGAATAATGACTTCAAACTTTGGTTTTGTAAACTAGACCCATGTCCGATGTTAAATTGCGAAGCTTTTAAGTTTTTACGGTTGTTTGTGACCGTGGCGGCGCGTCAAAATTCGAGGTCATTTTGAAAACACGCCATGAAAAGAAAAATGGCCATTATTCAGCCATGCATAATCCAATTTGATCCAAAATTTATGTGCATGATTGCAGTCTGACTCTGAACACATCTGCAGTGGAAGAATCCGGAACAGGTGTAGCGCCACCTGCTGGCAAGAGGAAATGACATGTTTGACTTGGAGCATCACTGCTCCAAGTAGGATGAGCCGACACACCTCAAAATGATATCCACCTGTTAAAAAGCCATTGAAGTTTACTCTGACAAAAAGCCATAACTTTCAATGCGGGGGTGTGGTCGTGACAGAGCGGCGAAGTTGGGCGTCTCGCCATGCACACAAAAGTTGCTCTCACGTGCACATTCCTTGTACGATCTCACTTAAATTCGATGGAGATGATGATGCTTCCATTCTGAAACCATGGATATGACAATCTTGGACGAGCTCCATAGCGCCACCTAGATATAAACAAATACATTTTTTGTCACATTTTGACCTATCTTTTCTCTGTGCTTTGTCAGACGTTCATAAAATTACAACAGCAGATACTCACAAGGGTCTTCTCTCATTGTTTAAAGTTTCATGGGCGTACACCTGACGGTGCTTGCGCAAGCCACCGCCAAACAGGAAGTGGTTGATTGCGTTGCAGTCAGATAATTAAAAATTCATAAAAAATCAACCGTTTGTATCACGAGGCTGAGATTTCAGAATGAGATGTCTCTTACATATCTCCACCTTAGATATACAGCTCTCGCATGGGTGCACAAAAATGACTCAATAGCGCCACCTACAATGTTTGTTTTCGCGAGCCCCGCCATGTTCTTTAACATACAAGCTTGATATTTACAGGACATGTTCATCAGATGGAAACCTACAAAAAAGTCTCTTGGGACCAAGCTGTCAGTTGCACAGGAAGTCTGCTATATTGATGTCAATATGTCATTTTTGCTGTGTTTTGGTCATTTGCAGGCCTCGTTCTAGAACGAACTCCTCCTAGAGATTTGTGAACAATGACTCCAAACTTTGGTTTTGTAAACTAGACACATGTTTGATGTTAAATTGCGAAGCTTTTAAGTTTTTATGGTTGTTTGTGACCGTGGCGGCACGTCAAAATTCGAAGGCGTTTCGAAATCACGCCATGAAAAGAAAAATGGCCATTACTCAGCCATGCATAATCCAATTTGATCCCAAATTGGTATGCATGATTGTAGTCTGACTCTGAACACATCTGGAGTGGAAGAATACGGAAAAGGTGTAGCGCCACCTGCTGACAACAGGAAATGACATGTTTTACTTGGAGCATCACTGCTCCAAGTAGGATGGGCCGACACACCTCAAAATGACGTCCACCTGTTGAAAAACCATTGAAGTTTACTCTGATAAAAAACATATCTTTCAACGCAGGGGTGTGGTCTTGACAGAGCGGCAAAGTTGGGCGTCTCGCCATGCACACAAATGTTGCTCTCATGTGCCCATTCCTTGTCCAATCTCACTGAATTTCAATGGATATGATGAAGCTTCCATTCTGAACCCATGGATATGACAACTTTGGACGAGCTCTATAGCGCCACCTAGTTATTGTATGGGGCACATTCTGCCCTGTATTTTCTCTTTGCTTTGTCCGATGTGCATGAAATTAAAACTGGAGATACTCAGAAGGGTCCTCTCTCATAATCTGAAGTTTCATGGGTGTACACCTGACGGTGCCTGCGTAACAGGAAGTGGTCGATTATGTGCACCCAAATAATAGAAATTTATTATAAATCAGCCGTTTGTCTCAGGAAGCTGAGATATCAGAATTAGATGCCTTTAATAACCTCCAGCTTTGATATGTAACACAATAGGGTCTATGAGAAACTTCATACCTCTTTTTTTCCTATACAATTTTGGACTGAACAAAGATTTTTAGCATAAATTCTGTTTAGGTTATCAGCACCAAGAATTCAACTTTCATAGGCATTTATGTGCTACTGCTTCCTAAAAAAATTCAGAATGATTGAAGTTACAGGTGAACTTTTAGAGAACATTTCATCCAAAAAGGTCCGAAAACGTCTTTTTAGGCAAAACTGCAAACACCTATTTTTTTGCATAACTTATCTTTCAAATATCAGCACAAAAAAAATAAAAACGGTAGGGATCTGTGTTTGCTGCCTTCCATATTTTTTTCAGACTTAAAAGTGTAACAGATGATTTATAAAAAATCCTTTTCATCCAAAAACCCGTGTTAAATCTGTCTAGACTCCAAACAAACATTTTTTTATGGTAACTTATGTTTCAACAATCGACACCAATTTTCACAGACCTAAAGCTGAACATGTCCCATAGCTCCCTGAATATTTTCATAGATATAAAATGAACTGCTCATTCTAACATCTGGCATTCTAACATCTAACATCTTACATGTCAAAGCCTCTCTCAGCCTGGCTCTGCTGAAGGAGTCGTGTTACAACCCCGCCCCCTCCTGCTGGGACCCCTGCTATGTAAATTAGCAAGCAGTGAACAGAGAGATGAGGAGTAAGAATGGCCATTACTCAGGCATGCATAATCCAAAGACAGCCAGTTAAACACTGAAAGACATATTTTTTCGGTATGTCTTTCATACATCTTTAGTATTAAAAACTCTCCAAGATGAATGTGCCTGACTCCACCTGCAGGTGGATCACAGACTTCCTGACGGACAGACAGCAGTATGTGAGGCTGGGGAAGCTCGTCTCAGATACTCGGACCACAAGCACCGGATCCCCCCAGGGCTGTGTCCTTTCACCCCTGTTACTCTCCCTGTACACAAACAGCTGCACAGCTGGTCACCTTTCTGTCAAACTCCTGAAGTTTGCTGACGACACCACACTCATCGGCCTCATCTCTGACGGAGATGAGTCGGCCTACAGGAGTGAAATAGCCAGGCTGGTGTCATAGTGCAGCGCTAACAACCTGGAGCTTAATGCTCTGAAGACAGTGGAGATGACAGTGGACTTCAGGAAGGCCCCAGCCCCCCTCCCCCCTGTCATCCTCTGTGACTCCCCGGTGACCTCTGTGGAGTCCTTCTGCTTCCTGGGAACCATCATCAGCCAGGACCTCAAGTGGGAGCAGAACATCAGCTCCATCACTAAGAAGGTCCAGCAGAGGATGTACTTCCTGAGGCAGCTGAAGAAGTTTCACCTCCCTGAAAAGATGCTGGTAGACTTTTACACCGCCATCATCGAATCCACCCTCACGTCCTCCATCACAGTCTGGTTCGCTGCGGCCACGGCCAGAGACAAGGCCAAGCTGCAACGCGTCATCCACTCAGCAGAGAAGGTGATCGGCTGCCACCTCCCGTCTCTCCAGGAGCTGCACATCTCCAGGACCTGGAGGCGGGACCTCGCGCCACAAGAACAGCTTCTTCCCCACTGCAGCCAGCCTGCTGAACAGAACCCCAACTCCCCCAGGTGACCCCCCCTCCCCCCCCGCCCACCAAAGGACTGTCGGTGCCACTTACAGGCCCCACCATCCCAGCCCATCTGTGCTCCCACTTTAATTCACCTTACTCTACTGTATATAGTGTGTTGTTGTTGTTAACTTAATTTTTAACTTATTCTTAATTGCACTATACACCAAGTCAAATTCCTCGTTTTGTAAAGTGCGCTCTACTGAACCTGGCAATAAAACTTTTTCTGATTCCTGATTCTGATTCTGATTCTATTAATCATTGTTTTTTATTCATTCAAAATGCAATTAAATCAATATTTTATCTTTTTTCTTTTCCTTTTTCTTTTTTTTTTTATCTCTTATATCCTTTTTTATAATCAATGTTTGAACTTCTTTTCCTTTCTATTGTCATGGTTTCAGTTTGTTGTCTTTTTTTTCGCTTTAGTTCTTGTTCTGTCTTGTTTGGTTCTGTTTCCTGTTTTATTTTGAAAGGTTTCCTGTCTTGTCATGTTTCTTGAGTTTTACTTCCTTTGGTCCCCATCTGCCCTAATCGTGTTCACCTGTGTCTTGTCTGCCCTGTCTGTATATAAGTCTTGTCTCTGCCTTCCTCCTGTGCTGGTCCATTAACTTCTGCTCATGTTGATCACGTCTTCTTGTCTGGCGTCCATGTCCCTTGCCATGCCACAGTAAGTTTTTGTTTTTAGTTTTGTCATCCTGCTCTGCAGCGCTTTTTGTTAGTTAAATAAACCCACTTGCCCTGAACCCGTTTGCCTCCCGTCTCTGCGCCTGGGTCCTACCTGCTCTCGAGCCTCCCCCCCACACGACATCTATACATCCAATGAAATTAAACTACAAATCAACAAACACAACTGATAACAAATGTCTCTAAAAAATGATGTGTATATTTGCAGAACCTTAAAAACACCAAACAAATAACAAATGCTTCCCAATTAAAGCACAAAAAATGGAACACAAAATGTAAAACCCAAGTTAAAAATTGCAATTTGAAAAAGATACTTTTTTCAGCAGCTTTTCAAAATCAATCACCAATTCTACTCTTCTGTGGATGAAACAAAGAACTCCAGAACAATGAAGCCATTTCTCTAAGTCTCTCTCACCTTCAGTTTTAAACAAGGTCTGTGAAAATCCACCATACATTGGTCACATGAACTCAGAGACCTGCTAAAAGTGCACAATTGTAAAAGCTCTTTTATATAGACAACTGTTTGTTTGCTTAGAGCTCTAAATATAAAAAAAAATGCTTTTCTATCACCTAGACACAGATGGAGAACCATATCAACTGGATTAATAACAGGGTGGCATGTTTAGACAACATGAAGCTGTCCATCACATTTTTGACCTAAACATGTAAACACATCCTTGGCTCTGCAGTTAGGAAATGGTATTTGGGAATCTCTTTATACCAGGAGCCAGCCTGGCCATTGGAACATCGCCACAGTGCCCATCCAGACTGGGACAGCAACGGGGTCCACTTCAGAGCCGTGAGCTGCTGTGTTTAACTCCAGCTGTCCCAGCAAGGTAGACAACTGCAGCAACATCCACTGACCAAGCTGACAAGCCCTGGCAGAAAAGATCCCCACAAGAAAAACACTGGCTCAGGCAGGCTGGTCAAAAAAAAATAGTTTTGCCATTGTCTTGCAGCTCGCAGATCAAGTGGTTTAGTTTTCCAGTAATGTCAGTCAAGAATGCAAGTTCAGATTCACAATGTTCATATTCACCATATTCAACAGACATCTCCTCCAATAGCACCTTAAAAATCCTGTGCTGTTTAGCTTTGCAGCTGAGGTTGTTTACGATTTTCAGAATAAGAGTCATTATATGTCCAGAGCCAATCACTTCTGCACATAAGGCCTGCTGGTGAATGACGCAGCAGTAATGCAGACATTTTGGAAAGTCTGGGTCAGCTTTACAGTGAGTGATGAAACCTGTTTGTCTATTGATCATAGCAGGAGTCCCATCTGCAGTCACTGCTACCAGCTTTTCTAATTGTACCTTTTTCTGCACAAAAACTCCTTCACCGTGTTATACATTTCAACTCCTCTTGTAATTGTCTGTTAGGGCAGATGTGTCAGGAGTTCTTCTCTTGTGGAAACCAAAAGCTATGCTGTACTGTTGCCGTCCACAGACTCATCACACTGGACGTTAACCACCTGCACTTTGCAAGATCCCGGTCCAGCTAATTGGCCAAGTTATCAGACATAGCTGACACTCATCTAGACATTGTAGTGGAAATTGAATGAGTTCTATTGTTCTCATCCTTAGGGACAGTGATAGCAATTATCATCATTGCTTGAATTTTTTTCATGCTATATGCAAAAGTCTTTGTCCCTTAAGGCAACAGATTACAGCCCCCCCCCCCCCCCCCCCCCCCAGGCTGCTGTCGTATTAACAATAGAATGGACAAGAAAAAACGACGAGAATGGCTCGAGCAGGGCGTTGCTCACGGGGCGGTCGCTCGTGCCATGCGGTCGCACGTGCTCGGGCCCGCTAAATGCTACTTGTAGCTTTAATTATTATTATTATTAGGGCCCGAGCACGGAGTGCAAGGACCCTATTGTAATTCGAATGTTTATTATTATTATTAGGGCCCGAGCACGGAGTGCAAGGACCCTATTGTATCTGTTAGGTTTATTATTAGGGCCCGAGCACGGAGTGCAAGGACCCTATTGTATCTGTTAGGTTTATTATTATTATTATTATTATTATTATTATTCTTCCGACTTTTCCGTCGCCTTTTTGAGGCCTTTAACATACCCCAAAACTCACCAAATTTTGTATACACATCAGGAGTCGCGAAAAATTTCATATTTTATAGGAGAACGGCATAGGTAAACAAAAATGGCTCGATAGCGCCACCTGCAAAATTTGTTTTCGCGAGCACCTCCATATGCTTTATAGTACAAACCTGATTTTAACAGGGCATGTTCATCGGATAGAAACCTACAAAAAAGTCTCTTGGGACCAAGCTGTCAGTCGCACAGGAAGTCTGATATTTTGATGACAATATGTCATTTTTGCTGTATTTTGGTCATTTGCAGGCCTCGCTCTAGAACGAACTCCTCCTAGAGATTTGAGAGTAATGACTCCAAACTTTGGTTTTGTAAACTAGACACATGTCCGATGTTAAATTGCAAAGCTTTTAAGTTTTTATGGATGTTTGTGACCATGGCGGCGCGTCAAAATTGGAGGTCGTTTCGAAAACACGCCATGAAAAGAAAAATGGCCATTACTCAGCCATGCATAATCCAATCTGATCCAAAATTGATGTGCATGATTGTAGTCTGACTCTGAACACATCTGCAGTGAAAAAATCTGGAAAAAGTGTAGCGCCACCTGCTGGCAAGAGGAAATGACATGTTTTACTTGGAGCATCACTGCTCCGAGTAGGATGAGCCGACACACCTGAAAATGACGTCCACCTGTTGAAAAGCCATTGAAGTTTACTCTGACAAAAAACCATAACTTTCAATGCGGGGGTGTGGTCGTGACAGAGCGGCAAAGTTGGGCATCTCGCTATGCACACAAAAGTTGCTCTCACGTGCACATTCCTTGTCCAATCTCACTGAAATTCAATGGATATGATGAAGCTTCTATTCTGAACCCATGGATATGACAATCTTGGACGAGCTCTATAGCGCCACCTAGTTATTGCATTGGGCACATTCTGCCCTGTATTTTCTCTTTGCTTTGTCCGATGTGCATGAAATTAAAACTGGAGATACTCAGAAGGGTCCTCTCTCATCATGTAAAGTTTCATGGGTGTACACCTGACGGTGCCTGCGTAACAGGAAGTGGTCGATTATGTGCACCCAAATAATAGAAATTTATTATAAATCAGCCGTTTGTCTCAGGAAGCTGAGATTTCAGAATTAGATGCCTTTAATAACCTCCAGCTTTGATATGTAACACTATAGGGTCTACGAGAAACTTCATCACTTGATTTTTTTAATGAAATTTTGGACTGAACAAAGATTTTTAGCATAAATTCTGTTTAGGTTATCAGCACCAAGAATTCAACTTTCATAGGCATTTATGTGCTACTGCTTCCTAAAAAAATTCAGAATGATTGAAGTTACAGGTGACATCTTAGAGAGCATTACATCCAAAAAGGTCCGAAAACGTCTTTTTAGGCAAAACTGCAAACACCTATTTTTTTGCATAACTTATCTTTCAAATATCAGCACAAAAAAATTAAAAACGGTAGGGATCTGTGTTTGCTGCCTTCCATATTTTTTTCAGACTTAAAAGTGTAACAGATGATTTATAAAAAATCCTTTTCATCCAAAAACCTGTGTTAAATCTGTCTAGACTCCAAACAAACATTTTTTTTATGGTAACTTATGTTTCAACAATCGACACCAATTTTCACAGACCTAAAGCTGAACATGTCCCATAGCTCCCTGAATATTTTCATAGATATAAAATGAACTGGTCATTCTAACATCTGGCATTCTAACATCTAACATCTTACATGTCAAAGCCTCTCTCAGCCTGGCTCTGCTGAAGGAGTCGTGTTACAACCCCGCCCCCTCCTGCTGGGACCCCTGCTATGTAAATTAGCAAGCAGTGAACAGAGAGATGAGTAGTAAGAATGGCCATTACTCAGGCATGCATAATCCAAAGACAGCCAGTTAAACACTGAAAGACATATTTTTTCGGTATGTCTTTCATACATCTTTGGTATTAAAAACTCTCCAAGATGAATGTGCCTGACTCCACCTGCAGGTGGATCACAGACTTCCTGACGGACAGACAGCAGTATGTGAGGCTGGGGAAGCTCGTCTCAGATACTCGGACCACAAGCACCCGATCCCCCCAGGGCTGTGTCCTTTCACCCCTGTTACTCTCCCTGTACACAAACAGCTGCACAGCTGGTCACCTTTCTGTCAAACTCCTGAAGTTTCCTGGCAGAAAAGATCCCCTCAAGAAACACTGCAGGCTGTTCCATAAATAAAATATAGTTTTGCCATTGCCTTGCAGCTCGAAGTTCAAGTGATTTAGTTTTTCAGTAATTTCAGTCAAAAATGCAAGTTCAGATTCACCAAATTCAAATTCACCATATTCAGCAGACATCTCCTCCAATAGCACCTTGAAAATCCTGTGCTGTTTTGCTTTGCCGCTGAGGTGTTGATTTTCACAATAGGAGTCATCATGTGTCCAGAGCCAATCACTTGTGCACATAAGGCCTGCTGGTGAATGAAGCAGCAGTAATGCAGACATTTTGGAAAGTCTGGGTCAGCTTTACAGTGAGTGATGAAACCTGTTTGTCTATTGATCATAGCAGGAGCCCCGTCTGCAGTCACTGCTACCAGCTTTACTAATGGTACTTTTTCTGCACAAAAACTCCTTCACCGTGTTATACATTTCAACTCCTCTTTTAATTGTCTGTAAGGGCAGTTGTGTTTTGAAAAATTTTTTAGACTTCTTTATATTTATAGATATGAAGATTTCTCAACTTAAATAAAGCAGCCGATTGAACTTCTAAGAAAAGTCCACCAGAGAGAGTCAAAGGGATTACAATTCGGCCTCTAGGTAGCAGGTGACCGTTAAGTATTTATGCTGTAAAAGATTTTGTTGTTCTTTGACAAAGTTCACATGCAGCAGGCTTCCCCCACCAGCAAAGCATCATGGGAAGTATGACGTCACAACCCCTGAATAGCAAACGTTTCTTGTGAGATGTATCTAACAGAATCACCCACAAAACATTTTTTTGAACACAGACATAACACAAAGAAGACAACACACCACCACTTTGGGATTGGAATGTAATTTTATTAGATTTTAACCCTTGGGATCAAACTAAAAACGGAGCTGTCTGATTGGTCCATGGGAGAACTCATGCCAATGGGGCACAAACCCAACAGCTACAATGTTCCCTAACGGACTAATGATCAATAAAATAATTACTATAAAATGTTCTACACATACATACGGAACTAAACGAAGTAGAACTTCTATTATTTCATGAAAGCAATAACATGTAATCAATCTACTTCATCAAATACGAACGATAAAATGCATGATGGGAAAAACCACAAGTCAAGCAGCTGGTCAAGCCATTGAAGGCAGGGCATTTTCGTCTGAGTACTCCCTCTGCTCGACCCCTGCTGGACGACTGGAGAATCACACCCCACAGAGAATTTCGCTGAAGCTTGCCGAATTTGAGCAAATCAGTTCTTTTCAGAACTTTCTCATTTCCTCTGCACTTCGATCTTCGACGCTCCTGACCAGCAAGGAAGACTACAGGACCCCCAGTGAGAAGAACTCGACCTTGCCAGACGCACTGCGCCGAGGACGCCTTCAATTTGACTCGAGGTTTGTCACGACCATTATGAATTTTCCCGCGACTTGTAAACGAACCATTACTTTAATCGACCATCGACACTTTTTTACATCGCCACAACGACTACTCACCTTCTGATTATCAATTTTATTGAATAAAAGACCGTAAAAGTTGCTTAAAATTGATTAGACGAACGCAAATAATTTGACCTTTTACTTCGTTGAACCGGAAGTGATGGCGGGCATTTTGTTTCGAACGTAATTTTAAAAAGACTTTTCAAAGCAAACCAACCGACGAATTTTCTTTTTAAACGGACACAAATGTACAAAATGACATGTAGAATCGATACTGGTCGACAAACAACAAGTTTCTATCAGTTTCAGAGATCGTTTTTTTTTGTAGTCTATCCACCATCTTTGTAGTTCTCAATTAAATATTCGAATGTAGTTTTTACGGTTTTTAAACCACATTAACCAGTGAAACTCCTTTCTAATTGATCAAATACATAGCAGTTCACATATAATACATTTTGAACGCGTGCCGACCCGTGAGTATTTCCACTGAAGATCAGTTCCAACCTATTTTGTACTTTTTAGGTTTTAAGTTAAATTTTCAGTGTTTAATAATTTCATAGGACACATGTTAAATTTATTTGTGTATAAATGTTTTCATATAATCTATAAGTGTGGCAGCCAGTATGAATATATTTGCAGGAACACACACAGATTTTAAAATGGCTGCTTGGCCTCCTGTTCGCTTTAGGATTGATAACGTTATTATTAGTTTATAAATGTTTTTATGGTCTTGGGCCTTCATATTTGTCTGATATGATTTTAATGTATGATCCCCTGTGGACCCTGAGGTCCTCTGATACAGGCCTTTTGGTTATCCCAAAAGTTAAAACACACGGCAAGGCCTCATTCAGTTTTAATGGACCTCCTCTATGGATTAGCCTCCCAGAGAGCATCTACCATTTCATGTCTATTAAAGTTTGTTTATGTATTTATTTTTGTTTGAATTAAATGTTTTTCCTTTTACATTTTTATTTGTAACTCCAGAGTTTTCCTCTGAGGGATCTTCCACACCAGTGACTAAACCTTTGTCTGGACAACAGAGAGAGGAGCTGTTTGCTGTTTTTTCCAGAGAACGTTGTGTTTTGTAAGCCATTAAAGAGTTTGGTAAAGGTAAGTTAAATTTGCAGTGTTTAATAATCTATTATAGCAGTGATCCCCAACCTTGTTTCAATAAACTTGATTGCACATTTTTTAAGTTAACGGACAGGTCTTTGAGATGTTGGTGGAGGATTACTGTAGCAACGCCACGCAGAAGGAGGAACAGATGTGTGACATCACACATCCCAGCTTTAATTTAGACACCCATGGATAGAACATTGCATGGCTCTCATCATCCTCCCCCCTTCTGCCACTCATGGTGCAAAAAAGAAAAATGTAGCTATTTTTTTCTGGAAGTAGAAGGCTCCTCTTCTGTCTCCTGGCTGGGCCTTTTCACCTATGCAAAAAAAACTTTCCAAAGACGTTTGTTTTTTACTCATTTTGCTAGCTCCTGGGTTTTATTTTAGCGATAACTTATCACGTGACTGAGAGGAGCACCTTGGTCTGTGTTACTATGGAAGCGATTCTGTAGCATTAATAAAAAGCAAAGTCAAAACCAGAAATGCCTTTTAATTTTCAAGATGAAGCTGCATTTTTTGACTCAAAAATAAAATGAAAAAGCCATCCACCAAAATGCTTTTTCATTTCCTTCTTCAACACTGATTATTCTGTCACTTAATTAAAATTAAAATGAAAATGGTATTTGACATTTCATTTTCAAGACGTTCCATGGTAAATGTGTAGCATAATTCATTTAGAAATGTCTAATTTGACATTTAAAATGGATTAATAGAAATGCTTTTTATTTTCAAAGTGAAGCTGCATTTTTTGACTCAAAATTAAAAAGAAAAAGCAATACTTCAAAATGCTTTATCATTTTATACTGCAACACAGCTTTTTTGTCACTTAATTAAAATGATAAAGAAAATGGTATTTGACATTTCATTTAAAAAAAGGTGCATGGTAAATGTGTAGCATAATTCATTTAGAAATGTCTAATTTGACAATAAAAATGGTTTAACAGAAATGCTTTTTAATTTTCAAAATGTAGCTGCATCAAATAGCTCAAAATTCAAATATAATTCAAATATAATAGCAATATTTCAAAATGCTTTTTCATTTTATACTTCAAACCGCTTATTCTGTGTCATAATTAAAATGAAAATGCAAAGAGGGGATTGCATTTGCATTTTAACATCCACCCTGCAAAACTTGGAGCAATATTCATTTCTTAAAAGCATTAGCAGAGGGGAGGCGGGGCGATGACGTCACTGCTTTCTCCGTGTGTCCGCCTGCTGAAAGACACACGCACCAGGAGCAGACTGTTAGTGGCAGAGAAGAGGGTTTTGTGATGGTTGTGAACTTCTGATGAGTTTGCACAGCTTCTCAGGACTAACTAGCAGCATGTCCGTCTTCTGCGGTCCTCCTCCTGACGCACGCAGACAAGCTTTTTATCTTCGGACCGCCAGCTGCCTTTTCATAGCGGAGCGCGAAGCTCCGATCGCTGAAGGCGGAAATGCTGCTACGATGATCCGAGAAACCATCATATGAATTTGTGTTTCCAGTGGTGTCCAGAACAAAATAAAAACTGATGTAATTCTCACATATTTACAAATTTATTTGCAGCTAAATTTGCTGTTTGACAGCTGGAGCTCCATCAACAGACAGATTTCTCCATGCTAAACGGTTGCTGGTTGGACCAAAAACACTCACTCAGCGTGAAGCTGCAGGAGACTATCTTCATAATGTGCTTTTATTACTGTTATGATTATTATTAAAGGCCTGCTCTGCTTGATCATATGTTTGTAAATCCGTGCGGTCAGACGACGCTGAAGAAGTTGGGTTGGGATTCACAGCTTCTGATTCAAGAGGGAGCTAAAGGAACATTCTGCTGCATTTCTCGCATTAAGATCCAGGAATCCAGGTTTGAGCAGGCCAGGTCCAGCGGTTTGTGAACAGGACCCAGTTTTAGGTGATCTTAATGCGAACACAGACACACCAGGTCTCTCAGCGACAGCGGCCGTACACACGGAGAAAGCAGTGACGTCATCGCCCCACCCCCCCTCTGCTAATGTGTTTAAGAAATGAATATTGCTCCAAGTTTTGCAGGGTGGATGTTAAAATGCAATCCCCTCTTTGCATTTTCGTTTTAATTATGACACAGAATAGGCGGATTGAAGTATAAAATGAAAAAGCATTTTGAAATATTGCTTTTATATTTGAATTTTGAGCTACATTTTCAAAATTAAAAAGCATTTCTGTTAATCCATTTTAATTGTCAAATTAGACATTTCTAAATGAATTTTGCTACACATTTACCATGCACCTTTTTTTAAATGAAATGTCAAATACCATTTTCTTTATCATTTTAATTAAGTGACAAAAAAGCTGTGTTGAGGAAGGAAATAAAGCATTTTGAAGTATTGCTTTTTCTTTTTAATTTTGAGTCAAAAAATGCAGCTTCATTTTGAAAATCAGAAAAGCATTTCTATTAATCCATTTTAAAGGTCAAATTAAACATTTCTAAATGAATTATGCTACACATTTACCAGAGAACGACTTGAAAATGAAATGTCAAATACCATTTTCATTTTAATTAAGTGACAGAATAAGCTTTGAGGAAGGAAAAGAAAGCATTTTGGGGGATTGTTTTTTCATTTTATTTTTGAGTCAACAAAATGCAGCTTCTTTTTGAAAATGAAAAAGCATTTCTGGTTTTAACTTTGCTTTTTATTAATGCTACTGAATCGCTTCCATACATTACTGGTGACATAGACGGGTGTGACAGTCACACAGAGAATCGGGCATCTTTTCAAAATAAAACATCTTTCAGATTCAGATATAAATAAACCGGAAGTAAAGTAAGTTATTTATTATTTGCGGCCCGGGGGTTGGGGACCACTGTATTATAGGACACATGTTACATTTATTTGTGTATAACTATTTTCCAATAGTCTGAATATTTAATTTTATGTTTTTGATTATTTGTCTGTGTGGTATAAATGTATTGCTTTATGTATACATAATAGAAATGAGAATTTTATTTTAATGGTGGTTTCATTTTTTTATTTTTTTTTTAGATGCCACGAAAGAAGGGATTTAATATGCGTCGCACCAAAGTGTGTAAGGTTCAGGAAGAAGGTAAAACTTCTGGTTGTGTTTGTCTGGAGCAAATACAGAGGCCTTTGATTTCTGGAATGAAAGTAAGATTGACAAATTCAAGTGATAGTACAACATCGCTTACATGTTGTGTTGTGGCTGCAATCAACCATGTTGTTGCTCCAGTGTGTACATGGAGGGACGCTGATGTTGATAATATTAGAAATGAAGGTGTGCAGTTGGTTTGTTCATTTAATGGAAGTGATGGATGTGTGAACAATTCCGAAAAGTTATTCAAGGTTTCTGAAAAGCTCAGTGTGTTTGGAAGAATTTGGGATGTTGCTATCAATGAGCCTGTGTATTCTGGTGATTCAAAGAGTGAAGATTTTTCACTGTTGTATGAAATGATGCAGGAGCGACTGATGGAGGAAGATCTGTGTTTGTTGGATTTGCAGGGTTTCGTTTGTGCTGTCATTCATCACAAAGAGTATTTTGTTGTGGTTGATTGTGGTGCACGAGATTCATCTGGAATGTTTTCTAATATTGGAACATCTGTGGCTGTCTTCAACAGTTGCTTTAATGACTTGATGTTGCACATTTGGAACTTGAAAAAGTCTTTGAATGCAGAATGGTTTGGCATTAGTTCAATGTTTGTGAAAGAAGCTTCTTGGGACGGGTGTAATAATACATTTGGTTTGGGAGCAGAGGATGCACGTGTGAATCAGTCAGTTTTGGGCAAAAGACAGACTGGTTTTATAAAAGAACATGTTCAGGAGTTAAATGACAAAATTGTGGTTGGCGATAAATGTAAAGTGTTAATGGAATGCAAAAATACATTGAAAATTGGAAAAAAGGGCAGTAATTTAAAAAAAAAATCATCTTCAGTGATTTTAAATGAAAACAATTGTAACAGATTTGACACAGAACGTTGTGTAAGGGGATCTTTTCATCAAGGAGATCGGCAGCTTCAAAACAGAGGTGTGCAGTGCATGGCAATAGCCCTGGTGAGTATGGCTAAACACACGCATCGTAGTGTTTTTGAGTGGGAGGCAACAGACTTGGACCATGTTGTGTTTCTTGGTGATCAGCTTTACTCCTCGGTGTGTGAAAACAAAATCATCCCTGGAAATTTGAAGTTTTTGTCAGTACCTGATTTGCCCATGGATTCTGAAATTGATGGTAAATTATTTAAGTTTGAGTATGGTGAATACGTTTCTGGGATTGTTAATGTGAGTAATGGTAAATTTGTTGACAGTGGTGAAGTGATAACTCTTAAAAAGGGACTGGAGCACATGCTTGTCAAGTATAAAACATGTTTTTTGACCATAGGCAGTAGTACTTGTGCTGTTATTTCAGAAAACGGCCATTATGCTGTGGTGGATTCACATGCACGCAGTGGTACTGGAATGGCAGATGTAAATGGAAGAAGTATTATCATGTACCTTCCTAGTCTTAATGATTTATACAATTATATTTGTTGCCTGAGTATTTCACTTGCAGGGAAAGAAATGGCTTTTGAAATTGCATCCGTTGCTGTTACTGACAATGATCATAGTGAGAAAAATAAACAAAGTGTGCTTGAGAAGGATTGTAAAACTGGATTAAATACTGGGTCACAGTTTGGTTTCGGGTGCAGTTTAGATGTTCAAACTGGTCCCTTACCGTTGCATGAAAGTAACAGAAAGCGTAAGCTTTCTACTGTGCAACGTGAATCAAAGAAGACAAAATGGTATGATGCTAATGAAGCTAGTTTGGATGTTGAGTTTCTTGATGTTTCATCAAAGAAACTTGAGTTTTACCCTGTTGATTTTGATGTTACACAAGCATTGTGTAAACAACTGAATGTGCATTGTGAAAACACTGCTTGTTCTAACCCTCTAGAGGTTGATATGTTGGGAATTCCATGTCAAACTGATCATATAGTAGCCGATGGCAATTGTTTTTTTAGGGCTGTGTCCAAAGTTATTAGTGGTACAGAGAAAAATCACATAAAGTTAAGACGTGCAGTTGTCACACATTTACAAAAGAATGTTGGAAATTATAGTTCTCTTTTGAGATCTGAAAATATGTCTGTGGATGAATATCTCAATGTTTCTAGAATGAGATTTTCTGGTAGTTGGGCTACATAGGTTGAAATTCAAGCTACAGCTGACTACTTGGGTGTGAGTGTGTATACATTTCACAATGAACGTTGGTTGAAATATGCCTGTCAACGTAAGGCCATATCTAAACAAGGCATATATTTGCAAAATATAAATGAGTGTCATTATGAAGTTGTAACTTGCGTTGAAATGTTTCAGCAGCAGCGTTGTTTTGGGTTGTGTAAATCTATGGAAAAAAATAATTTGGGTCATAATATGAGGCAACGCAAAAGAGACTCAGAAATGCTGTCAGAAGGAGATTGCAAGAGTGTTAAACATGGCAGGTCTGAAGTTGGTGATTGTAATGAAGTTTTGTTTAGTGCATTGGTTAACAATGATCACCAAAACAGTGAAATTTATCAAAGTAACAATTTAGTTGAAAATGCTTTCAGTTTTTATCCATTGTCGTTTGAGAGTGCAGTTTTGTTGTCAAAACATATTGATTTAGATTTTGTGAAGCAGTATGAAGACATTCCAACTAATAATGTAACGCTTGGTTCTATTTGTAAGACAGAGGTCACATTAAATGATGGCAATAGTTTTTTTCGTGCTATTTCTCGAGTCATTAGTGGATCTGAAAATTGTCATAGAAGAGTTCGACTGGCTGTTGTTAAGTTTATGCTAAAGAACAGTGACATTCATATGAAGTTGCTGGAGAAAGGATATGCCACAGTGTCTGAGTACATTCAAAAGTCACGTATGAAATATGTTGGCAGTTTTGTATGTGAGATTGACATTCAAGCTACTTCAAATGTTTTGGGAGTAGAAATTTTTGTACACAATGGTAGCATATGGAGAAAGTATAACCCTGTAAATAAAATACTTGGAAATCAAGCAATTTATTTGCGAGAATGTGGTGAGAAATATTACGAGGTTGTTGTTTGTGTTCATTGTAGTGGTAAAATTGGGTGTGCCAATTGGTGTAAAAGCAATAGTATTTGTTCTGAGAAACCACTGTTAAGATGTCGTTCTTTTCAACCACATAATGTTAGTTGTGATTCAGTTGGTGAATCTTCCTTTTCAAAGTATCTAAAAAAAAGGAGATCTTTTTACCACAAAATGCAATATCAAACAAGTGAACTGCATAAACAGAAGAAAAAAGATATGAGTAAAAGGAAATATGCATCTGATTCTTTGCGTAGATCCAGAGCATTAGAATTGAGTAAAAATAAATATAGGGAAAATGCTATGCATAAAATGTGGGTTAAAGAACGTAGTTCTGCAAAATACAGAACTGATGATTTACACAGACATCGTGTTAAAAATGGGAGTAAAAGCAAGTATAAATTTGATTTGTTACACAAACATAATGTTAAGGAAATGAGTAAAAGAAAATATCAGATTAATGTTACTCATAGAGAAAATGTTAAAGCACTGAGTTCTAGAAAATATCAGAGTAATGTTACTCATAGAGAAAATGTTAAAGCACTGAGTTCTAGAAAATATCAGAGTAATGTTACTCATAGAGAAAATGTTAAAGCACTGAGTTCTAGAAAATATCAGAGTAATGTTACTCATAGAGAAAATGTTAAAGCACTGAGTTCTAGAAAATATCAGAGTAATGTTACTCATAGAGAAAATGTTAAAGCACTGAGTTCTAGAAAATATCAGAGTAATGTTACTCATAGAGAAAATGTTAAAGCACTGAGTTCTAGAAAATATCGTCAAGATCCTCACTTTAGGAAAAGTGTGTTGGATGGGATGAAATTGAAGCGACAATTGAATAAAAAACAGTTGGAAGAGTTTGATGTTGTTATGAAACAATTTTTGGATAAAGTTAAAGATGGACCTGGGTTTGTTTGTTGTGTATGTCATAGGTTGTTATTTGAACATCAAGTATTACATTGTAAAAAAGAGTTGTACAGTAATGCAGGACTTGGACTTATCGCTGATCAATGTATCACTTCTGGTTATTTGCATATCTGCAATGCAAACTGCTCAAAAAATTGTGAATGGATGAAAACATCAAGAAGCAAATTGTGGATTTGTTACACGTGTCATGCTAAAATCAAGAAAGGTAAAGTACCAGCTGAAAGTGTTAAAAATAACTTAGAACTTGAACCTATACCAGCGGAATTGGCATGTTTAAATCAATTAGAACAACATCTAATAGCGTTACATATTCCATTTATGAAACTGTTAGCATTGCCCAAAGGTGGACAGAATGGCGTGCATGGACCTATTACTTGTGTTCCTGCAAATACTGAACAAACAACTTATTTGTTACCACGCATGTCTATTGAGGGTTCTCTTGTGCCTGTGAAATTAAAACGGAAGCTTACTTATAAAGGACATTATGAATATCAGTATGTTGATACGGAACGTGTTAAGCAGGCTTTACAGTTTTTACAAACCCATAATTATTATTATAACAACGTGAAATTTAATAATGATTGGATTAATGGTTTTTGTAAAGAAACATCTGATGTGGTAGAAAAAGATGTTGAATGCACTGCAAATGTTGACGATTCAAATGTTTTAGGAGATGAACTTCTGCATGATAGACAGCAGCATTGCATGTTCCAGGACACTTGTCTAATGCCAGTAGACATTGGTCAAGAGGCTTTGGATCAATATTTTGATCACATTTTGAATGTAGCTCCCGCTGAAGGCAATAGTCCGGTGAAGTTGTTGTCCGATATTACAAATGAGGCTAAGTGTTTTCCTGTGTTGTTTCCTAAGGGTGGACCAACATATCATGATGGAAGACAACATCCTTTAACTCTATCACGATATTTTAACAACAGGATTCTTAATGCTGATTGTCGTTTTGCACAAAATGTGGAATATATTTTTTTTGCCCAATATATGACAGAATTAGAAAAGGTCGTTTCAAATGTTTCGATTGCAGTAAGAAAAGGTAAGTATAATTTTAAAAATAAACGAGTAGTTACTGGAGAGTTGTTGAAAAGTGATGATTCTATTAAAAGGATGTTGGAATTTGATGATGGGTACCGATTTTTAAAACCAATTAGAGGTACGCCAGCTTTTTGGCAGGCGGCCCAGAAAGACCTCATGGCTTGTGTGAGGCAGCTTGGAATCCCCACATGGTTCTGTTCATTTTCTTCAGCTGATATGCGTTGGAAGAATTTACTTTCCTGCATTCTGAAGCACGAAGGTAGAACTGAAACTGTGGAGCAGTTGGAATGGGCAGACAGATGTGAGCTTTTGCGTCGTAATCCTGTCACTGCTGCTCGGATGTTTGATTTTCGTTGGCATTGTTTTCTGAAAGAGGTTCTTATGTCGCCTGCATGTCCTATAGGAAAAATTAAGGATTATTTTTATAGGGTGGAGTTTCAGCAACGAGGCTCACCACATCTTCATTGCCTGTTTTGGATAGAGGATGCACCTGTAATTGACAGAAATACAGATGCTGAAGTGATTGCATTTATTGATCGTTATGTGACTTGTGAGTTACCATCAAATATTGACTTACTGGAAATTGTAACATCTGTGCAAAAACACTCTGAAACACATGCGAAAACATGTAAAAAAAAAGGAACTGTGTGTCGTTTTAATTTTCCTAGACCACCTTCTGCGCGTACATTCATATCACGTAGCACAAGTGCTGAAGAGACACAGTCTTGTCAATGTGTGTTATCACAGAAAGAGTCTTGCAACTGTAAAGAAAATGCACAGACACCGCAATTGAAGAAAAAAGAGGCTTCTGCATTGATTGCACACATTAAAGCTGCTCTCTCAACTGATGGGCCAACTTATGACAATGTTGAGGATTTGTTTGAATCTGTTGGGTTAAACCAAAGCACATTTGAAACTGCATATAACTGTTGTGCTCGGAAAACCCATGTTGTGCTGAAACGTCAACTTAAAGAAGTTTGGATTAATCAATATAGCAAGCCACTGTTAAAATGCTGGAATGCTAATATGGATATACAGTTTGTTGTCGACGCATACGCATGTGTTGTGTACATCATTTCTTACATCTCTAAATCAGAGAAGGAAATGGGTTTATTATTGCAGTGTGCACAAAAGGAAGCATGCAGGGATGGAAATGCTTCTGCCAAAGAGAGTCTAAAAACATTAGGCAGTACATATTTGCACAACAGAGATGTATCTGCTCAAGAAAGTGTTTATAGACTGACAAATGCACATTTGAAAGAGTGCTCTCGGAAAGTTGTGTTTCTTCCTGTTGGTGAAAATACTGTTAAAATGAGTTTACCGTTAAAAGTACTTAAAGAAAAAGCATCAAAGCATTCTGTTAGCACAGATGATATGTGGATGACAAGCATTGTGGATAGATATAAGAACAGACCTAAGAGTGATGATTTTCCTTCAATGTGTTTAGCAGTATTTGCTTCCGAATTTCGTGTGTTGTCAAAAAATGAAAGTGCTGCTAAGCGAATAAAGTTGAACAACAACACTGGATATGTTGTAAAAAGAACCCGCACACAACCTGCTGTTGTACGTTACGTTAAGTTCTCTGAAACAAAACAGCCTGAATTGTTTTATCAAAGCAATCTGCAGTTGTTTTTGCCATACTACAGCGATAGCCAGCTGAAACCTCAAGGTTTTGAAACGTATCAAGACTTTTTTCATAAGGGCACGATAAGACTTGGTAATTCAGGTCTGCAGTTGGTAAAGTCCGTGGTAACATTAAACAGAAGTAAATTTGAAATTGATGGTGATAAATTGGTTAATGCTCAGCAAGGGATAGATAATGCTGGTGTAGTTGAAGATGCCTGGTGTGAATTATGCCCTGAGCAAGAATTGGAAAGACTTGAGTGTCAAGAGTTGTTGCAGAACCAAAAAAGTGTCGATGATGAACAGGAATTTGATATTCCTGATTTAAGAGTTTCTGCTCAACATAGCCATTTCTTTCAACTGAATAACACAAAAATGCCTCGTAGTGATGGCTTGGCTTTAATTCGCTCTTTAAATGAAATTCAGATGGATATTTTTTACCAAGTGAGAAAATGGTGTGTGGAAAAGGTTTTGGGAAAAAAGCCAGAACCATTCCACCTGTTCATAACAGGAGGTGCAGGGACTGGTAAAACTCACCTAATTAAAGCAATAAAATATGAATCAAATAGACTATTGTCTCCTCTTTGTCGTCATGTAGATGACATCTGTGTTTTGTTGACGGCTCCCACAGGAATTGCTGCGTTTAATGTACAAGCAAGTACTATACACAACACTTTTTGTATTGGTAAAGATGTCCGCTTACCTTACACACCACTGGGTGAGGAAAAATTAAATTCTTTACGTGCCATTTACAGCAGTTTACAGATTTTGATAATTGATGAAATATCCATGGTAGATCATAATTTATTAGCATATATTCATGGGCGTCTGAGGCAAATAAAGCAAACTGGTAACTCTGCATTGTTTGGAAATGTTTGTATTATTGCAGTTGGGGATTTCTTTCAATTACCTCCAGTGAGAGGAAAACCATTGTATGTAGAAAATGTGGGTATGGATCTTTGGTGTGGTGTGTTTGAAATTGTTTGCCTAGAAACCATTGTACGCCAAAAAGATCAGGAATTTGCCAAATTACTCGGCAGAGTTAGGACACGATGCAAAGGTACTGAAATGTTAAAAAGTGATATCCAACAATTGAAGTCACGTGAAACGGGAGAAGGCAGCTCTGCTTTACATATTTTCCCAACTAATGGTCAAGTAAATCAACATAATTTAACCCATCTACACTCATCCTGTCCAGAGTATGTAACTATTAAAGCTCAAGATTATGTAAATTGTAAGGAAACAGGTAGACAAGTGTTACTAAGTGGTAATCATTCAAATGCTAACAATACTTGTCTAGCAGAAAGACTTCTTTTGGGGAAGAATGCACGTGTCATGCTCTGTAAAAATGTTGATGTGGCAGATGGTCTTGTCAATGGTGCATGTGGAATTGTGACTGATATTGTCTATAGAAACTCTGACTTTCCACAAATTGTTTTTGTGAATTTTGATAATAAAGACATTGGAAGACAACGGAAGAAACAGTATGAAAATCATCCAGGGCTTGTCTCAGGTTCTGTAGCCATTGTTCCAGAAGAGGAACGAGTCACAGGAAGAGGTGGTCTGAGACGTCAGTTTCCTCTAAAACTTGCTTGGGCTTGTACTGTTCATAAAGTTCAGGGTCTTACCATTGATAATGTTGTTGTGTCTTTGAAAAAAACTTTTGCTCCTGGGCAGGCTTATGTTGCATTAAGCCGCGTAACAAGTTTGTCTGGTTTAATTATTCAAGATTTTAAGGAACAGGCCATTTACTGTAACAAAACAGTTTCTGAATATGTGGCAAACATGCCTCAATATCTGATAAATAAAGAAAATCTCACTTCTAGTTCATGTGAATTCAGCATTTTCCTCATGAATGTGCAAAATTTACAGTGGCATGTAAAGGACTTAGCTTTGTGCACAAAACAGTTACATGTTAACTGCATAGCTGTAACTGAAACATGGCTTCCAAATGCACCTTTAACTGATGCATTGAACATCAGTGGGTATAATTTTTATAGTATGCCACGCTCACTGTCTTATAGTGGAGTAGATCCTAGACTGAATGTGATTAAAGGCTTAAAACATGGTGGTGTTGGAATGTACACCGTTGAAAATATCCTGTTTGAACATGTAGAGATACAAAATGTAGATATTGAATGTTTAGTGCACAGATTTATTACATCAAACATAGTCGTGGCAGTTCTGTATCGTCCACCATCATATGCCATTTCATTATTTAGAGAGAACCTTAAGAAATTAGTTGATCTTTTGGAGCCCCTGGGTGATACCATTGCTATAATGGGTGATTTTAATGAAAACTTAGTAAACTCTAAGACAATAACTGATTTCATGGCACATAAAGGTTTCATTCAACTGGTTTCTGAAAACACAACGTTAAAAAATACGATAATCGATCATGTGTACTTAAAAACAACAAACTATAAAGTCGAATGTACAGTTGTACAAACATACTTTAGTGATCATGATGGGGTTCTTTGTCGTTTTACACATGTAAGTGACTGTTGATGATTGTGGCAAAGGAGAAAGGGAGAGATGGCGACATCTTTATCTCTTTTAAGTCACAAATGTCTGACTTAATATAAAACGTCAAATGTTGAACTCAATACATGCTGGTGTCAGTTGTTGTGGCGAAGGAGAAAGGGAGAGATGGCGACATCTTTATCTCTTTTAAGTCACAAACGTCTGACTTAATATAAAACGTCAAATGTTTAACCAAATACATGCTGGTGTCAGTTGTTGTGGCGAAGGAGACGGGGAGAGATGGTGACATCTTTATCTCTGTTAAGTCACAACGTCTGACTTAAATTAAAACGTCAAATGTTTAACCAAATACATGCTGGTGTCAGTTGTTGTGGCGAAGGAGACGGGGAGAGATGGCGACATCTTTATCTCTTTTAAGTCACAAACGTCTGACTTAATATAAAACGTCAAATGTTGAACTCAATACATGCTGGTGTCAGTTGTTGTGGCGAAGGAGAAGGGGAGAGATGGCGACATCTTTATCTCTTTTAAGTCACAAACGTCTGACTTGATATAAAACGTCAAATGTTTAACCAAATACATGCTGGTGTCAGTTGTTGTGGCGAAGGAGACGGGGAGAGATGGTGACATCTTTATCTCTGTTGAGTCACAACGTCTGACTTAAATTAAAACGTCAAATGTTTAACTAAATACATGCTGGTGTCAGTTTTTGTGGCGAAGGAGACGGGGAGAGATGGTGACATCTTTATCTCTGTTAAGTCACAATCCTCTGACTTTATGGAAATATGGTTTCTTTTCCTGCATCATGAATACATATAAGGCATTACAAATTTACATTTTTTTCTGTAGTTAGCAATTGAGTAAAGAATCAAAATCCTTTTTTTGCATATTTCTAAATTTCAAACCATCTGATTTACAAACATATTACAAGTACTCAAAAAGTACTTCAGAAAGTAATTGAAATTTATGTATCTATTGCATTCCTATGGCCTAGTTATTCATGATGCAGGTTTTGCTTTCCTTGCCATGTGACTTCAAAAAAGCAAAAGACATTGGTAATGGTACTCCCAGTTACTGGGATGGGGTTCGATTCCCTACAATGTCCGTGTTCTGAGGTCACATAAACATTTTTTTAATGTCAGTGAATATATGTCTTCATGAATTAACTTTTTTAATCAGAGAAATTTCTATAAATCTCGCCATAGGAGAATCCCCACCGCACCCACCCAGACTAGAACATCAACGGGGTCCACTTCACAGCCGTGAGGCTGCAAAGTTAAACTCCAGCTTCCCCAGAAAGGGCAACAACCACAGACCAAGCCGACAAGCCCTGGCAGAAAAAATCCGCACAAGAAACACTGCAGTCTGTTCCAAAAAAATATATAGTTTTGCCATTGCCTTGCAGATCACAGTAAAAGTGATTTAGTTTTCCAGTAATGTCAGTCAAAACTGCAAGTTCAAATTTACCATATTCTTATTCATACTCACCATATTCAGCAGACATCTCTAATAGCACCTTGAAAATCCTGTGCTGTTTTGCTTTGCAGCTGAGGTTTTTTATGATTTTCACAATAGGAGTCATTATGTGTCCAGAGCCAATCACTTCTGCACATAAGGCCTGCTGGTGAATGAAGCAGCAGTAATGCAGACATTTTGGAAAGTCTGGGTCAGCTTTACAGTGAGTGATGAAACCTGTTTGTCTATTGATCATAGCAGGAGCCCCGTCTGCAGGTATGGCTACCAACTTTTCTAATGGTACCTTTTTCTGCACAAAAACTCCTTCACCGTGTTATACATTAAAACTCCTCTTGTAGTTGTCTGTTAGGGCAGTTGTGTCAATCATGTTAAATGTAGCTTGCAGCTCCAGAAACCAGAAGGAAGACTGAAGCCAAACGGTTCGAGCAGGGCGTTGTTCTTGGGGCGGTCGCCCATGCCAGGCGGTCGCACGTGCTCGGGCCCGCTAAATGCTACTTGTAGCTTTAATTATTATTATTATTTTTCTTCTGCCGGAAGAATCGCATTTTTGAGGCCTTTAACATACCCCAAAACTCACCAAATTTGGCACACACATCAGGGGTCGCGAAAAATTTCGTATTTTATGAGAAATTGGCATGGGTGCGCAAAAATGGCTCGACAGCGCCACCTACACTGACTTTTGTCCCGACGCCCCGCATACGCTTTAACGTACAAGCTTGATTTTTTCAGGGCATGTTCATCAGATGGAAACCTACAAAAAAGTCTGTAGGTACCAAGCTGTCAGTCGCACAGGAAGTCTGCTATATTGATGTCAATATGTCATTTTTGCTCTATTTTGGACATTTGCAGGCCTCCTTCTAGAACGAACTCCTCCTAGAGATTTGTGAATAATGACTCCAAACTTTGGTTTTGTAAACTAGACACATGTCCGATGTTAAATTGCAAAGCTTTTAAGTTTTTACAGAAGTTTGTGACCGTGGCGGCGCGTAGAAGTTCGACGTTGTTTCGAAAACACGCCATGAAAAGAAAAATGGCCATAACTCAGCCATGCATAATCCAATCTGATCAAAAATTGATATGCATGATTGTAGTCTGACTCTGAACACATCTGCAGTGAAAAAATCTGGAAAAAGTGTAGCGCCACCTGCTGGCAAGAGGAAATGACATGTTTTACTTGGAGCATCACTGCTCCGAGTAGGATGAGCCGACACACCTGAAAATGACGTCCACCTGTTGAAAAGCCATTGAAGTTTACTCTGACAAAAAACCATAACTTTCAATGCGGGGGTGTGGTCGTGACAGAGCGGCAAAGTTGGGCATCTCGCTATGCACACAAAAGTTGCTCTCACGTGCACATTCCTTGTCCAATCTCACTGAAATTCAATGGATATGATGAAGCTTCTATTCTGAACCCATGGATATGACAATCTTGGACGAGCTCTATAGCGCCACCTAGTTATTGCATTGGGCACATTCTGCCCTGTATTTTCTCTTTGCTTTGTCCGATGTGCATGAAATTAAAACTGGAGATACTCAGAAGGGTCCTCTCTCATAATCTGAAGTTTCATGGGTGTACACCTGACGGTGCCTGCGTAACAGGAAGTGGTCGATTATGTGCACCCAAATAATAGAAATTTATTATAAATCAGCCGTTTGTCTCAGGAAGCTGAGATTTCAGAATTAGATGCCTTTAATAACCTCCAGCTTTGATATGTAACACTATAGGGTCTACGAGAAACTTCATCACTTGATTTTTTTAATGAAATTTTGGACTGAACAAAGATTTTTAGCATAAATTCTGTTTAGGTTATCAGCACCAAGAATTCAACTTTCATAGGCATTTATGTGCTACTGCTTCCTAAAAAAATTCAGAATGATTGAAGTTACAGGTGACATCTTAGAGAGCATTACATCCAAAAAGGTCCGAAAACGTCTTTTTAGGCAAAACTACAAACACCTATTTTTTTTCATAACTTAATCATCATATATCAACACCATTTATTTTTTCAAATGTAGGGATCTGTGTTTGCTGCCTTCCATATTTTTTTCAGAAGTCCAGGTGAAACAGATGATTTTAAAAAAATCCTGATTCATCCCAAAACCTGTGCTTTTTCCGTCTGGACTCCAAACAAGTGTGTTTTAAAATTACTTATGCTTCAAATATCCACACCAAGTTTCACACGCATATAGCTGAACATGTCTAAATGCTTCTTGAATATTCTTTACAGATATAAAATGAACTGGTCAACTGTAGGATGTCATTTCCTCTTACATGCTTAAGTCTTTTCCTCATGCTGCAGCCTGCTCCTCAATCATCCCTGTTGCTGGAGTCAAATTTCACCCCCCCCCCCCCCCACACACACACACACACCAGCTGCCAGTTCATATGCTAACTAACCCAGAAGTGAGGTGACAAGAGTTTAGACACAAGAGGGAGGGCAGACTGCTTTTTCATTTGTTTTGTATGTCTTTCATAGATTTTTATGAATAATCATTGCTTTTCTAGTCATGTAAAATGCAATTAACCTAATATTTTATCTTTTTTTTTTACAAACAAAACATATGAATGTGCTCCAAAACAAAACCCAACTCTCAGTACAGTTCTACAGATGTAACATAAGACTTAGACAGTAAATGTCTCTTTTATCCTTTTTTAATCAATGCTGCAACTTCTTTTCCTTAATATAAATCCAATGAAATTAAACTACAAAACCAAAAAACACAACGTATAGCAAATTTCTCTAAATAAATTATGTGTATATACAATATGTAGCACTTTTAAACAAAATAATAACAAATCCTTCCAATACAAGCACAGAAAAATGGAACACAAAATTTAAAACCCAAATTTGAAATGGCAATTTTAAAAAGATAATTTTTTCAGCCTGCTAAAAGTGCACAATTGTAAAAGCTCTTTTATATAGACAACTGTTTGGTTGCTTAGAGCTCTAAATATAAAAACAATGCCTTTATGGACGTGGCACGGATGGCACGGATGTTCAGCAGGGTAAACCCCAGGAAAGCAGTTGGACCTGATGGAGTTCCCGGAAAGGTTCTGCGGGCCTGCGCCGATCAACTCTCCCAGGTCTTCACAAAAATCTTCAACCCGTCGCTAGCTCAGGCTTTCATCCCTGCTTGCCTGAAGCAATGACGTCACAACCCCTGATTGGGAAAAGTTTCTTGTGAGAATTATCTAACAGAATCACCCACAAAACATTTTTTTAACACAGACATAACACAAAGAAGACAACACACCACCACTTTGGGATTGGAATGTAATTTTATTAGATTTTAACCCTTTGGAATCAAACTAAAAACGGAGCTGTCTGATTGGTCCATGGGAGAACTCATGCCAATGGGGCAGAAACCCAACAGCCAGAATGTTCCCTAACGGACTAATGATCAATACAATAATTACTATAAAATGTTCTACACATACATACGGAACTAAACGAAGTAGAACATCTATTATTTCATGAAAACAATAACATGTAATCAACCTACTTCATCAAATACGAACGATAAAAGGCATGCTGGGAAACCATGAGTGAAGCAGCTGGTCAAGACATTGATCTCAGGGTGTATTCATCTCAGCCGTCCCTCTGCTCGACCCCTGCTGGACGACTGGAGAATCACACCCCACAGAGTATTTTGCTGAAGCCTGCCGAATTTGAGCAAATCAGTTCTTTTTAGAACTTCCTCATTTCCTCTACACTTCGATCTTCGACGCCCCTGACCAGCAAGGAAGACTACCGGACCCCCAGTGAGAAGAACTCGACCCGGTTAGACGCGCCGCACCAGGACGCCTTCAGTTTGACTGTAGGTTTGTCACCACCATTTTGAATTTCCCCGCGACTTGTAAACGAACCGTTACTTTAAATCGACCATCGAACCTTTTTTACATGGCCACAATGACTACTCACCTTCTGATAATCAATTTTATTGAATAAAAAACCGTAAAAGTTGTTTAAAATCGATAAGACGAACGTAAATAATTTGACCTTTTACTTCGTTGAACCGGGAGTGATCGCTTCCATTATGATGCGAACGTAAGTTTTAAAGACTTTTTAAAGCAAACCAACCGACGAATTTTCTTTTTAAACGGACACAAACGTACAAAATGACATGTAGAATCGATTCTGATCGACAAACAACAAGTTTCTATCCGTTTCAGAGATCGTTTTTTTGTAGTCTATCCAACCGCGGTCAAGTGAGCCGACATCTGTGGAAGTGCGGTCACGCCAGCCGTCACTGACTCTTTGCATGCGCGTTTACATCATAGTTTACGGTACACACGTCCAGCGAGCTGGAAAGACGGCATAAGCGCTGATATCACCCATATCAGTTACCCATTATAGAAATGACATGTACTGTACTCTGAAATAAATGAGAGTTATTGCATGCCCTGTATGGTTATTTAATGTAAAAATGTTTTCATTTGGATTGCATGTCTGTTCATTCCATAATAAACCACCAGAAATAACGTGTTTTGTCTGAAATATAATCAATCAGACACATTCTAAAAGTGAGATTTAACACTGACAAGAGTGTTTTGTGGGTTGTTGAGCATGACATGGAATGGTTCACATGTTCTATTATGACTATGTAAGAGGAAGCCTGAATTGGTCTAATATGTCAATATCTTTACTTTTCTACAGTCAATTTTCATCAAACTTGCTGTGATGATCATGAACATCATTACCAACAATAATCCAGTGAAAGTTTTGCGTCACCTTTGAAAAAAGTGGTATTTTGGATGGTTCACATGTTTTACTTTAACCACAAAGGCTGGATGCTTAGGAGAACTATAACTTTAATTTCTCTGATATTCTCCAGTCATTTTTCTTCAAAATTGCTGGGATGATCATGAACATCATTATTAACCATAATCCACTGAAAGTTTTGTGTCACCTTTGAAAGAAGTGGTATTTTGAATGGTTCAAATGTTCAACTATGACTATGTATGAGGGAGGATGAATTAGACTATAATGTCAATATCTCTAATACTCTCCAGTCAATTTTCATCAAACTTGCTGTGATGATCATGAACATCATTACCAACAATAATCCAGTGAAAGTTTTGCGTCACCTTTTGATAAAGTGCCCTTTTGAATGGTTCACAAGTTTTATTTTAACTATACAAGCAGGATGCTTAGGTGTACTATAATGTCAAAATCTCTAATTTTCTCCAGTCAATTTTCTTCAAACTTGCTGTGATGTTAGTAAACATTATTACCAACAATAATCCAGTGAAAGTTTAGCGTCACCTTACAAAAAAGTAGCATTTTGTAAGGTTTACATATTACACACTGTCTGTGAATGAGGAGACCCGAATTGTTCTATAACTTTAATATCTCTAATTTTCTCCAGTCATTTTTCTTCAAACTTGCTGTGATGTTAGTAAACATTATTAACAACAATAATCCAGTGAAAGTTTTGTGTCACCTTTTGATAAAGTGCCCTTTTGAATGGTTCACAAGTTTTATTTTAACTATACAAGCAGGATGCTTAGGTGTACTATAATGTCAAAATCTCTGATTTTCTCCAGTCATTTTTCTTCAAACTTGCTGTGATGTTAGTGAACATCATTACCAACCATAATCCAGTGGAAGTTTTGCGTCACCTTTTGATAAAAAGCCCTTTTGTATGGTTCACATATTACACTTTAACTACATTTGACGGAGCCTGTATTAGACTATAATGTCAATATCTTTCATTTTCTCCAGTCACTTTCCTTCAAACTTGCTGTAATGATCATGAACATTATTACCAATAATAATCCAGTGAAAGTTTAGCGTCACCTTAAATGTAGCAACTTTGGAAAGAGTTGACAGGACCAGATGTGATTTTACTTGGAGTTTCTTCATTTCTGCTTGATTCCATTCCATGTCATGCTCAACAACCCACAAAACACTCTTGTCAGTGTTAAATCTCACTTTTAGAATGTGTCTGATTGATTATATTTCAGACAAAACACGTTATTTCTGGTGGTTTATTATGGAATGAACAGACATGCAATCCAAATGAAAACATTTTTACATTAAATAACCATACAGGGCATGCAATAACTCTCATTTATTTCAGAGTACAGTACATGTCATTTCTATAATGGGTAACTGATATAGGTGATATCAGCGCTTATGCCGTCTTTCCAGCTCGCTGGACGTGTGTACCGTAAACTATGATGTAAACGCGCATGCAAAGAGTCAGTGACGGCTGGCGTGACCGCACTTCCACAGATGTCGGCTCACTTGACCGCGGTTCTATCCACCATCTTTGTAGTTCTCGTTGAATTATTCGAACATTGTTTTTACGGTTTTTAAACCACATTAACAAGCGAAACTCCTTTCTAATTGATTAAATACATGTCAGTTCACATATAATACCTTTTAAATGCCTGCTGACCCGTGAGTATTTCCACTGAAGATCAGTTCCAACCTATTTTGTACTTTTTAGGTTTTAGGTTCAATTTTCAGTGTTTAATAATCTCATATAGGACACATGTTAAATTTATTTGTGTATAAATGTTTTCAAATAGTCAATTATTAGTGTATGGCAGCCACTATGAATATATTTGCAGGAACACACACAGATCTTAAAATGGCTGCTTGGCCTGCTGATTGATTTTAAAGTTCTTAGTAGTTTATAAATATTTTTATGGTCTTGGGCCTTCATATTTATCTGATATGATTTTAAAGTATGAGCCCCTGTGGACCCTGAGGTCCTCTGATACAGGCCTTTTGGTTATCCCACACACGGCAAGGCCTCATTCAGTTGTAATGGACCTCCTCTATGGATTAGCCTCCCAAAGAGCATTTAGCATTTTATGTCTATTAAAGTTTATGTACTTGTTTTTTTTTAATAAATGTTAATTTTTGTTATTTCTTTTACATTTTATTTGTAACTCCAGAGTTTTCCTCTGAGGGATCTTCCACACCAGTGACTGAGCCTTTGTCTCGACAACAAAGAGAGAGGAGCTGTTTGCTGGTTTTTCCAGAGCACCTTTTTTTTGTAAGCCATTAAAGAGTTTGGTAAAGGTAAGTTAAATTTGCAGTGTTTAATAATCTATTATAGGACACATGTTACATTTATTTGTGTAGAACTATTTTCCAATAGTCTGAATATATTGTTTTATGTTTTTGATTATGGGTCTGTGTGGTATAAATGTATTGCTTTATGTATACATAATAGAAATGAGAATCTTATTTTAATGGTGGTTTCATTTTTATATCTTTTTTTTAGATGCCACGAAAGAAGGGATTTAATATGCGTCGCACCAAAGTGTGCAAGGTTCAGGAAGAAGGTAAAACTTCTGGTTGTGTGTGTCAGGAGCAAATACAGAAGCCTTTGATTTCTGGAATGAAAGTAAGATTAACAAATTCAAGTGATAGTACAACATCACTTACATGTTGTGTTGTGGCTGCAATCAACCATGTTGTTGCTCCAGTGTGTACATGGAGGGACGCTGATGTTGATAATATTAGAAATGAAGGTGTGCAGTTGGTTTGTTCATTTAATGGAAGTGATGGATGTATAAACAATTCCAAAAAGTTATTCAAGGTTTCTGAAAAGCTCAGTGTGTTTGGAAGAATTTGGGATGTTGCTATCAATGAGCCTGTGTATTCTAGTGATTCAAAGAGTGAAGATTTTTCACTGTTGTATGAAATGATGCAGGAGCGACTGATGGAGGAAGATCTGTGTTTGTTGGATTTGCAGGGTTTCGTTTGTGCTGTCATTCATCACAAAGAGTATTTTGTTGTGGTTGATTGTGGTGCACGAGATTCATCTGGAATGTTTTCTAATATTGGAACATCTGTGGCTGTTTTCAACAGTTGCTTTAATGACTTGATGTTGCACATTTGGAACTTGAAAAAGTCTTTGAATGCAGAATGGTTTGGCATTAGTTCAATGTTTGTGAAAGAAGCTTCTTGGGATGGGTGTAATAATACATTTGGTTTGGGAGCAGAGGATGCACGTGTGAATCAGTCAGTTTTGGGCAAAAGACAGACTGGTTTTATAAAAGAACATGTTCAGGAGTTAAATGACAAAATTGTGGTTGGCGAACAATGTAAAGTGTTAATGGAATGCAAAAATTCATTGAAAATTGGAAAAAAGGGCAATAATTTAAAAAAAAAAATCATCTTCAGTGATTTTAAATGAAAACAATTGTAACAGATTTGACACAGAACGTTGTGTAAGGGGATCTTTTCATCAAGGAGATCGGCAGCTTCAAAACAGAGGTGTGCAGTGCATGGCAATAGCCCTGGTGAGTTTGGCTAAACACACGGATCGTAGTGTTTTTGAGTGGGAGGCAACAGACTTGGACCATGTTGTGTTTCTTGGTGATCAGCTGTACTCCTCGGTGTGTGAAAACAAAATCATCCCTGGAAATTTGAAGTTTTTGTCAGTACCTGATTTGCCCATGGATTCTGAAATTGATGGTAAATTATTTAAGTTTGAATATGGTGAATATGTTTCTGGGATTGTTAATGTGAGTAATGGTAAATTTGTTGACAGTGGTGAAGTGATAACTCTTAAAAAGGGACTGGAGCACATGCTTGTCAAGTATAAAACATGTTTTTTGACCATAGGCAGTAGTACTTGTGCTGTTATTTCAGAAAACGGCCATTATGCTGTGGTGGATTCACATGCACGCAGTGGTACTGGAATGGCAGATGTAAATGGAAGAAGTATTATCATGTACCTTCCTAGTCTTAATGATTTATACAATTATATTTGTTGCTTGAGTATTTCACTTGCAGGGAAAGAAATGGCTTTTGAAATTGCATCCGTTGCTGCGACTGACAATGATCATAGTGAGAAAAATAAACAAAGTGTGCTTGAGAAGGATTGTAAAACTGGATTAAATACTGAGTCACAGTTTGGTTTTGGGTGCAGTTTAGATGTTCAAACTAGTTCCTTACCGTTGCCTGAAAGTAACAGAAAGCGTAAGCTTTTAACTGGGCAATGTGAATCAAAGAAGACAAAATGGTATGATGCTAATGAAGCTAGTTTGGATGTTGAGTTTATTGGTGAAGTTTCATCAAATAAACTTGAGTTTTATCCTGTTGATTTTGATGTTACACAAGCATTGTGTAAACAACTGAATGTGCATTGTGAAAACACTGCATGTGCTAACCCTCTAGAGGTTGGCATGTTGGGAATTCCATGTCAAACTGATCATATAGTAGCTGATGGCAATTGCTTTTTTAGGGCTGTGTCCAAAGTTATTAGTGGTACTGAGAAAAATCACATAAAGTTAAGACGTTCAGTTGTTACACATTTACAAAAAAATGTTGGAAATTATAGTTCTCTTTTGAGATCTGAAAATATGTCTGTGGATGAATATCTCAATGTTTCTAAAATGAGATTTTCTGGTAGTTGGGCTACAGAGGTTGAAATTCAAGCTACAGCTGACTACTTGGGTGTGAGTGTGTATACGTATCACAATGAACGTTGGTTGAAATATGCCTGTCAACGTAAAGCTATCTCTAAACAAGGCATATATCTGCAAAATATAAATGAGTGTCATTATGAAGTTGTAACTTGCGTTCAAATTTTTCAGCAGCAGCGTTGTTTTGGGTTTTGTAAATCTATGGAAAATAATATTTTGGGTCATATGAGGCAATGTAAAAGGAACTCAGAAATGCTTTCAGAAGGAGATTGCAAGAGTGTTAAACATAGCAGGTCTGAAGTTGGTGATTGTAACGATGTTTTGTGTAGTGCATTGGTTAACAATGATCACCAAAACAGTGAAATTGTGCAAAGTAATAATTTAGTTGAAAGTGTTTTCAGTTTTCATCCATTGTCATTCGAGTCTGCAGTTTTGTTGTCAAAACATCTGGATTTGGATTTTGTGAAGCAGAATGAAGACATTCCAACTAATAATGTTACGCTTGGTTCTATTTGTAAGACAGAGGTCCTATTAAATGATGGCAATAGTTTTTTCCGAGCTATTTCTCGAGTCATTAGTGGTTCTGAAAAGTGTCATAGAAGAGTTCGACTGGCTGTTGTTAAGTTTATGCTAAAAAATAGTGACATTCATATGAAGTTGCTTTGTCAAGGATATGCCACAGTGTCTGAGTACATTCTGAAGTCACGTATGAAATATGTTGGCAGTTTTGTATCTGAGATTGATATTCAAGCTACTTCAAATTTTTTGGGAGTAGAAATTTTTGTACACAATGGTAGCATATGGAGAAAGTATAATCCTGTGAACAAAATACTTGGAAATCAAGCAATTTATTTGCGGGAATGTGATAAATATTTTGAGGTTGTTGTTTGTGTTCATTGTAGTGGTAAAGCTGGATGTGCCAATTGGTGTAAAAGCAATAGTATTTGTTCTGAGAAACCACTGCTTAGACGCCGTTCTTTTCAACCATATGTTACTTGTGATTCAGTTGCTGAATCTTCTTTTTCAAAGTATCTAAAAAAAAGGAAATCGTTTTACCAGAAAGTGCAGTATCAAATAATTGAACTGCATAAACAGAAGAAAAAAGATATAAGTAAAAGGAAATATGCATCTGATTCTTTGCATAGATCCAGAGCATTGGAATTGAGTAAAATAAATTATAAGGAAAATGCTATCTATAGAATGTGTGTTAAACAACGTAGTTCTGCAAAATATAGAACTGATGTATTACACAGAGATCGTGTTAAAAATTTGAGTAAAAACAAGTATAAATGTGATTTGTTACACAAACATAATGTTAAGGAAAGGAGTAAAAGAAAATATCAGAGTAATGATACTCATAGAGAAAATGTTAAAGCATTGAGTTCTAGAAAATATCAGAGTAATGATACTCATAGAGAAAATGTTAAAGCATTGAGTTCTAGAAAATATCAGAGTAATGATACTCATAGAGAAAATGTTAAAGCACTGAGTTCTAGAAAATATCATCAAGATCCTCACTTTAGGAAAAGTGTGGTGGATGGGATCAAATATAAGCGACAATTGAATAAAAAACAGTTGGAAGAGTTTGATGTTGTTATGAAACAATTTTTGGATAAAGTTAAAGATGGACCTGGGTTTGTTTGTTGTGTATGTCATAGGTTGTTATTTGAACATCAAGTCTTACATTGTAAAAAAGAGTCGTACAGTAATGCAGGACTTGGACTTATCGCTGATCAATGTATCACGTCTGATTATTTGCATATCTGTAAAGGAAACTGCTCAAAAAATTGTGAATGGATGAAAACATCAAGAAGTAAATTGTGGATTTGTTACACGTGCCATGCTAAAATCAAAAAAGGTAAAGTACCAGCTGAGAGTGTTAAAAATAACTTAGAACTTGAACCTATACCAGCAGAATTGGCATGTTTAAATCAATTAGAACAACATTTAATAGCATTACATATTCCATTTATGAAACTGTTGGCATTGCCCAAAGGTGGGCAGAATGGCGTGCATGGACCTATTACTTGTGTTCCTGCAAATACTGAACAAACAACTTATTTGTTACCACGCATGTCTATTGAGGGTTCTCTTGTGCCTGTGAAATTAAAACGGAAGCTTACTTATAAAGGACATTATGAATATCAGTATGTTGATTCGGAACGTGTTAAGCAGGCTTTACAGTTTTTACAAAGCCATAATTCTTATTATAACAACGTGAAATTTAATAATGATTGGATTAATGGTTTTTGTAAAGAAACATCTGATGTGGTAGAAAAAGATGTTGAATGCACTGCAAATGTTGACGATTCAAATGTTTTAGGAGATGAACTTCTGCATGATAGACAGCAGCATTGCATGTTCCAGGACACTTGTCTAATGCCAGTAGACATTGGTCAAGAGGCTTTGGATCAATATTTTGATCACATTTTGAATGTAGCTCCCGCTGAAGGCAATAGTCCGGTGAAGTTGTTGTCCGATATTACAAATGAGGCTAAATGTTTTCCTGTGTTGTTTCCTAAGGGTGGACCAACATTTCATGATGGAAGACAACATCCTTTAACTCTATCACGATATTTTAACAACAGGATTCTTAATGCTGATTGTCGTTTTGCACAAAATGTGGAATATATTTTTTTTGCCCAATATATGACAGAATTAGAAAAGGTCGTTTCAAATGTTTCGATTGCAGTAAGAAAAGGTAAGTATGATTTTAAAAATAAACGAGTAGTTACTGGAGAGTTGTTGAATAGTGATGATTCTATTAAAAGGATGTTGGAATTTGATGATGGGTACAGATTTTTAAAACCAATCAGAGGTACGCCAGCATTTTGGCAGGCGGCCCAGAAAGACCTCATGGCTTGTGTGAGGCAGCTTGGAATCCCCACATGGTTCTGTTCATTTTCTTCAGCTGATATGCGGTGGAAGAATTTACTTTCCTGCATTCTGAAGCACGAAGGTAGAACTGAAACTGTGGAGCAGTTGGAATGGGCAGACAGATGTGAGCTTTTGCGTCGTAATCCTGTCACTGCTGCTCGGATGTTTGATTTTCGTTGGCATTGTTTTCTGAAAGAGGTTCTTATGTCGCCTGCATGTCCTATAGGAAAAATTAAGGATTTTTTTTATAGGGTGGAGTTTCAGCAACGAGGCTCACCACATCTTCATTGCCTGTTTTGGATAGAGGATGCACCTGTAATTGACAGAAATACAGATGCTGAAGTGATTGCATTTATTGATCGTTATGTGACTTGTGAGTTACCATCAAATATTGACTTACTGGAAATTGTTACATCTGTGCAAAAACACTCTGAAACACATGCAAAAACATGTAAAAAAAAAGGAACTGTGTGTCGTTTTAATTTTCCTAGACCACCTTCTGCACGTACGTTCATATCACGTAGCACAAGTGCTGAAGAGACACAGTCTTGTCAATGTGTGTTATCAGAGAAAGAGTCTTGCAACTGTAAAGAAAATGCACAGACACAGCAATTGAAGAAAAAAGAGGCTTCTGCATTGATTGCACACATTAAAGCTGCTCTCTCAGCTGATGGGCCAACTTATGACAATGTTGAAGATTTGTTTGGATCTGTTGGGTTAAACCAAAGCACATTTGAAACTGCATATAACTGTTGTGCTCGGAAAACCCATGTTGTGCTGAAACGTCAGATCAATGAAGTTTGGATTAATCAATATAGCAAGCCACTGTTAAAATGCTGGAATGCTAATATGGATATACAGTTTGTTGTCGATGCATATGCATGTGTTGTGTACATCATTTCTTACATCTCTAAATCAGAGAAGGAAATGGGTTTATTATTGCAGTGTGCACAAAAGGAAGCAAGCAGGGATGGAAATGCTTCTGCCAAAGAGAGTCTAAAAACATTAGGCAGTACATATTTGCACAACAGAGATGTATCTGCTCAAGAAAGTGTTTATAGACTGACAAATGCACATTTGAAAGAGTGCTCTCGGAAAGTTGTGTTTCTTCCTGTTGGTGAAAATACTGTTAAAATGAGTTTACCGTTAAAAGTACTAAAAGAAAAAGCATCAAAGCATTCTGTTAGTACAGATGATATGTGGATGACAAGCATTGTGGATAGATATAAGAACAGACCTAAGAGTGATGATTTTCCTTCAATGTGTTTAGCAGTATTTGCTTCCGAATTTCGTGTGTTGTCAAAAAATGAAAGTGCTGCTAAGCGAATAAAGTTGAACAACAACACTGGATATGTTGTGAAAAGAACCCGCACACAACCTGCTGTTGTACGTTACGTTAAGTTCTCTGAAACAAAACAGCCTGAACTGTTTTATCAAAGCAATCTGCAGTTGTTTTTGCCATACTACAGCGATAGCCAGCTGAAACCTCAAGGTTTTGAAACGTATCAAGACTTTTTTCATAAGGGCACGATAAGACTTGGTAATTCAGGTCTGCAGTTGGTAAAGTCCGTGGTAACATTAAACAGAAGTAAATTTGAAATTGATGGTGATAAATTGGTTAATGCTCAGCAAGGGATAGATAATGCTGGTGTAGTTGAAGATGGCTGGTGTGAATTATGCCCTGAGCAAGAATTGGAAAGACTTGAGTGTCAAGAGTTGTTGCAGAACCAAAAAAGTGTAGATGATGAACAGGAATTTGATATTCCTGATTTAAGAGTTTCAGCTCAACATAGCCATTTCTTTCAACTGAATAAAACAAAAATGCCTCGTAGTGATGGCTTGGCTTTAATTCGCTCTTTAAATGAAATTCAGATGGATATTTTTTACCAAGTGAGAAAATGGTGTGTGGAAAAGGTTTTGGGAAAAAAGCCAGAACCATTCCACCTGTTCATAACAGGAGGTGCAGGGACTGGTAAAACTCACCTAATTAAAGCAATACAATATGAATCAAATAGACTATTGTCTCCTCTTTGTCGTCATGTAGATGACATCTGTGTTTTGTTGACAGCTCCCACAGGAATTGCTGCGTTTAATGTACAAGCAAGTACTATACACAACACTTTCTGTATTGGTAAAGATGTCCGCTTACCTTACACACCACTGGGTGAGGAAAAATTAAATTCTTTACGTGCCATTTACAGCAGTTTACAGATTTTGATAATTGATGAAATATCCATGGTAGATCATAATTTATTAGCATATATTCATGGGCGTCTGAGGCAAATAAAGCAAACTGGTAACTCTGCATTGTTTGGAAATGTTTGTATTATTGCAGTTGGGGATTTCTTTCAATTACCTCCAGTGAGAGGAAAACCATTGTATGTAGAAAATGTGGGTATGGATCTTTGGTGTGGTGTGTTTAAAATTGTTTGCCTGGAAACCATTGTACGCCAAAAAGATCAGGAATTTGCCAAATTACTCGGCAGAGTTAGGACACGATGCAAAGGTACTGAAATGTTAAAAAGTGATATCCAACAATTGAAGTCACGTGAAACGGGAGAAGGCAGCGCTGCTTTACATATTTTCCCAACTAATGGTCAAGTAAATCAACATAATTTAACCCATCTACATTCATCCTGTCCAGATTATGTAACTATTAAAGCTCAAGATTATGTAAATTGTAAGGAAACAGGTAGACAAGTGTTACTAAGTGGTAATCATTCAAACGCTAACAATACTTGTTTAGCAGGAAGACTTCTTTTGGGGAAAAATGCACGTGTCATGCTTTGTAAAAATGTTGATGTGGCAGATGGTCTTGTCAATGGTGCATGTGGAATTGTGACTGATATTGTCTATAGAAACTCTGACTTTCCACAAATTGTTTTTGTGAATTTTGATAATAAAGACATTGGAAGACAACGGAAGAAACAGTATGAAAATCATCCAGGGCTTGTCTCAGGTTCTGTAGCCATTGTTCCAGAAGAGGAACGACTCACAGGAAGAGGTGGTCTGAGACGTCAGTTTCCTCTAAAACTTGCTTGGGCTTGTACTGTTCATAAAGTTCAGGGTCTTACCATTGATAATGTTGTTGTGTCTTTGAAAAAAACCTTTGCTCCTGGGCAGGCTTATGTTGCATTAAGCCGCGTAACAAGTTTGTCTGGTTTAATTATTCAAGATTTTAAGGAACAGGCCATTTATTGTAACAAAACAGTTTCTGAATATGTGGCAAACATGCCTCAATATCTAATAAATAAAGAAAATCTCACTTCTAGTTCATGTGACTTTAGCATTTTCCTTATGAATGTGCAAAATTTAGAGTGGCATGTAAAGGACTTAGCTTTGTGCACAAAACAGTTACATGCTAACTGCATAGCTGTAACTGAAACATGGCTTCCAAATGCCCCTTTTACTGATGCATTGAACATCAGTGGCTACAATTTTTATAGTATGCCACGCTCACTGTCTTATAGTGGAGTAGATCCTAGACTGAATGTCATTAAAGGCTTAAAACATGGTGGTGTTGGAATGTACACCGTTGAAAATATCCTGTTTGAACATGTAGAGGTACAAAGTGTAGATATTGAATGTTTAGTGCACAGATTTATTAAATCGAACATAGTCGTGGCAGTTCTGTATCGTCCACCATCATATGCCATTTCATTATTTAGAGAGAACCTTAAGAAATTAGTCGATCTGTTGGAGCCCCTGGGTGATACCATTGCTATAATGGGTGATTTCAATGACAATCTAGTAAACTCGAAGACAATAACTGATTTCATGGCACATAAAGGTTTTATTCAACTGGTTTCTGAAAACACAACGTTAAAAAATACGATAATCGATCATGTGTACTTAAAAACAACAAAATATAAAGTCGAATGTACAGTTGTACAAACATACTTTAGTGATCATGATGGGATTCTTTGTCGTTTTAAACATGTAAGTGACTGTTGATGATTGTGGCGAAGGAGAAAGGGACATCTTTATCTCTTTTAAGTCACAAACGTCTGACTTAATATAAAACGTCAAATGTTGAACTAAATACATGCTGGTGTCAGTTATTGTGGCGAAGGAGGCGGGGAGAAATGACGCATCTGCGACATTTTTATCTCTGTTAAGTCACAAACATCTGACTTAATGTAAAACGTCAAATGTTGAACTAAATACATGCTGGTGTCAGTTATTGTGGCGAAGGAGGCGGGGAGAAATGACGCATCTGCGACATTTTTATCTCTGTTAAGTCACAAACATCTGACTAAATGTAAAACGTCAAATGTTGAACTAAATACATGCTGGTGTCAGTTATTGTGGCGAAGGAGGCGGGGAGAAATGACGCCTCTGCGACATTTTTATCTCTGTTAAGTCACAAAAATCTGACTTAATGTAAAACGTCAAATGTTGAACTAAATACATGCTGGTGTCAGTTATTGTGGCGAAGGAGGCGGAGAGAAATGACGCATCTGCGACATTTTTATCTCTGTTAAGTCACAAACATCTGACTTAATGTAAAACGTCAAATGTTGAACTAAATACATGCTGGTGTCAGTTATTGTGGCGAAGGAGGCGGGGAGAAATGACGCATCTGCGACATTTTTATCTCTGTTAAGTCACAAACATCTGACTTAATGTAAAACGTCAAATGTTGAACTAAATACATGCTGGTGTCAGTTATTGTGGCGAAGGAGGCGGGGAGAAATGACGCCTCTGCGACATTTTTATCTCTGTTAAGTCACAAAAATCTGACTTAATGTAAAACGTCAAATGTTGAACTAAATACATGCTGGTGTCAGTTATTGTGGCGAAGGAGGCGGAGAGAAATGACGCATCTGCGACATTTTTATCTCTGTTAAGTCACAAACATCTGACTTAATGTAAAACGTCAAATGTTGAACTAAATACATGCTGGTGTCAGTTATTGTGGCGAAGGAGGCGGGGAGAAATGACGCATCTGCGACATTTTTATCTCTGTTAAGTCACAATCCTCTGACTTTATGGAAATGTGGTTTCTTTTCCTGCATCTTGAATACATATTAGGCATTACAAATTTACATTTTTTTTCTGTAGTTAGCAATTGAGTAAAGAATCAAAATGCTTTTTTTTTGCATATTTCTAAATTTCAAACCATCTGACGTACAAACATATTCGAAGTACTTAAAAAGTACTTTAGAAAGTAATTGAAATTTATGTATCTATTGCATTCCTATGGCCTAGTTATTCATGATGCAGGTTTTGCTTTCCTTGCCATGTGACCTCAAAAAAAGCAAAACACATTGGTAATGGTACTCCCAGTTACTGGGATGGGGTTCGATTCCCTACAATGTCCATGTTCTGAGGTCACATAAACACTTTTTTAATGTTAGTGCATATATGTGTCTTCATGAAATAACTCTCGTCTATTTTTAATCATAGAGAAATTTCTATAAATCTCGTCATAGGAACATCCCCACAGTAACCACCCTGACTGGAACATCAACGTGGTCCACTTCACAGCCGTGAGGCTGCAAAGTTAAACTCCAGCTGCCCCAGCAAGTGTGACAACTGCAGCAACAACCACCGACCAAGCCCTGACAGAAAAGATCCCCACAAGGAACACTGCAGGCTGTTCCATGAAAAATATAGTTTTGCCATTGCCTTGCAGATCACAGTTCAAGTGATTTAGTTTTCCAGTAATATCAGTCAAACTGCGAGTTCAGATTTACCATATTCATATTAACCATATTCAGCAGACTGCTCCTCCAATAGCACCTTGAAAATCCTGTGCCGTTTTGCTTTGCAGCAGAAGTTGATTTCACAATAGGAGTCATCATGTGTCTAGAGCCAATCACTTCTGCACATAGGGCCTACTGGTGAATGACGCAGCAGTAATGAAGACATTTTGGGAAGTCTGGGTCAGCTTTACAGTGAGTGATGAAACCCGTTTTTCTATTGATCATAGCAGGAGCCCTGTCTGCAGTCACTGCTACCAGCTTTTCTAAAGGTACCCTTTTCTGCACAAAAATTCCTTCACCATGTTATACATTTCAACTCCTCTTGTAGTTGTCTGTTAGGGCAGTTGTGTCAAGAGTTCTTCTCTTGTGGACTCCAAAAGTTTGTACTGCTGCTGTCCACAGACTCATCACATTGGACATCAAACCACCTGCACTTTGTAAGATCCCGGTCCAGCTAATTAACCAAGTTATCAGACATAGCTGACACTTGTCTAAATATTGTAGTAAAAATTAGAAGAGTTCAATTGTTCTCATCCTTAGGGACAGTGATGGCAATTATCATCATTGATTGTTTCTCAAACTGAAAACAACAAGCAACAGAATACAGTTCTCCCCCCACCCCCCACCCCCCCCCACCCCCCACAGGCTGCTGTCATGTTAACATTAGCTTGGAGCTCCAGAAAAGAACAAGAAAGAACAAAGAGAATGGCTCGAACAAGGCGTTGCTCACGGGGCGGTCGCTCGTGCCAGGCGGTCGCACGTGCTCGGGCCCGCTAAATGCTACTTGTAGCTTTAATTATTATTATTATTATTATTATTCTACCGGAAGAGTCGCCTTTTTGAGGCCTTTAACATACCCCAAAACTCACCAAATTTGGCACACACATCAGGAGTCGCGAAAAATTTCGTATTTTATAGGAGATTGGCATGGGCGCACAAAAACGGCTCGATAGCGCCACCTACAGTGACTTTTGTCCCGACGCCCCGCATACGCTTTAACGTACAAGCTTGATTTTTACAGGGCATGTTCTTCAGATGGAGACTTACAAAAAAGTCTGAAAGGACCCACCTGTCACTCGCACAGGAAGTTTGATATATTGAGGTCAATATGTCATTTTTGCTTCATTTTGGACATTTGCAGGCCTCGCTCTAGAACGAACTCCTCCTAGAGATTTTGGAGTAATGACTTCAAACTTTGGTTGTGTAAACTAGACACATGTCCGATGTTAAATTGCGAAGCTTTTAAGTTTTTATGGATGTTTGTGACCATGGCGGCGCGTCAAAATTGGAGGACGTTTCGAAAACACGCCATGAAAAGAAAAATGGCCATTACTCAGCCATGCAAAATCCAATCTGATCCAAAATTGATATGCATGATTGTAGTCTGACTCTGAACACATCTGCAGTGAAAAAATCTGGAAAAAGTGTAGCGCCACCTGCTGGCAAGAGGAAATGACATGTTTTACTTGGAGCATCACTACTCCGAGTAGGATGAGCCGACACACCTGAAAATGACGTCCACCTGTTGAAAAGCCATTGAAGTTTACTCTGACAAAAAACCATAACTTTCAATGCGGGGGTGTGGTCGTGACAGAGCGGCAAAGTTGGGCATCTCGCTATGCACACAAAAGTTGCTCTCACGTGCACATTCCTTGTCCAATCTCACTGAAATTCAATGGATATGATGAAGCTTCTATTCTGAACCCATGGATATGACAATCTTGGACGAGCTCTATAGCGCCACCTAGTTATTGCATGGGGCACATTCTTCCCTGTATTTTCTCTTTGCTTTGTCCGATGTGCATGAAATTAAAACTGGAGATACTCAGAAGGGTCTTCTCTCATCATGTAAAGTTTCATGGGTGTACACCTGACGGTGCCTGCGTAACAGGAAGTGGTCGATTATGTGCACCCAAATAATAGAAATTTATTATAAATCAGCCGTTTGTCTCAGGAAGCTGAGATTTCAGAATTAGATGCCTTTAATAACCTCCAGCTTTGATATGTAACACTATAGGGTCTACGAGAAACTTCATCACTTGATTTTTTTAATGAAATTTTGGACTGAACAAAGATTTTTAGCATAAATTCTGTTTAGGTTATCAGCACCAGGAATTCAACTTTCATAGGCATTTATGTGCTACTGCTTCCTAAAAAAATTCAGAATTATTGAAGTTACCGGTGAACTTTTATTCAACATTTCATCCAAAAAGGTCCGAAAACGTCTTTTTAGGCAAAACTGCAAACACCTATTTTTTTGCATAACTTATCTTTCAAATATCAGCACAAAAAAATTAAAAACGGTAGGGATCTGTGTTTGCTGCCTTCCATATTTTTTTCAGACTTAAAAGTGTAACAGATGATTTATAAAAAATCCTTTTTCATCCAAAAACCTGTGTTAAATCTGTCTAGACTCCAAACAAACATTTTTTTATGGTAACTTATGTTTCAACAATCGACACCAATTTTCACAGACCTATAGCTAAACATGTCCCATAGCTACCTGAATATTTTCATAGATATAAAATGAACTGGTCATTCTAACATCTGGCATTCTAACATCTAACATCTTACATGTCAAAGCCTCTCTCAGCCTGGCTCTGCTGAAGGAGTCGTGTTACAACCCCGCCCCCTCCTGCTGGGACCCCTGCTATGTAAATTAGCAAGCAGTGAACAGAGAGATGAGAAGTAAGAATGGCCATTACTCAGGCATGCATAATCCAAAGACAGCCAGTTAAACACTGAAAGACATATTTTTTCGGTATGTCTTTCATACATCTTTAGTATTAAAAACTCTCCAAGATGAATGTGCCTGACTCCACCTGCAGGTGGATCACAGACTTCCTGACGGACAGACAGCAGTATGTGAGGCTGGGGAAGCTCGTCTCAGATACTCGGACCACAAGCACCGGATCCCCCCAGGGCTGTGTCCTTTCACCCCTGTTACTCTCCCTGTACACAAACAGCTGCACAGCTGGTCACCTGTCTGTCAAACTCCTGAAGTTTGCTGACGACACCACACTCATCGGCCTCATCTCTGACGGAGATGAGTCGGCCTACAGGAGTTAAATAGCCAGGCTGGTGTCATAGTGCAGCGCTAACAACCTGGAGCTTAATGCTCTGAAGACAGTGGAGATGACAGTGGACTTCAGGAAGGCCCCAGCCCCCCTCCCCCCTGTCATCCTCTGTGACTCCCCGGTGACCTCTGTGGAGTCCTTCTGCTTCCTGGGAACCATCATCAGCCAAGACCTCAAGTGGGAGCAGAACATCAGCTCCATCACTAAGAAGGTCCAGCAGAGGATGTACTTCCTGAGGCAGCTGAAGAAGTTTCACCTCCCTGAAAAGATGCTGGTAGACTTTTACACCGCCATCATCGAATCCACCCTCACGTCCTCCATCACAGTCTGGTTCGCTGCGGCCACGGCCAGAGACAAGGCCAAGCTGCAACGCGTCATCCACTCAGCAGAGAAGGTGATCGGCTGCCACCTCCCGTCTCTCCAGGAGCTGCACATCTCCAGGACCTGGAGGCGGGCAGCCAGGATTGTAGCCAACCCCTCTCATCCAGGACATAATCTCTTTCGGCCCCTCCCTTCTGGCAAGAGGCTCCGGTCCATCAGGACCAGGACCTCGCGCCACAAGAACAGCTTCTTCCCCACTGCAGCCAGCCTGCTGAACAGAACCCCAACTCCCCCAGGTGACCCCCCCTCCCCCCCCGCCCACCAAAGGACTGTCGGTGCCACTTACAGGCCCCACCATCCCAGCCCATCTGTGCTCCCACTTTAATTCACCTTACTCTACTGTATATAGTGTGTTGTTGTTGTTAACTTAATTTTTAACTTATTCTTAATTGCACTATACACCAAGTCAAATTCCTCGTTTTGTAAAGTGCGCTCTACTGAACCTGGCAATAAAACTTTTTCTGATTCCTGATTCTGATTCTATTAATCATTGTTTTTTATTCATTCAAAATGCAATTAAATCAATATTTTATCTTTTTTCTTTTCCTTTTTCTTTTTTTTTTATCTCTTATATCCTTTTTTATAATCAATGTTTGAACTTCTTTTCCTTTCTATTGTCATGGTTTCAGTTTGTTGTCTTTTTTTTCGCTTTAGTTCTTGTTCTGTCTTGTTTGGTTCTGTTTCCTGTTTTATTTTGAAAGGTTTCCTGTCTTGTCATGTTTCTTGAGTTTTACTTCCTTTGGTCCCCATCTGCCCTAATCGTGTTCACCTGTGTCTTGTCTGCCCTGTCTGTATATAAGTCTTGTCTCTGCCTTCCTCCTGTGCTGGTCCATTAACTTCTGCTCATGTTGATCACGTCTTCTTGTCTGGCATCCATGTCCCTTGCCATGCCACAGTAAGTTTTTGTTTTTAGTTTTGTCATCCTGCTCTGCAGCGCTTTTTGTTAGTTAAATAAACCCACTTGCCCTGAACCCGTTTGCCTCCCGTCTCTGCGCCTGGGTCCTACCTGCTCTCGAGCCTCCCCCCCACACGACATCTATACATCCAATGAAATTAAACTACAAATCAACAAACACAACTGATAACAAATGTCTCTAAAAAATGATGTGTATATTTGCAGAACCTTAAAAACACCAAACAAATAACAAATGCTTCCCAATTAAAGCACAAAAAATGGAACACAAAATGTAAAACCCAAGTTAGAAATTGCAATTTGAAAAAGATACTTTTTTCAGCAGCTTTTCAAAATCAATCACCAATTCTACACTTCTGTGGATGAAACAAAGAACTCCAGAACAATGAAGCCATTTCTCTAAGTCTCTCTCACCTTCAGTTTTAAACAAGGTCTGTGAAAATCCACCATACATTGGTCACATGAACTCAGAGACCTGCTAAAAGTGCACAATTGTAAAAGCTCTTTTATATAGACAACTGTTTGTTTGCTTAGAGCTCTAAATATAAAAAAAAATGCTTTTCTATCACCTAGACACAGATGGAGAACCATATCAACTGGATTAATAACAGGGTGGCATGTTTAGACAACATGAAGCTGTCCATCACATTTTTGACCTAAACATGTAAACACATCCTTGGCTCTGCGGTTAGGAAATGGTATTTGGGAATCTCTTTATACCAGGAGCCAGCCTGGCCATTGGAACATCGCCACAGTGCCCATCCAGACTGGGACAGCAACGGGGTCCACTTCAGAGCCGTGAGCTGCTGTGTTTAACTCCAGCTGTCCCAGTAAGGTAGACAACTGCAGCAACATCCACTGACCAAGCTGACAAGCCCTGGCAGAAAAGATCCCCACAAGAAAAACACTGGCTCAGGCAGGCTGGTCAAAAAAAAATAGTTTTGCCATTGTCTTGCAGCTCGCAGATCAAGTGGTTTAGTTTTCCAGTAATGTCAGTCAAGAATGCAAGTTCAGATTCACAATGTTCATATTCACCATATTCAACAGACATCTCCTCCAATAGCACCTTAAAAATCCTGTGCTGTTTTGCTTTGCAGCTGAGGTTGTTTACGATTTTCAGAATAAGAGTCATTATATGTCCAGAGCCAATCACTTCTGCACATAAGGCCTGCTGGTGAATGACGCAGCAGTAATGCAGACATTTTGGAAAGTCTGGGTCAGCTTTACAGTGAGTGATGAAACCTGTTTGTCTATTGATCATAGCAGGAGTCCCATCTGCAGTCACTGCTACCAGCTTTTCTAATTGTACCTTTTTCTGCACAAAAACTCCTTCACCGTGTTATACATTTCAACTCCTCTTGTAGTTGTCTGTTAGGGCAGATGTGTCAGGAGTTCTTCTCTTGTGGAAACCAAAAGCTATGCTGTACTGTTGCCGTCCACAGACTCATCACACTGGACGTTAACCACCTGCACTTTGCAAGATCCCGGTCCAGCTAATTGGCCAAGTTATCAGACATAGCTGACACTCATCTAGACATTGTAGTGGAAATTGAATGAGTTCTATTGTTCTCATCCTTAGGGACAGTGATAGCAATTATCATCATTGCTTGAATTTTTTTCATGCTATATGCAAAAGTCTTTGTCCCTTAAGGCAACAGATTACAGCCCCCCCCCCCCCCCCCCCCAGGCTGCTGTCGTATTAACAATAGCTTGGAGCTCCAGAATGGACAAGAAAAAACGACGAGAATGGCTCGAGCAGGGCGTTGCTCACGGGGCGGTCGCTCGTGCCAGGCGGTCGCACGTGCTCGGGCCCGCTAAATGCTACTTGTAGCTTTAATTATTATTATTATTATTATTATTATTCTACCGGAAGAGTCGCCTTTTTGAGGCCTTTAACATACCCCAAAACTCACCAAATTTGGCACACACATCAGGAGTCGCGAAAAATTTCGTATTTTATAGGAGATTGGCATGGGCGCACAAAAACGGCTCGATAGCGCCACCTACAGTGACTTTTGTCCCGACGCCCCGCATACGCTTTAACGTACAAGCTTGAATTTTACAGGGCATGTTCTTCAGATGGAGACCTACAAAAAAGTCTGAAAGGACCCACCTGTCACTCGCACAGGAAGTCTGATATATTGAGGTCAATATGTCATTTTTGCTTCATTTTGGACATTTGCAGGCCTCGCTCTAGAACGAACTCCTCCTAGAGATTTTGGAGTAATGACTCCAAACTTTGGTTTTGTAAACTAGACACATGTCCGATGTTAAATTGCGAAGCTTTTAAGTTTTTACGGATGTTTGTGACCGTGGCGGCGCGTCGAAAATGGAGGTCATATTGAAAACACGCCATGAAAAGAAAAATGGCCATTACTCAGCCATGCAGAATTCAATCTGATCCAAAATTGATATGCATGATTGTAGTCTGACCCTGACCACATCAGAAGTGGAAAAATCCAGAACAGGTGTAGCGCCACCTGCTGGCAAAAGGAAATGACATGTTTTACTTGGAGCATCACTGCTCCGAGTAGGATGAGCCGACACACCTCAAAATGATGTCCACCTGTTGAAAAGCCATTGAAGTTTACTCTGATAAAAAGCCATAACTTTCAATGCGGGGGTGTGGTCGTGACAGAGCGGTGAAGTTGGGCGTCTCGCCATGCACACAAAAGTTGCTCTCACGTGCACATTCCTTGTCCAATCTCACTGAAATTCAATAGAGGTGATGAGGCTTTCATTCTGAACCAATGGATATGACAATCTTGGACGAACTCCATAGCGCCACCTAGATATTGACAAATACATTTTATGTCACATTCTGACCTATCTTTTCTCTTTGCTTTGTCCGACATTCATAAAATTACAACAGGAGATACTCATAAGGGTTTTCTCTCATCGTCTAAAGTTTCATGGGTGTACACCTGACGGTGCCTGCGCAAGCCACCACCAAACAGGAAGTGGTTGATTGCGTTGCAGTCAGATAATTAAAAATTCATAAAAAATCAGCCGTTTGTATCACGAGGCTGAGATTTCAGAATGAGATGCCTCATAAATATCTCCAACTTAGATATACAGCACTTGCATGGGTGAACAAAAACGGCTCAATAGCGCCACCTACCATGTTTGTTTTTGAGAGCCCCGCCATGTTCTTTAACATACAAGCTTGATTTTTACAGGACATGTTCATCAGATGAAAACCTACAAAAAAGTCTCTTGGTACCAAGCTGTCAGTTGCACAGGAAGTCTGCTATATTGGTGTCAATATGTCATTTTTGGTGTATTTTGGTCATTTGCAAGCCTCGTTCTAGAACGAACTCCTCCTAGAGATTTTTGAACAATGACTCCAAACTTTGGTTTTGTAAACTAAACACATGTTCAATATTAAATTGCGAAGCTTTTAAGTTTTTACGGTTGTTTGTGACCGTGGCGGCGCGTCAAAATTTGAGGTCGTTTCGAAATCACGCCATGAAAAGAAAAATGGCCATTACTCAGCCATAAATAATCTAATCTGATCCAAATTTGTTGTGCATGATTGTAGTCTGACTTTGAACACATCTGCAGTCGAAAAATCCGAAACAGGTGTAGCGCCACCTGTTGGCAACAGGAAATGACATGTTTTACTTGGAGCATCACTGCTCCAAGTAGGATGAGCCGACACACCTCAAAATGACGTCCACCTGTTGAAAAACCATTGAAGTTTACTCTGATAAAAAGCCATAACTTTCAATGCGGGGTGTGGTCTTGACAGAGCGGCAAAGTTGGGCGTCTCGCCATGCAGACAAATGTTGCTCTCATGTGCACATTCCTTGTCCAATCTCACTGAATTTCAATGGATATGATGAAGCTTCCATTCTGAACCCATGGATATGACAACTTTGGACGAGCTCTATAGCGCCACCTAGTTATTGCATGGGGCACATTCTGCCCTGTATTTTCTATGTGCTTTTTCCGATGTGCATGAAATTAAAACTGGAGATACTCAGAAGGCTCTTCTCTCATCATCTCAAGTTTCATGGCTGCACATCTGACGGTGCCTGCGTAAGGCACTGCCAAACAGGAAGTGGTCGATTCCGTTGCAGTCATATAATCAAGCTTTATAGGAAATCAGCCGTTTGTCTCAGGAAGCTGAGATTTCAGAATTAGATGCGTCCTACAAAGCTCCACGTTTGAAAAGCAGCACTATACGTACGAGAAACATTTAACCACCTTAATCACCCTATTGTGCTAAAAGCAAATTTTGGGAAATTTTGACTCAAGCAAATATTTTTATCATAACTTCTGTTTAGTTTATCAGCACCAAAATAAAAAATATTTACATTTATAAAATGAACTGGTCAACTCTAGGATTTTATTTATTCAATCTTACATCCTCAAGCTTTTCATCAGTCTCCCCTGCTGCAGGAGTGGAGTTAGCCCCCCCCCCAACCCCCGGCTGTGTGCTCACATGTAAATTAGCCAGGAGTGGCAGACAGAAAGTAGAACAGTTAGAAAGCCTAGTTCAACCCTAAAATACAGCATTTTCCTTTGTTTTGTTTGTCTTTTATACATCCTTAGCACTAATCATTGCTTTTTTATTCATCCAAAATACAATTAACTTTATATTTTATCTTTTTTTTTTTTTTTACAAACAAAACATATGAATGTGCTCCAAAACAAAACCCAGCCTCAGTACACTCCTACAGATGTAACATCAGACAGTAAATGTCTCTTTTATGCTTTTTTAAACAATGCTGCAACTTCTTTTCATTTCCTTTCAATACATCCAATAAAATTAAACTACAATGACAACAAACACAACATATAGCAAATGTCTCTAAGAAGATTGTGTATATACAATATGTACCACCTTTAAACACCAAATAAATAACAAATCTTTCTAATAAAATCACAAAAAATGGAACACAAAATGTAAAACCCAAATTAGAAATTGCAATTTTAAAAAGATACATTTTTCAACAGCTTTTCAAAATCAATCACATATTTTACTCTTCTGTGGATGAAACAAAGAAGTCCAGAATAATGTAGCCACTTCTCCAAAGTCTCTGTCACCTTCAGTTTTAAACAAAGTCTGTGAAAATCCATTATACATTGGTCACATGTATTCAGAGACCTGCTAAAAGTGCACAATTGTAAAAGCTCTTTTATATAGACAACTGTTTGTTTGCTTAGAGCTCTAAATATAAAAAAATGCTTTTCTATCACCTAGACACAGGTGGAGAACCACATCAACTGGATTAGTAACAGGGAAACATGTTTAGGTTTAAACTTACATCAATAGACAACATGAAGCTGTTCATCACATTTTTGACCTAAACATGTAAACACATCCTTGGCTCTGCGGTTAGGAAATGGTAATTGGGAATCTCTTCATACCAGGAGCCAGCCTGAACATTGGAACATCACCACAGTGCCCACCCAGACTGGGACAGCAACGGGGTCCACTTCACAGCCGTGAGGCTGCTATGTTTAACTCCAGCTGTCCCAGCAAGGGAGACAACTGCAGCAACATCCACTGACCAAGCTGGAAAGCCCTGGCAGAAAAGATCCCCACAAGAAAAACACTGGCTCAGGCAGGCTGGTCAATAAAAAAATATAGTTTTGCCAATGTCTTGCAGCTCGCAGATCAAGTGGTTTAGTTTTCCAGTAATGTCAGTCAAGAATACAAGTTCAGATTCACCATATTCATATTCACCATATTCAGCAGATATCTCCACCATTAGCACCTTAAAAATCCTGTTCTGTTTTGCTTTGCAGCTGAGGTTTTTTTTATGATTTTCACAATAGGAATCATTATGTGTCCAGAGCCAATCACTTCTGCACATAAGGCCTACTGGTGAATGACGCAGCAGTAATGCAGACATTTTGGAAAGTCTGCGTCAGCTTTACAGCTTACAGTGAGTGATGAAACCTGTCTGCAGTCACTGCTACTGGCTTTTCTAATGGTACCTTTTTCTGCACAAAAACTCCTTCACCGTGTTATACATTTCAACTCCTCTTGTAGTTGTCTGTTAGGGCAGATGTGTCAGGAGTTCTTCTCTTGTGGAAACCAAAGGCTATGCTGTACTGTTGCCGTCCACAGACTCATCACACTGGACGTAAACCCTCTGCACTTTGCAAGATCCCGGTCCAGCTAATTGGCCAAGTTATCAGACATAGCTGACACTCATCTAGACATTGTAGTGGAAATTGAATGAGTTCTATTGTTCTCATTCTTAGGAACAGTGATAGCAATTATCATCATTGCTTGTTTCTTAATCTGATAAAAACCTTCTTCTACTTGATGAGAAATTGAGCAGGTCTAAACGAGGCTTAGATTTAAGAATTTTTTTCATGCTATATGCATAAGTCTTTGTCCTTTAAGGAAACAGATTACAGTCCCCCCCCCCCCCCCCCCCCACACAGGCTGCTGTCATATTAACATTATCTTGGAGCTCCAGAATGGACAAGAAAAAACAACGAGAATGGCTCGAGCAGGGCGTTGCTCACGGGGCGGTCGCTCGTGCCAGGCGGTGGCACGTGCTCGGGCCCGCTAAATGCTACTTGTAGCTTTAATTATTATTATTATTCTACCGGAAGAGTCGCCTTTTTGAGGCCTTTAACATACCCCAAAACTCACCAAATTTGGCACACACATCAGGAGTCGCGAAAAATTTCGTATTTTATAGGAGATTGGCATGGGCGCAGAAAAACGGCTTGATAGCGCCACCTACAGTGACTTTTGTCCCGACGCCCCGCATACGCTTTAACGTACAAGCTTGATTTTTACAGGGCATGTTCTTCAGATGGAGACCTACAAAAAAGTCTGAAAGGACCCACCTGTCACTCGCACAGGAAGTCTGATATATTGAGGTCAATATGTCATTTTTGCTTCATTTTGGACATTTGCAGGCCTCACTCTAGAGCGAACTCCTCCTAGAGATTTGTGAATAATGACTCCAAACTTTGGTTTTGTAAACTAAACACATGTCCGATGTTAAATTGCGAAGCTTTTACGTTTTTACGGTTGTTTGTGACCGTGGTGGCGCGTCGAAAATGGAGGTCATTTTGAAAACACGCCATGAAAAGAAAAATGGCCATTACTCAGCCATGCAAAATCCAATATGATCCAAAGTTGATATGCATGATTGTAGTCTGACTTTGAACACATCTGCAGTGGAAGAATCTGGAATAGGTGTAGCGCCACCTGCTGGTAAAAGGAAATGACATGTTTTACTTGGAGCATCACTGCTCCAAGTAGGATGAGCCGACACACCTCAAAATGATGTCCACCTGTTGAAAAGCCATTGATGTTTACTCTGATAAAAAGCCATAACTTTCAATGCGGGGGTGTGGTCGTGACAGAGCGGCGAAGTTGGGCGTCTCGCCATGCACACAAAAGTTGCTCTCACGTGCACATTCCTTGTCCAATCTCACTGAAATTCAATAGAGGTGATGAGGCTTCCATTCTGAACCAATGGATATGACAATCTTGGACGAGCTTCATAGCGCCACCTAGATATTGACAAATACATTTTATGTCACATTCTGACCTATCTTTTCTCTGTGCTTTGTCCGACATTCATAAAATTACAACAGGAGATACTCATAAGGGTCTTCTCTCATCGTCTAAAGTTTCATGGGTGTAAACCTGACGGTGCCTGCGCAAGCCACCACCAAACAGGAAGTGGTTGATTGCGTTGCAGTCAGATAATTAAAAATTCATAAAAAATCAGCCGTTTGTATCACGAGGCTGAGATTTCAGAATGAGAGGCCTCTTACATATCTCCAACTTAGATACACAGCACTTGCATGGGTGAACAAAAAACGGCTCAATAGCGCCACCTACCATGTTTGTTTTTGAGAGCCCCGCCATGTTCTTTAACATACAAGCTTGATATTTACAGGACATGTTCATCAGATGGAAACCTACAAAAAAGTCTCTTGGGACCAAGCTGTCAGTCGCACAGGAAGTCTGCTATATTGATGTCAATATGTCAGTTTTGCTCTATTTTGGTCCTTTGCAGGCCTCGTTCTAGAACGAACTCCTCCTAGAGATTTTTGAACAATGACTCCAAACTTTGGTTTTGTAAACTAAACACATGTCCGATCTTAAATTGCGAAGCTTTTAAGTTTTTACGGTTGTTTGTGACCGTGGCGGCGCGTCAAAATTGGAGGTCGTTTCGAAATCACGCCATGAAAAGAAAAATGGCCATTACTCAGCCATAAATAATCTAATCTGATCCAAATTTGTTGTGCATGATTGTAGTCTGACTTTGAACACATCTGCAGTGGAAAAATCCGAAACAGGTGTAGCGCCACCTGTTGGCAACAGGAAATGACATGTTTTACTTGGAGCATCACTGCTCCAAGTAGGATGAGCCGACACACCTCAAAATGACGTCCACCTGTTGAAAAACCATTGAAGTTTACTCTGATGAAAAACAAATCTTTCAACGCGGGGGTGTGGTCGTGACAGAGCGGCGAAGTTGGGTATCTCGCCATGCACAAATGTTGCTCTCACGTTCACATTCCTTGTCTGATCTCACTGAAATTAAATAGATTTGATGAAACTTCCATTCTGAACCCATGGATATGACAATTTTGGACGAGCTATATATGTTCATAAATGATCATGAAGCATGATCATATAATCAAGCTTCATAGGAAATCAGCCGTTTGTCTCAGGAAGCTGAGATTTCAGAATTAGATGCGTCTTACAAAGCTCCACGTTTGAAAAGCAGCACTATACGTACGAGAAACATTTAACCACCTTAATCACCCTATTGTGCTGAAAGCAAATTTTTGGACATTTTGACTCAAGCAAATATTTTTATCATAACTTCTGTTTAGTTTATCAGCACCAAAATAAAAAATATTTACATTTATAAAATGAACTGGTCAACTCTAGGATTTTATTTATTCAATCTTACATCCTCAAGCTTTTCATCAGTCTCCCCTGCTGCAGGAGTGGAGTTAGCCCCCCCCCCCCCCCGGCTGTGTGCTCACATGTAAATTAGCCAGGAGTGGCAGACAGAAAGTAGAACAGTTAGAAAGCCTAGTTCAACACTAAAATACAGCAATTTCCTTTGTTTTGTTTGTCTTTTATACATCCTTAGCACTAATCATTGCTTTTTTATTCATCCAAAATACAATTAACTTTATATTTTATCTTTTTTTTTTTTTTACAAACAAAATATATGAATGTGCTCCAAAACAAAACCCAGTCTCAGTACACTCCTACAGATGTAACATCAGACAGTAAATGTCTCTTTTATGCTTTTTTAATCAATGCTGCAACTACATTTCCTTTCTATACATCCAAAGAAATTAAACTACAACGACAACAAACACAACATATAGCAAATGTCTCTAAGAAGATTGTGTATATACATTATGTACCACCTTTAAACACCAAATAAATAACAAATCTTTCTAATACAATCACAAAAAATGGAACACAAAATGTAAAACCCAAATTAGAAATTGCAATTTTAAAAAGATACATTTTTCAGCAGCTTTTCAAAATCAATCACATATTTTACTCTTCTGTGGATGAAACAAAGAAGTCCAGAGCAATGTAGCCACTTCTCCAAAGTCTCTGTCACCTTCAGTTTTACACAAAGTCTGTGAAAATCCACCATACATTGGTCACATGTATTCAGAGACCTGCTAAAAGTCCACAATTGTAAAAGCTCTTTTATAGACAACTGTTTGTTTGCTTGGAGCTCTAAATATAAAAAAATGCTTTTCTATCACCTAGACACAGATGGAGAACCATATCAACTGGATTAGTAACAGGGAAACATGTTTAGGTTTAAACTTACATCAATAGACAACATGAAGCTGTTCATCACATTTTTGACCTAAACATGTAAACACATCCTTGGCTCTGCGGTTAGGAAATGGTAATTGGGAATCTCTTCATACCAGGAGCCAGCCTGAACATTGGAACATCGCCACAGTGCCCATCCAGACTGGGACAGCAACGGGGTCCACTTCACAGCCGTGAGGCTGCTATGTTTAACTCCAGCTGTCCCAGCAAGGGAGACAACTGCAGCAACATCCACTGACCAAGCCGGAAAGCCCTGGCAGAAAAGATCCCCACAAGAAAAACACTGGCTCAGGCAGGCTGGTCAATAAAAAAATATAGTTTTACCAATGTCTTGCAGCTCGCAGATCAAGTGGTTTAGTTTTCCAGTAATGTCAGTCAAGAATACAAGTTCAGATTCACCATATTCAGCAGATATCTCCACCAATAGCACCTTAAAAATCCTGTTCTGTTTTGCTTTGCAGCTGAGGTTTTTTATGATTTTCACAATAGGAGTCATTATATGTCCAGAGCCAATCACTTCCGCACATAAGGCCTACTGGTGAAAGAAGCAGCAGTAATGCAGACATTTTGGAAAGTCTTGGTCAGCTTTACAGTGAGTGATGAAACCTGTTTGTCGGTCAATCATAGCAGGAGCCCCGTCTGCAGGTATGGCTACCAGCTTTTCTAATGGTACCTTTTTCTGCACAAAAACTCCTTCACCGTGTTATACATTTCAACTCCTCTTGTAGTTGTCTGTTAGGGCAGATGTGTCAGGAATTCTTCTCTTGTGGAAACCAAAAGCTATGCTGAACTGTTGCCGTCCACAGACTCATCACACTGGACGTTAAACCACATGCACTTTGTAAGATCCCGGTCCAGCTAATTGGCCAAGTTATCAGACATAGCTGACACTCATCTAGACATTGTAGTGAAAATTGAATGAGTTCTATTGTTCTCATCCTTAGGAACAGTGATTGCAATTATCATCATTGCTTGTTTCTTAATCTGATAAAAACCTTCTTCTACTTGATGAGAAAATGAGCAGGTCTAAACGAGGCTTAGATTTAAGAATTTTTCTCATGCTATATGCAAAAGTCTTTGTCCTTTAAGGCAACAGATTATAGTCCCCCCCCCCCCCCCACAGGCTGCTGTCATATTAACATTAGCTTGGAGCTCCAGAATGGACAAGAAAAAACGACGAGAATGGCTCGAGCAGGGCGTTGCTCACGGGGCGGTCGCTCGTGCCAGGCGGTGGCACGTGCTCGGGCCCGCTAAATGCTACTTGTAGCTTTAATTATTATTATTTTTCTTCTGCCGGAAGAATCGCATTTTTGAGGCCTTTAACATACCCCAAAACTCACCAAATTTGGCACACACATCAGGGGTCGCGAAAAATTTCGTATTTTATGAGAAATTGGCATGGGTGCGCAAAAATGGCTCAACAGCGCCACCTACACTGACTTTTGTCCCGACGCCCCGCATACGCTTTAACGTACAAGCTTGATTTTTTCAGGGCATGTTCATCAGATGGAAACCTACAAAAAAGTCTGTAGGTACCAAGCTGTCAGTCGCACAGGAAGTCTGCTATATTGATGTCAATATGTCATTTTTGCTCTATTTTGGACATTTGCAGGCCTCCTTCTAGAACGAACTCCTCCTAGAGATTTGTGAATAATGACTCCAAACTTTGGTTTTGTAAACTAGACACATGTCCGATGTTAAATTGCAAAGCTTTTAAGTTTTTACAGAAGTTTGTGACCGTGGCGGCGCGTAGAAATTCGACGTTGTTTCGAAAACACGCCATGAAAAGAAAAATGGCCATAACTCAGCCATGCATAATCCAATCTGATCAAAAATTGATATGCATGATTGTAGTCTGACTCTGAACACATCTGCAGTGAAAGAATCTGGAAAAAGTGTAGCGCCACCTGCTGGCAAGAGGAAATGACATGTTTGACTTGGAGCATCACTGCTCCGAGTAGGATGAGCCGACACACCTGAAAATGACGTCCACCTGTTGAAAAGCCATTGAAGTTTACTCTGACAAAAAACCATAACTTTCAATGCGGGGGTGTGGTCGTGACAGAGCGGCAAAGTTGGGCATCTCGCTATGCACACGAAAGTTGCTCTCACGTGCACATTCCTTGTCCAATCTCACTGAAATTCAATGGATATGATGAAGCTTCTATTCTGAACCCATGGATATGACAATCTTGGACGAGCTCTATAGCGCCACCTAGTTATTGCATTGGGCACATTCTGCCCTGTATTTTCTCTTTGCTTTGTCCGATGTGCATGAAATTAAAACTGGAGATATTCAGAAGGGTCCTCTCTCATCATGTAAAGTTTCATGGGTGTACACCTGACGGTGCCTGCGTAACAGGAAGTGGTCGATTATGTGCACCCAAATAATAGAAATTTATTATAAATCAGCCGTTTGTCTCAGGAAGCTGAGATTTCAGAATTAGATGCCTTTAATAACCTCCAGCTTTGATATGTAACACTATAGGGTCTACGAGAAACTTCATCACTTGATTTTTTTAATGAAATTTTGGACTGAACAAAGATTTTTAGCATAAATTCTGTTTAGGTTATCAGCACCAAGAATTCAACTTTCATAGGCATTTATGTGCTACTGCTTCCTAAAAAAATTCAGAATGATTGAAGTTACAGGTGACATCTTAGAGAGCATTACATCCAAAAAGGTCCGAAAACGTCTTTTTAGGCAAAACTACAAACACCTATTTTTTTTCATAACTTAATCATCATATATCAACACCATTTATTTTTTCAAATGTAGGGATCTGTGTTTGCTGCCTTCCATATTTTTTTCAGAAGTCCAGGTGAAACAGATGATTTTAAAAAAATCCTGATTCATCCCAAAACCTGTGCTTTTTCCGTCTGGACTCCAAACAAGTGTGTTTTAAAATTACTTATGCTTCAAATATCCACACCAAGTTTCACACGCATATAGCTGAACATGTCTAAATGCTTCTTGAATATTCTTTACAGATATAAAATGAACTGGTCAACTGTAGGATGTCATTTCCTCTTACATGCTTAAGTCTTTTCCTCATGCTGCAGCCTGCTCCTCAATCATCCCTGTTGCTGGAGTCAAATTTCACCCCCCCCCCCCCCACACACACACACACACACACCAGCTGCCAGTTCATATGCTAACTAACCCAGAAGTGAGGTGACAAGAGTTTAGACACAAGAGGGAGGGCAGACTGCTTTTTCATTTGTTTTGTATGTCTTTCATAGATTTTTATGAATAATCATTGCTTTTCTAGTCATGTAAAATGCAATTAACCTAATATTTTATCTTTTTTTTTTACAAACAAAACATATGAATGTGCTCCAAAACAAAACCCAACTCTCAGTACAGTTCTACAGATGTAACATAAGACTTAGACAGTAAATGTCTCTTTTATCCTTTTTTAATCAATGCTGCAACTTCTTTTCCTTAATATAAATCCAATGAAATTAAACTACAAAACCAAAAAACACAACGTATAGCAAATTTCTCTAAATAAATTATGTGTATATACAATATGTAGCACTTTTAAACAAAATAATAACAAATCCTTCCAATACAAGCACAGAAAAATGGAACACAAAATTTAAAACCCAAATTTGAAATGGCAATTTTAAAAAGATAATTTTTTCAGCCTGCTAAAAGTGCACAATTGTAAAAGCTCTTTTATATAGACAACTGTTTGGTTGCTTAGAGCTCTAAATATAAAAACAATGCCTTTATGGACGTGGCACGGATGGCACGGATGTTCAGCAGGGTAAACCCCAGGAAAGCGGCGGGACCTGATGGAGTTCCCGGAAAGGTTCTGCGGGCCTGCGCCGATCAACTCTCCCAGGTCTTCACAAAAATCTTCAACCTGTCGCTAGCTCAGGCTTTCATCCCTGCTTGCCTGAAGTCATCCACTATCATCCCGATACCCAAAAAGTCCTCATCCACAGCCTTCCTCACGGACTTCCGCCCAGTTGCACTCACTGCTGTCATCACAAAGTGTCTGGAGCGGCTGCTCCTGGGACACATCAAAGACTCCCTCCCTCCAATCTTCGTCCCCCACCAGTTTGCTTACAAAGCAAACAGATCAACGGATGATGCCATTTCCATCACCCTCCACACTGCGCTGAGCCACCTGGAACACAGAGACACCTACGCCAGGATGCTCTTTGTGGACTATAGCTCAGCCTTTAACACAATCATTCCTGACATTCTGGTCAACAAACTGTCTGAACTAGGACTCCACCCACTCACCTGCTCGTGGATCAAGGACTTCCTGACAAACAGACCACAGACAGTCAAACTTGACCCCCACCTCTCCTCCACCCGGACGCTGAGCACAGGCTCCACACAGGGATGTGTGCTGAGTCCTCTGCTGTATACACTGTACACAGCAGACTGCAGACCAGCCCACACCAGCAACACCGTGGTGAAGTTTGCAGACGACACTACTGTGGTGGGGCTGATCTCTGGGGACGACGAGACGGCCTACAGAGACGAAGTCCTGAAACTCTCAAGGTGGTGTCAGGCTAATAACCTCATCCTGAACACCACCAAGACCAAGGAGATCATCCTGGACTTCAGAAAAAACAGAACAGATCCACCCCCACTCTACATCGATGGAAACTGTGTGGAGAGGGTCCACAGCTTCACCCTCCTGGGCACCACCATCTCTGCTGACCTCACATGGTCTAACAACACCATGACTGTCATCAGGAAGGCCCAGCAACGCCTGCACTTCCTGAGAAAACTTAGGAGGAACGACGTCAGCCAGGAGCTGCTGGTAACGTTCTACCGCTCAACCATTGAGAGCATTCTGTCCTATGGCATCAAAGTGTGGTTTTCCCACTGCACTGAAGCAGAACGGCAGAGCCTCCAGAGAGTGGTAAAGACAGCGCAGAGGATCATCGGCTGCCCCCTCCCCTCACTGAAGGACATTTACCAGTCTCGCTGCCTCAGCAGAGTGACTAGCATCACCACTAACTCCACCCATTCTGCTTTCACTCTGTTTGAACTGCTGCCCTCTGGAAGGAGGTACAGGTCCATCAGAACCAGGACAAACAGACTAAGAAACAGCTTTTTTCCACAGGCAATTATCATACGGAATGCACATACGTCCACCAACCACACCTCACTCTAATTTTACTACAATGCGTGCAATATCCTGACTGTCTAACCGGGTCACTGTGCAATAACTTGATATTTATTAAGCTGTGCTCACAGCAACTCATGTAATTCCATTCTATTTTATTCACAAATATTTAATATTTAACAGTTTCTGTCCATATTGTTCATTTTTTGTTAAGAGTTGTAAATACAGTATTTCTTTTTCTATTCTATTTTTATTTTTATTTTATGTAACTCCTTCACTCCAAGGCTGCTGCAATTTCATTGTATCCCCATGTACAATGACAATAAACGATTCTGATTCTGATTATATCACTTAGACACAGATGGAGAACCATATCAACTGGATTGGTAACAGCAACAACCACCGACCAAGCCGGCAAGCCCTGGCAGAAAAGATCCCCACAAGAAACACTGCAGGCTGTTCCATAAAAAATATAGTTTTACCATTGCCTTGCAGATCACAGTTGAAGTGGTTTAGTTTTCCTAAAAAAATTCAGAATGATTGAAGTTACAGGTGAACTTTTAGACAACATTTGATCCAAAAAGGTCCGAAAACGTCTTTTTAGGCAAAACTGCAAACACCTATTTTTTTGCATAACTTATCTTTCAAATATCAGCACAAAAAAAATAAAAACGGTAGGGATCTGTGTTTGCTGCCTTCCATATTTTTTTCAGACTTAAAAGTGTAACAGATGATTTATAAAAAATCCTTTTTCATCCAAAAACCTGTGTTAAATCTGTCTAGACTTAGTATTAAAAACTCTCCAAGATGAATGTGCCTGACTCCACCTGCAGGTGGATCACAGACTTCCTGACGGACAGACAGCAGTATGTGAGGCTGGGGAAGCTCGTCTCAGATACTCGGACCACAAGCACCGGATCCCCCCAGGGCTGTGTCCTTTCACCCCTGTTACTCTCCCTGTACACAAACAGCTGCACAGCTGGTCACCTGTCTGTCAAACTCCTGAAGTTTGCTGACGACACCACACTCATCGGCCTCATCTCTGACGGAGATGAGTCGGCCTACAGGAGTGAAATAGCCAGGCTGGTGTCATAGTGCAGCGCTAACAACCTGGAGCTTAATGCTCTGAAGACAGTGGAGATGACAGTGGACTTCAGGAAGGCCCCAGCCCCCCTCCCCCCTGTCATCCTCTGTGACTCCCCGGTGACCTCTGTGGAGTCCTTCTGCTTCCTGGGAACCATCATCAGCCAGGACCTCAAGTGGGAGCAGAACATCAGCTCCATCACTAAGAAGGTCCAGCAGAGGATGTACTTCCTGAGGCAGCTGAAGAAGTTTCACCTCCCTGAAAAGATGCTGGTAGACTTTTACACCGCCATCATCGAATCCACCCTCACGTCCTCCATCACAGTCTGGTTCGCTGCGGCCACGGCCAGAGACAAGGCCAAGCTGCAACGCGTCATCCACTCAGCAGAGAAGGTGATCGGCTGCCACCTCCCGTCTCTCCAGGAGCTGCACATCTCCAGGACCTGGAGGCGGGCAGCCAGGATTGTAGCCAACCCCTCTCATCCAGGACATAATCTCTTTCGGCCCCTCCCTTCTGGCAAGAGGCTCCGGTCCATCAGGACCAGGACCTCGCGCCACAAGAACAGCTTCTTCCCCACTGCAGCCAGCCTGCTGAACAGAACCCCAACTCCCCCAGGTGACCCCCCTCCCCCCCCGCCCACCAAAGGACTGTCGGTGCCACTTACAGGCCCCACCATCCCAGCCCATCTGTGCTCCCACTTTAATTCACCTTACTCTACTGTATATAGTGTGTTGTTGTTGTTAACTTAATTTTTAACTTATTCTTAATTGCACTATACACCAAGTCAAATTCCTCGTTTTGTAAAGTGCGCTCTACTGAACCTGGCAATAAAACTTTTTCTGATTTCTGATTCTATTAATCATTGTTTTTTATTCATTCAAAATGCAATTAAATCAATATTTTATCTTTTTTCTTTTCCTTTTTCTTTTTTTTATCTCTTATATCCTTTTTTATAATCAATGTTTGAACTTCTTTTCCTTTCTATTGTCATGGTTTCAGTTTGTTGTCTTTTTTTTCGCTTTAGTTCTTGTTCTGTCTTGTTTGGTTCTGTTTCCTGTTTTATTTTGAAAGGTTTCCTGTCTTGTCATGTTTTTGAGTTTTACTTCCTTTGGTCCCCATCTGCCCTAATCGTGTTCACCTGTGTCTTGTCTGCCCTGTCTGTATATAAGTCTTGTCTCTGCCTTCCTCCTGTGCTGGTCCATTAACTTCTGCTCATGTTGATCACGTCTTCTTGTCTGGCGTCCATGTCCCTTGCCATGCCACAGTAAGTTTTTGTTTTTAGTTTTGTCATCCTGCTCTGCAGCGCTTTTTGTTAGTTAAATAAACCCACTTGCCCTGAACCCGTTTGCCTCCCGTCTCTGCGCCTGGGTCCTACCTGCTGTCGAGCCTCCCCCCCACACGACATCTATACATCCAATGAAATTAAACTACAAATCAACAAACACAACTGATAACAAATGTCTCTAAAAAATGATGTGTATATTTGCAGAACCTTAAAAACACCAAACAAATAACAAATGCTTCCCAAATAAAGCACAAAAAATGGAACACAAAATGTAAAACCCAAGTTAGAAATTGCAATTTGAAAAGATACTTTTTTCAGCAGCTTTTCAAAATCAATCACCAATTCTACTCTTCTGTGGATGAAACAAAGAACTCCAGAACAATGAAGCCATTTCTCTAAGTCTCTCTCACCTTCAGTTTTAAACAAGGTCTGTGAAAATCCACCATACATTGGTCACATGAACTCAGAGACCTGCTAAAAGTGCACAATTGTAAAAGCTCTTTTATATAGACAACTGTTTGTTTGCTTAGAGCTGTAAATATAAAAAAAAATGCTTTTCTATCACCTAGACACAGATGGAGAACCATATCAACTGGATTAATAACAGGGTGGCATGTTTAGACAACATGAAGCTGTCCATCACATTTTTGACCTAAACATGTAAACACATCCTTGGCTCTGCGGTTAGGAAATGGTATTTGGGAATCTCTTTATACCAGGAGCCAGCCTGGCCATTGGAACATCGCCACAGTGCCCATCCAGACTGGGACAGCAACGGGGTCCACTTCAGAGCCGTGAGCTGCTGTGTTTAACTCCAGCTGTCCCAGCAAGGGAGACAACTGCAGCAACATCCACTGACCAAGCTGACAAGCCCTGGCAGAAAAGATCCCCACAAGAAAAACACTGGCTCAGGCAGGCTGGTCAAAAAAAAATAGTTTTGCCATTGTCTTGAGGCTCGCAGATCAAGTGGTTTAGTTTTCCAGTAATGTCAGTCAGGAATGCAAGTTCAGATTCACAATGTTCATATTCACCATATTCAACAGACATCTCCTCCAATAGCACCTTAAAAATCCTGTGCTGTTTTGCTTTGCAGCTGAGGTTGTTTACGATTTTCAGAATAAGAGTCATTATATGTCCAGAGCCAATCACTTCTGCACATAAGGCCTGCTGGTGAATGACGCAGCAGTAATGCAGACATTTTGGAAAGTCTGCGTCAGCTTTACAGTGAGTGATGAAACCTGTTTGTCGGTCAATCATAGCAGGAGCCCCGTCTGCAGGTATGGCTACCAGCTTTTCTAATTGTACCTTTTTCTGCACAAAAACTCCTTCACCGTGTTATACATTTCAACTCCTCTTGTAGTTGTCTGTTAGGGCAGATGTGTCAGGAGTTCTTCTCTTGTGGAAACCAAAAGCTATGCTGTACTGTTGCCGTCCACAGACTCATCACACTGGACGTTAACCACCTGCACTTTGCAAGATCCCGGTCCAGCTAATTGGCCAAGTTATCAGACATAGCTGACACTCATCTAGACATTGTAGTGAAAATTGAATGAGTTCTATTGTTCTCATCCTTAGGGACAGTGATAGCAATTATCATCATTGCTTGAATTTTTTTCATGCTATATGCAAAAGTCTTTGTCCCTTAAGGCAACAGATTACAGCCCCCCCCCCCCCCCCCCCCCCCAGGCTGCTGTCGTATTAACAATAGCTTGGAGCTCCAGAATGGACAAGAAAAAACGACGAGAATGGCTCGAGCAGGGCGTTGCTCACGGGGCGGTCGCTCGTGCCATGCGGTCGCACGTGCTCGGGCCCGCTAAATGCTACTTGTAGCTTTAATTGCTTGTTGTTTTTGCCTTTCTCCTGACGCCCCGGTGTAATAAAAGCATCAGATATTGCTGTCTCTGAGAGGAGTTACTGTGGGGATCTGTGTCTTTGCTTTAATTAGTCTTGTAGAACATATTTATTCATATTTTTTAAAAACATTTATTTGTTTTTTTATGTTGAGGTTGTCATATTATTAGTTTGTACTCTCATCACATGTCCGTTCACATAGTTTAATTTCTAATTACCGTACTAAATATTTTTTATTTTGCAGCTCTATTAGATTTTTTTGTTTGCACCTGCTCCTCAAACCAAATCCAATCCCTGCTGCACTAAAAATATTTACTGTCTCTGAAACAAACCCCTTTTTGACTCAAAATAGACTCAGTATTGTTCCAGCATTTTATGAAATTTTACGTGCTTGTGTGATGTTAATAGTTGTTCAAACCAAGCAACATTCTTATTTTAGAAAACAAATCTCCATTGGAATACTGTATTTATGGCTTTACAGACAAGTACATGTCAAAAATCAGAATATTGTCAAGAAGTTTAATATTTTTGTCAGTCACTTGGCAGAGAAAAAGGGAAATTTGTAAATTTTGTACGATCAAAACACAAACACTATGTTAATTAAATACTTAAACCTTGTGCTATCTTAGATGACCCCCCCCCTTCCATTGACGTGTTCTCCCTACCATGACAAAGGTGGATAAAGGTGGAAAGATTTCATGTAATCCATGGACACCAGTGAAGATCACAAATCATTGAAGAAAAAAGGTTCAGTTCACTGTCTAGTGGGTCTAGATCAGTGTTTTTCAACCAGTGCGCCGCGGCACACTAGTGTGCCGTGGGAGATGGTCAGGTGTGCCGTGGGAAATTGCCCTCATTAACTGATCTAAAAACATTTTCCATCTCCAGGAAATCGGCTCTTTGTTCATCCAAACAGGCCCTGATAAAACACTGAGTAGTTAGGAATATGAAAGATCATAAAATACTTTTTTCTTTGTGTTTATTTGATTCTATTAAAGACATTTTGATAAGAATGACGGTACCGCGATTTGGCTGCAGCTAAAGCCGTTTGCGGCAAAGTCCCGCCCCTTTAACTGTCTCCGCCAATCATTCTTGAAGGCTTAATCACATGTCATCAGTTTGACCAATCAGAAGTGGTTAAAGTCTTCACTTCCTTGTTCCTTTTAGCTCATAAAGTCTCTCCGTTCCAACAAAAATACCAGCCAAAGCTCGTCTTTAGCGGTGTAGCTTTCCACAGAATCCAGTATCAGACCGTGGAATAAGTGAACAAAACATTGAAGCTCAGAGACACTAGTCTTTCTGCCCTTTTGTGGCAGTTTTCAACCTACATCTCCCATGATGCATTGGGTTAAAGGGACAGCGTTTTAGCGTACAATGAGTCGTCCTTAAACGTCTTGAAACCACAACAAACACTCATAAAACTGTTTTTGAATTTTCTAACTTAACTTTTATTTCATCTTTTAGAAAAAACAGCTGCAACTTCCTGCTTTTTCTGCTACAATCACCACAAAAATGCACGTGAGATTGCGGGGGGGGGGGGGGGGGGGGGGGGCTGTCGATAAATACAGACTGGGTTTTTTTTTTTTTTTTGGGATGCTGGTGTGCCGCGGGGTCTTTGTCAAGGTTAAAGTGTGCCGTGGCTCAAAAAAGGTTGAAAAACACTGGTCTAGATGACCCAACTCCCAATGTTGAAATGCCTAGGATAGCACAAGGGTTAAACATTGGAGCGTTAGCAAATTCAGTCTCTCCCGACCCCGTTCAGCTCGCACCAACAACAATGAATGAGACACTCCCCAAAATGTCTTAATTCCCTAAAATACGCACCACCACCCCCATTTCCCAAACTCCGGCAATAACTGAACTCTATAGGTCCAAACCCCAAACCACATGTCAAACACAGGTTTAATGACAGAAACCAGGGCCTAAAGAATCTCTGCCTGGTGCATTCACTGGAACATAGAACATGGGCGCAACCCCAAAAGCCATCCAGCCCAACTCAGTCCACTGCTATGTTGTCAAATAATCCAGCATTGGAAACTCGTGGTGTCGAAATCATCTATTTAACTTTCATGTTTATTGGGATTTTAAATAGTCTCAGTCTGGGTCAGAGGCTACACAGTTGTTGAGAGGACTTCTGACTCAACAGATGTCCAGAAGACCGTCATCATTACCCTTCACAAAGTGGGTACATCTTAGAAGGTCATTGTTAAACAAGCTGGTTGTTCACAGAATAATGTTTCCAAGCATAATAGAAAATTGAGTGGAAGGATAAACTGTGGTAGTCAAAGGTGGAGCAGCAACAGAGAGAATTGCAGTCTTGACAGGACTTTTAAGAGAAATGTATTCAAGAAATGGGAGAAGTATCACAGAGTATGGACTGAGAGAGCCTGGTCAGAGCACCAAGATCCCCCCACACACCACCTGAACTCAATAGAGAAAGTATGAGTTGTTTTCAAGAGTAGAAATGAGAGACAACAGAACCAAATAATGCAGGTGACCTGAATTCAGCTTTCATCTTGAGCTTCCATTACACCTACGTAGAGCCAAAGACTGCTTGGCATCATGACATGGTACACTGATGCAGTAATTCATCCAAAACGAGAACCAACTGTTCTGTCAAGTACATGGAAAAATGTACTTAGTTTTTAAATGCCTGACATTTGGGCTGAAAACATCCATTTTAACCCTTGTGCTATCTTAGATGACCCCACCATTGCATTGACGTGTTCTCCCTACCATGACAAAGGTGGATAAAGGTGGAAAGATTTCATGTAATCCATGGACACCAGTGAAGATCACAAATCATTGAAGAAAAAAGGTTCAGAGCACTGTCTAGTGGGTCTAGATGACCCAACTCCTAATGGTAAAGTGCCTTGGATAGCACAAGGGTTCAATGGGCTGATGTGACTTTTAACGTATCAATGTCACTACATTTTAGGGTTTTTGTCTGTGTGTAATGATTTGATGTCAAAATAAAATTTTACTTTTTGAATTGACCAAACAAAAAATTATAAAATTTTGAAGGAAAATGCAATGCAAACAAGACTAACTATTCTGTTTGCTTTATTTATTTATTAATTTCTCTGCAGACAAACAAACCATGGAGTCCTCTTGCAGAGGTTTTTGAAAACTCTTTTCATGCATATTGTTTACCTAATCAGAAATTTTAATTGCTTAGGGGGACTAATTAAATTGAAAGGTAACAGTGGTGCTGTGCACCCCCACGTCACAGGATTTGTATAGGCCCATGAAATATTCATTCATGAAGGCGGTTTGTCAGCTTAGCTGTGATCTCAGCTCGTCTGGTGTCCTGACACTGTCACCATCCGTTATCCTGACAGGAATCGTAAAACAACGTCAAAGGCAGCAGTTCCCAGGAATCAGAAGACGCTGGACCTCCTGCTGATGAGGACAGCTCTGTACCATCTGGTAGTTCCAGGGAAACCACAAGGAAAATCTGAAACACAATGAAAAGAATGTGACATATTGGCTGCTTTCTTTAAAAATTCTTTATTAAAACTAAGAAAAAAACATTTTAAATTATCTATTTTATTCTAGGTGACACTTTAATCTGATAGAAAAATGCTTTTTACTTCAAATCATGCTTTCAGGATTCCAGTTCTGCACTCCAGGGTGATATCCTGCCCTGGGATTTGTGTACTTGCCTTCAACAATCATAGGCTCTCAGAGCTTGTTACTTGGTACAGCAAACAGCCTTGTTGCACCTATAGTCAATGGTGAACCCTAAAATAATGAATACCAAAAATAAACAAAATAAATTGAGACATTTTTCAGGACTCATGTCTCTTTTTGTCTTTGACAGCTTATTTACAGAGTGAAGCCAAAAACATTTTTAAAAAGGTTTTTGCTGTCACTGGTTTATACAGTTCAGGTTTGACCAAAGATTGCACCCATAATTATCATGAATTTTTCATCTATATCATGAAGCTTTTTGATTTTGGCAAAAAAAACAAAAAAAACCTGCATAATCATTTAAAAGACCTCAGGGTACGCTTTTACAACAGAAACAAATTTGGTTAGAGTGGAACTTTAATAATAATGCAACCACCCTTTTCATGGAGGAGTTTGACTTTCTCAGGCAGTGGGGGGTCCTGACATGGTTTTGTCTAGTAGAGGTGTTTTGTCATGGTTGTTTTGGTATACCCAGAGACTTTGCTGGGATCCCAGAACCAAACCCACAGGGACAGCTTTTGTGCAAGCAGTTACGTTATGCTCTCATGGACTGGACACGTAACATGCAGCCACCTGCCCAGAGAAGGTGCAATGTGGACTCAACTCTCCCCCACCTTAGCCAGATGTCAGATGGTTAACCACTGCAGTTCACCTGAGGTTTGTAGAGTTTAGAAGACTTTCAAAATAAGAGTTAAACCCTCAGAGAACAAGGTATGACTTTGACTACAGAAACATTCAGTGTGGAAGTTTCTTAAATATAATTGAGGGCAGGGGCCATGGGACTCTTGCTTGCCCCCCTTGGTCCCATATGGCCTACGTGTTACAGACCAGCCAGGTAATTTAATTCAATTCAATTCAATTCCATTCAATTTTATTTAAATGGCCCAAATTCACAGCAGTCGTCTCAATGGGCTTCGTATGGGTAATTTTAAGGTAAACATACAATCAAAATAGAATCATAAATGCATAGAATCCAACAGGATAATACTAAACTTTAACTAAACAGACTAAACCAGACTAAATTCAATATAAAATACAACACGTTGAATGTAGTCCCATTTAATCCACTTAACACAACACAAGCACGCTAAGGTTTAACATTGTTTGAATAGGAAAGATTGGTTTAGGTAAATCTTTTTCTCAGGGATTAATTATTACTCTTGAGTTCACATGCTGTCAGTTTGACCTAATTTGTAATTATCTCTCTGTTTTGGGCCAATAATATTGTTTTTCTTTCGTCCCAAGCCAATCAAAAACACTCTTCTTTGAAATTCATACCTGGTTTTCCTATTGCGGGCTGCTTTTTATGCCTCACCTCCACCTCATCAACTTCAGAGATCTCATCAGTGCTCATCTGCAAACACTGTTTCAACTTTGCCAAACTGTGCTGCCTGAACTTCCTTTGGAGCAAAAAGTATACATCGTGATTATGTATTGAGATTTTGTGATTATTGTAAACTAAGCAGTTGTTAAAAATTGTTTTTATCTAAGGGAAAATGGCAGACAAAGTGTGTGTTTTCAGAAATTAATGCAAAGTCCATTAATTTTAGATGATGCACACTCTGAAGGCTGTTATCCCGCTTATACCATGGTCACTAACAAAAGAAATACATAGTTTTCAGTCATTTATTCTTGGTATTTTTAGGTTTGGATTGCTTTTTTCACAAAAAGCTGACTATTTGTTGTGTGGTGCGGTGCATTGTCACGGTAACATGGCAATGCGCTGCTTAGCCGGAGTCAGCACCGACCTCGAGTGAAGCGGCAAAGGAAAGCGATATATATGCTGATGGTCACGATGGGTTAAATAAAGCATCAGTTCAGAGAGAAAGTTCACCTCTTGTCGCTATTTTTGTCCAGAGGATGAAGCTAAAGTTTGTTTTAAAGAAGCCAGCACAGTCATTTAGAACATTTAAGCTATGTGAACAGAAGGTGTACATTATTACTGTGGAGTACCACTTTTTAATGCACTCCCAGCAGCCAATCAGAATCGATTATTCACCTGGACCACAGTAAAAAAGCAATTTAACACTCTTTGTTGTTTGTATTATGATTGTCAGTAGTAAAAACCCTGCTTTATGTCTAATGTTTACCCAAAGAAATCACCTTTGCTCCAAGTAAAAATACTAATGTTTGATGTTAGAAAGGCAGTGGTGGGTGTGTGGGTGGGGCAATTCTTCCGCTATTAGGTGTCATTACTGTGGAAACAACTCCCTATTTCAGTTTGGGATGCAGACACATCTCTGTCCCCTTAGGGAAGGCCTACGATTATTCATTTTCATAAAGCCTATAATTAAGGTAGGTATGGGTGACCCTGAGAAATGTGACTTGCCTGTACTCCCACACCCTCTATGCTTTTGTGAATTATGAGTTGTGAGTTATCCTAGGTTGTGGAGGGAATAGTAATTGAATAAAATGTAGTTAGGAGGTAAACAACATTCCCTGTAACACAGCCCCACGAATGTTGATGATTCACTCACTCATAGTTTACCTTTTTTCCATCTTTGAGGGGCTAGGGAGGGGGTTACCAGTCCAATCCATTAGGGGAAAGTTCCAGTCCGATCTAATCTCTGTTCCCTGCCTCTGCGATCTTTTGCTTTTCCGTCCTTTTTTTCTGTTTTTCTCTTTTTGAGTAGCCCTGAGCCACATGTGTAGTTTAGGGGCGTGTAGCTGTATCTCTAAAAGAAATGTATAAATGTTAAAACAACAACAATAACACAGAAGGAGCTATGGGCACGTTTTAATATGCGGCAAAAAGGGCAGGTGCTCAAGGCCCCTTGAGTTGCCCGTGCCTGCATGGTAAACCTCACAACATTAGCCGGAATCAGAAGTTGATCCCGGAAAGTACCGATTTTCTTCGTCCTAAGACCCTAATTTAAACGGCGACCCTAACATTTACAGGTTTTTCCAGCTTTAGAACTTTAACCGGAGATGTCTGTCAAAGCCTGCTTTGCTCTGACCGTAACTTCTTATGCAATCAACGTGGACCGGCTGATCGGCAGAGTAAAGTGGCTTTGCGCCACTAAGCAACAATTCAAACCAGTTAAATGTCTCATCACTTGGTAGTTCTCAGAGATTTTTACTGCACTCATAGCAATCAGTGGGATTTAGTGGCATTAAATGTCTGATTGATGAACTTCACATGCAGCAAATATCTCTTGGTTTAAACTAATTTTGGTTTAAGATTAAAAATCAATATTGTAACCTTAATAAACATGTTTTTTTCTCATAGAAATAATGTAACAATACCACAAAAGTGGTGTCAATGAGTGTAGTTTGCCTTCCAGCAGATGAATACTTAACTTTACTTTGTGAACTCAGTTAACTGCTTTATGTTCTACCATGGCAACAAGATCATCATCTTACAAGAAAATCCATGTTATGTAAATTATATGTCATGAAATAAATATAATCATTAAGCTAAAGAGGTGATCTGAAAGTAAAGGTCGATTAGACCAATGATTGTGTTCAGTCCTCACCAGACAGGAATCTGCCTAACTATGAAGCCTTTGCTTTTGCTTTAGGGGCATTTTTTTTCTTTATTTTTTTTTTAATCATGGAGCTCCATTGTTCGGAGACAAAAGTCAGCGCGCCCCTCCGTACCTGAAACTCTGTTGTACAGCTGACAGATGTTTCATATTCATGAATATTCTGTGGCCGCCCGCCCCTGTCGCTTTGATCTTCATTTCAAAAGAAGCTTCTTGAGCTGCCACCAGCGTCTGACTCTTCCAGCCTGTTTGTTTGAGTGCAGCAACACAGCAGCGTTTGGACTTCATCAGCCTTGACAGACTGAGGCGCCATGGCCATGGTTGTCTGCTGCATGTGTGGCTGCGTTGTGTGTTACACAAAAAAAAGAAGTAAACAAAACATTTAAATGATAGCATTAAGTTCAGAATTACAAGAATAAGAATTTTCCAGAAGTCTGAATTGAAGCTTTTTGAGCTTCACTCATGGATTTACTAACCCTTTAACACCACCAGTGTTTACATTCTTTCACTGTAACTCTTCAACTGATTACAAAGTTAACGGGGGATTCTGCCTTGCGCTGATTTACAACACTTTGTAATGTGTTGCATAACGAAGCAAAGCTGACATGAAAAGTCGCTTTTCTCAGCGTCTAATTTAGCTTTTCATTTACAATGAACGCGTGAACAGTAGAAAAGTTATAGTATGTCAAAGAGCATGATGTTTAGGTGTCACCGAACACATCTCCAATGTTATGTAAATCTCAACCCTCACTCATTTTCTCTGGTGTGACCCAGAGAAAAATAAAAATTCAACATTGATTTTAATTTTTTTGCGGATGACATTAAACTCTATCTGTCCAGTAAACCCAACTCTTCTTTTCCACCGTCCTGTCTGAAATAAAAACCTGATTCACCTTAAACTTCCTCAAACTTGCAGCAGTGATAAAACCAAAATACTCCTTGTAGGCTCAAAATCCACCCTTTCCAAAGTTTCCAATTGTACACTTTCCATTGATTCCTTTCCAGTTTTCCCTCCCCTCAGGTAAAAAAAAGTCTGGGTGTCATCTTTGACATTATCTTTTCAGTGTCACATCAGTATCAGTACTCGGTCTGCCTACTTTCATTTACTCCGTCTCCGCCCATCCTTCACCGTCCACTCCGCTTCCATTTTAGTTCATAGTCTGGTCACTTTTCGCCTTGACTATTGCAATGCACTTCTCTTTGGTCTTCCCAATACAACTGAACAAACTTCACTTGGTCCAGAATTCTGTTGCCCGCATCATCAACAAGAACTCCTTCCTTCCATAACATCATTCCGTTCTTGAGCAGCTGCACTGGCTTCCCGTAGCTTTCAGGATTCAATTCAAACTTCTCTACACTTTCAAAGCCCTCCATAACCTGCTCCCTCTTATCTTTCTAATCTCCTCCATTTAAACATTCCCTCGCTCTCTCCGGTCTTCTTATCTCCTTCGGCTTTCCGTCCCTCCGGCTCGTATGGTCACTATGGGGAGCTGCACCTTCAGCCGCTCGGCTCCCCAACTCTGGAATTCTCTCCCTCTAGACCTCTGTAACATTGACTCCTTTCAATTTTTTAAATCCAGACTCAAAACCTGTTTAAATTTGCTTTTCCAGATGAAAATGTTTCATCTTCTGTTATCTGATTGTATTAATTATTTTAACTTATTAATTGTTTTTAACATGTTGTGATTTTATTGTGTTTTACTTTTGAATCTGTACAGTGGCTTTCAGTTTTTTGAAAGGTGCTTTTAACCCTTGTACTATCTTAGATGACCCCCCCCTTACATTGACATGTTCTCCCTACCATGACAAAGGTGGATAAAGGTGGAAAGATTTCATGTAATCCATGGACACCAGTGAAGATCACAAATCAGTGAAGAAAAAAGGTTCAGCCAGCCGTCTAGTAGGTCTAGATGACCCAACTCCCAACGTTAAAGTGCCTAGGATACCACAAAGGTTAAATAAAATGTGTAATTGTTATTATTAGTTGAGGAAATGACCTGTTGGTTTAGATTGGGCTCATTTCAGCTCTGCTGTCAATGCTATAGCGGCTGGTTATGACGTCCCAAAACACTTTCTTTTAAGGAAATGACAAATGTTTGGGGTAAAGCTGTCACTGAGGTCATCTTAGAACTCACACTGAAACGATCATGTCAATCAAACACCCAAATAATTTTTGCTATTTTAAATCAATTAAAACAATGCAGATAAAGTAAAATGTAAAGTAAAAAAAAAAAACCTTAGCAAGTTATATATTAAATCTTAACACAGGAAATCAAATAAAAGTGTTGGAGTCAAAGTGGAGGTATACTGGAGTAAAATGGGTCTGCAGTCTCCACTTTATGTTCAAACCATGCTGAAGAAGGAGGTGGAAGTGTTGCCCCCGGCTGTACTCACTGCTCATTTTTCACTGAATAAAGACAGAATTTCTCACCACAGTTAAGAATTTCCAGTTTAGGATTCCATGTGCTGCTGCTCACTTCGTTCAATGAAAAGGAGGTCTGCAGGTAACCTCAGTCAAAATGTTTGGATCGCCCCCTTAAGTTTTTAGCATTGATTCAAAGATGATTGATTCTTTTTCTAATGATTTCAAGTATTTGCCCCAAATTTCATGAGGGGAAGGCTGATCAGGAAATTATCCGGTAGATCCGATTTTCTCTCATCTTTTTTTAAATTCATTTAATAGTTGACTTTTTGTGCTGTATTCTAATGTTTTTTTTCTTTAGTTTTATCCATTTTTTCTCACAGCTGGTGAGGAATGTTTTGTTTGTGGTCAATAAGATGATTTTATGCTGGTAATAAGGTGAATTTTCCCACCTTGGTGGTACACTCATTTGCACTACTTGCCTTTTTATTGCGTGTGTGTTTTTTAAGACCTGCTGTGTTAAATAACAGTTAAACAGAAATATTTGTGGCTCCACTTTTTAAAAACAACTTTTTTGAAAGACCTGTCATTCATGTTCTTGGCAGAGCCTTTTATTGCAGACCTTTTTCTGGACCTTGACCCTGAATGACTGTCCCTGTCAATCCTGACTGTCTCTGCTCTCATTTGCATCTGGATTTTGGATGTTCATGCTGAAAGAGATATTCTCTGGCTTTGAACCCATTTTCTGTTCTTGACCCTGAGAGTCTTCTGGTGGATTTGATGCAAAACAAAACAAAACAAAAAAAAAAACAGGAAGACTAGAGTTATAGTGCAGAGGAAACTTCCCGAAGCCTCTCTCACTCTGCTAATGATGCTGTTCACCTGTCGTCTCGTCTCTCGACGTTTGGAGCAATCCAGTGCTCGCCACATTTCTCTTTCACCTCCCACCTGGAAAAATGTCACATAAGCTTAGAGAAAAAGATGATAAGAACAGTCACAAACTTACCTTTCTCTGTGCAAAGGTCCTATTTCATTCACTGTGCAATGGCACGGTGCACAACACTCTTATCTTGACAAATATAAGAATAACATTTCAGTTTATCTGTGAAACATATGCACCTGCAGTTATTTACTTTTCCGTGTCCTTCCCAATGTTCTTTTTCTTTCATTTTTCTTTTGTAGGAATTGTGGTTTTAAGGACTGCAATGCTGATTTTTGAGCAGGGTAAGGCTGCTTCTTTTCCTTCCTATGACTTAACTTGATAAAATCATTTAACTTTACTTCTGGGTCAGTATTGGCTACATACTCTTTCTACAGACATTCCAGTCCATTTTCATCAAGGCATGCAAATCATTTTTGTGACTTCTCTTCTGATTTTGGACTTGGGCACTAGACCTGAAGCAACACACTGGAGAAACGGATCAGGCAGCTGAGCAACATGGAACAGATGAAGTTTCTCCTTTTGACAGAATCTGAGTGAAAAGGAAAAGAAACAGCGTCCATGTTCATCATGATGAGCGGCTGATGGACAGGAGTCCCTTCAGTGAAAGACTCATCCAATCAAATTGCCGCCCTTAAAGCCATCAAAGTCTGTAACCCTGCCCTCTAAAGACTTACTTTCATTTACTCAAAAATATTACACAAACCGCTATGACAATCACTGTTTAGGTTACGTCATTGCAGTCACAATACAACTTAACCCTTGTACTATCTTATATGACCCCCCCCCCCCTTGCATTGACGTGTTCTCCCTACCATGACAAAGGTGGATAAAGGTGGAAAGATTTCATGTAATCCATGGACACCAGTGAAGATCACAAATCATTGAAGAAAAAAGGTTCAGAGCACTGTCTAGTGGGTCTAGATGACCCAACTCCCAACGTTAAAGTGCCTAGGATAGCACAAGGGTTAAAGCGTTAGTCACAAGCACTCGTATGGACAGTTGACCATTATGGTATGGATTTGAGGTTGTCTGGCTTCCTAGAGGGTTGGAGAGAGGTACGGCCGTATCTTTAGGGGCGTGCAGGTGTGTCTTGCTGTTCCCTTGAGGCTTGTTCGGCCACCTCAACGGAGATCACGCAAATAGAAGGTGTGTTTGTAAAAGGTGTAAAGGTAGCAGAAACTATTTGTAACTTACATGCACTTATCACATACAGGTGATTATGTCATACGATGCCTTAACACTGCACTCTAACTATTAGGGTGCTCGCACCAGCTCATTACTGACCGCAGATGGCCCATTTCCACCCGTAAGGGTGGTTGTGATTAAGGCATAATGAAGCACTGAAAACATTGCTAAATTGAAATTTGTAATTCCTGTTTTATCCAAATTATGTTTCGTGAAATTCGTGAAATATTTGCAACAAGGTAATCCTTCTTTAAACTTAAATATGAATTAATGTATATGTTCATAGAAATAATTTTTTTTAATTATCATTCTACTTAAAAATGTGACTTTGGTTACCTATGCCATACACACACATTGGCAACTTAGTGATCAAAATTGCATAGATAGATTGGATGTGTATATATATGTATATATATATATATATATATATATATATATATATATATATATATATATATATATATATATATATATATATATATATGCTAGGACCATCTGTCCCCTAACCCTTCCCTGGTGGGGGGTACAGGGCCCTTGGCAACGACGGCCGTGCCCCCTTGGTGCCGGTGTCCTGGGCGGTGCTCTCTCCGCACAGGGGGGGGGGGGGGGGGGGGGGAGTTCACAGTACACCTGAGCCGGGGGTGTCCGTGTCCCTGGGGGGTGGGTTCTGGTCCTTGCCCCTGGGTGCTGGGCCCCGCCAAATCTCCAACTGTGGCCGAGCCTGGTCGGGCCAAGTTTACAACACCCCTGGTGGGCCCCCTTTCTCCCCGGGGCGCTCCCCTCCTGGGTGGGGGCGGCTTGCCCCTGCCTTGCTCCTCCCTGGACCAACCGTGGGCCGGGTGGGTGGCTGCCTGGAGTGCGGAGCGGGTCTCCCTTGGGGGGTCCTGGCTCGTACCTGGGGTTGGGGCGGGGGATGCCCGGGACTCCTGGGGGGTGATGCGCTGCTCGTCTGGGGCTGTGGGCGCCCTTCTCGGGTGGGGCCCTGCGTTGGGCTATCCCGGCGCGGCGGGGGGCTGCTCTCCTGGTTGGGCTGGGGCGGCGCTCCTTTTCCCTCTGTGCCTCGCTGCTCTCTGGCTCTGGGGGCCTCGCGGCGGTCCTGCTGGCCCTGGCCTGGGTGGCGGGCTGGGTCGCCCGGGGGACAGTTGTTCCCTGCCTTCGGCCGTGTGGCGTTGGGGGTTCCAGAAACTGGAGAAGGAACATGAGAAACTGGAGAAATACCAGGGACTCAGAGAAGAACTGGAGAAAGCCTGGAAAGTGAAGGTGACAGTGCTGCCTGTGGTAATTGGAGCACTCGGGGCAGTAACCCCCAAGCTGGAGGAGTGGCTACAACAGATACCTGGAAAGACCTCAGACCTCTCAGTCCAGAAAAGCGCAGTGCTAGGAACAGCTAAGATACTGCAGGACCCTCAAGCTCCCAGGCCTCTTGTAGAGGACCCGAGCTTGGAGGAGAAACCACCCGGTTAGGGTGAGAGGGGCGTTTTTTTTTAAATATATATATATATATATATATATATATGTATATATATATATATTACCTCATGGTCTGTTTTTGCACCATGAGGTAATATACAGGTTTGATTTGATGTGAAATTTAATTTTAAATGGTTTATTTCAAGAAATCACAGAATAATGCACAAAACAATACAATAAACATTCATACGTTCATTCAAAGACGTATCAAACTTAGGATAATTTGAAATGATTTATTTTACAAAATGATTTATTTTAAGTCTACTGGTTTTGAATTGTTGTCATGCAACAAACAAAAGGAAACAATTTATTTCAATTCTTGCATATTACAATGCTTTCAGGCTTAAAAAGAGAAATACGTGAAAATAGGGATAGATGAATGTTGTAGGTCCAGAGAGACAAAACAGTTTGTAATTCGGTTAAAGCAACACAAGTTTGATGGAAAATGTTATGCCTATGACAGTCGCTCACTGAATTTCAGTGATATAATTCATCTCTTAAATCCTGCATGGTAAAGGAATACGACTCTGGCTAAGAGCCAATCCAACCTGCCATTTACTTACAGCTATAGACCAGTTTGTTCAATGTAAAACAGGACAACTGCTTCATATATGATATCAACCCCAATGTGGGCAACAATACATCTCTAATTTGTAACATATATCCTTCATTATTGAATCCACATTAATTTCAGTCTTGCAGCACAAACTGAAGCATTTTAAACACCGATATTGAATTGTAATTCTGTTTATGTGTGTTCACATCTTCTGGTGTTTGTTGTAATGGTGCCTCTGTCAGTCTCTCCTTCCCTTCCCCACTCTGCTCCTCTTTCCTGATTGGACCCAGCTGTGGACACTCATCTCATCACCTGCCAGCCTTCTTAAGGAGATCCAGTTCATTGCCCCTTTATGGTGCATTGCCGGCTCTCAAGTTTTGTCTCTTGTTCTCGTTACTCATGCTTCATGCTAATTATTATTCTCTGGTTCATCTTCAGGACAAAATTCCACGAGTGTCTTCCTGGATCTTATCTCATAACGAGCAGCCTGATCTCCAGCAGTCCTCCAAAAACCTCCAGCCCACGCTCCAGACCACGCACAATTCCAAGTTTCACCACAACTCCAAGCCTCGCCACAGCTTCAAGCCAGGCATCAACTCACTGCCACGCCACAACTCCAAGTCTCGCCACCGATCAAAGCCAAGCATCAACCCCAAGCCACGTCACGACATACCTCAATTCCCGGTTCCTCTCCACGTAACTACCACAACTCCACGCCACTACACTGGTCCTCGTCCCGAACAATAAATATTCTTATTCTCCAACTAACTATTCCATGCCATTTCCGGGTTCTAGCGTCTGGGTCTGCTTCGCTTAGCGTATCATGACATTTTTGTTACAAACAATATGTTGTAATTTCCTGAAAATTGTTTTTTGTTTCATGCAGCCACCATCCAGCAGTGGTTTGTGCATTTTGTTTTTTACAGGGTGTATTGTTTGTTTTTGTGTGTTTTATTAAACATGAGGGTATTTTTTTGTCTCCCTTAATGAAGTGAGCTCATATTTTTTGAGTTTTAAAAAAGTATTTCATTAATCTGGTTCTTGTTACTTTGATACAATACTTTCAGGAATTGTTAGCATCAGCATTCCTTAACCCCGTGTGCTATCCAAGGCACTTTAACATTGGGAGTTGGGTCATCTAGACCCCACTTGACAGTGCTCTGAACCTTTTTTCTTCAATGATTTGTGATCTTCACTGGTGTCCATGGATTACATGAAATCTTTCCACCTTTATCCACCTTTGTCATGGTAGGGAGAACATGTCAATGTAAGGGTGGGGTCATCTAAGATAGCACAAAGGATAAAAATGCATTCCTCTTTTGTAGGAAAGTAATTACTTAATGAACAGATATTTTTGGTCAGAAATAGGCTAATTCAGCCATTTGTGCTTCTCTTAATTCCAATGTCATTTCTCTGTTGATAAAAGGAAGCTCCTTTATGTTGCTGCCAGTTTTCTGCACAAACTTGTATTTAACTATTTTTATAGGAATCTTTATTCTGACACCTATCAATTACATAGAAAAAAAACATATAAAGACAAATATGACAATCTGAAAGCCTGTTTTATCATGAAAAGGACTTTTTAAAAACAGCATAAAAGTGAGAGTTTGCAGCTTTAGCTTCTTTGTTGGCTCCTTTCATGACAGAAACTATGAATGCAGCAAAGAGATAACCGAAAATAATGAAATAAAGAAGAAATTTTTAAAAGTCAAACTGGATGATGATTTCTTTTACATTAAAATGAATGACAGGTAGATGTCTCTGCTGGCTGTGAGGTGCGTAAAATACAGCAGAATTGGGTTTATTTAACCCTTGTGCTATCTTAGATGACCCCACCCTTACATTGACGTGTTCTCCCTACCATGACAAAGGTGGGTCCATTTTTATTAGGAGTTTTTCCTTACGCAAAGGAGAGTCTAAGAGCAGGGAATCCCAGTTTAGTTTACTTTGTTTAGTTCAGTTTAGCCATTACATATTGAATTCTATGACATCATTTTCTTTATGATTAATGTTTATTACACAACACACCAGTTTGAAGCCTTTTAAGACAACTACTGTTTTAATATTGGGCTATAAAAATAAAATAGAATGGAATTGAATTCCCGCTTTGCAGAACGAATGTCCTAGAAAACAACACACGATTCTTGAATTTGGTTAAAAACATCATAATGTAAATTAAAGATCACTGTTTTTACTGCACTGTAAAGTCTACAGTCTGTGTCGACATTGGAACTGTTGTTTACCATCAAGTGGAACAGTTGAAACCACTCGTACCAAGACAAAGAGATGCCGGTGGTCCAGTTTGGTGTCGCAGGTCTAGCGTCAACCCCTTAACCTCTGAGAGAACTCCCCTGGCTTCCATTCAGCCTCGGAACTTTTCTCATCCTCTCACATCGCCTGTAATGATATTGGTTTTTGTCAGTGGATCCTGTGATAGGAGAGCAGCTCTGTGGTTCTTTTGTTCGGCGGCCTGCATACAGAGGTATCTGTTTCGCTGTGAGAGCTTTGGCAACACAGAAGCCCTAAGACTCCAGAGTTCCCTTAAAGGCCTCTAAAGCCCCACTTCTTCCAGAGAGTGACTAGGTCTTTTCTGCAAATGATTCATCTTCTCATTACTGGACATCACACTTTCAGCAGGAAACTGATAGTGATTAAATAAAAAGAGGAAGCCTGCAGGAATATTATGAACTGAATGGATAAAAAGTGAATGTAGAATTTCAGTACAAAGATATATTTTTATAAAAAGCCGATAAAACTGATCGAAGCTGAATACAGCTTACCTGGTGGACTAAAGGTTCCAGGCCTCTTCCACATGATTCCAAATTTTATCCTATGAACATCAAGCAGTCTCAGTTTGCACTGAAGGAATAATCAAAACTGGTTGAAGAAGTTTTCTTTTTTTTCTACCTGCAGATAACAGACCAAAACTCCAAAATCTCGGGTTCAGGATTTCCTGGGTAACATGAAGTTACATGGGATCTGGCTTGGACTTTCTTAACCCTTGTGCTATCCTAGGCACTTTAACATTGGGAGTTGGGTCATCTAGACCCACTAGACAGTGCTCTGAACCTTTTTTCTTCAATGATTTGTGATCTTCACTGGTGTCCATGGATTACACGAAATCTTTCCACCTTTATCCACCTTTGTCGTGGTAGGGAGAACACGTCAATGGAAGGGTGGGTTCGTCTAAGATAGCACAAGGGGTTAAGGCTGTAATCACATGCAGGTTTTTGGGTTGTCCGGGCTCATAGAGGGTCATAGAGAGGTGCGACCACACCTTAAGGGGAGCGCTGGTGTGTTTTGGAGTTCCCTTGAAGCTTGTACGGCCACCTGAAATGATGCCATAAAATGGAACATACCATTGTTGTGTGTGTGGTAAGTGTATTGGGAACCAATTGTAGGGTTAATGGAAGTAACAGTGACCTTATTCTACTCTCTAGTCATTGGGAAGGTGTGAGAACTTGCTCCTTACTGATCTTGCATGGGGTGTGCAGGTGATACATAAATGATTGTTGGACCCCCATAGGGTGTCCACTCAAACTACACTCTGATTGTCTTATTTTTTCATTTATAGCAGTCAATAGTGTGAACATGTCCCTTGAACAGCACTAACGGGCTCCTTGCATAGTCTGCAGAATTTTGGGGAATTGAAAAAAAATGAAGTCTTCATTTCACCATCTTTACTCTCACTTACCTTTACATTGATGTATAAGTGTTCACTATGACCTGTCGCCAGCAGCCTGCCCATAGGCATTTTCCCTCTATGGGCTCACCAAGTCTACGATCTTGATATTTTAAAATGAACGACGTTGGGAGAATTTCAGGCAGGCAACTCAGCAGTGAGTTTACCTGGTTACTCCTCCCTGTGGGCGGTTTAGCCCAATTAACTCACCTGTTCAGCGTCCTACTTAAGAACCAGATGTGCGCTCTTTGCCCTCTTCATCCATTTCTGCGAGCGCTGCGTTTGTCGCCCCATCCTCCTCCCCGGCTTCCTCCTGTGAGCTCCGTTAGGGGTAGTTTTATACCTGAAGTTTTCTATGGAGATCTTTGTTTTATGTATCTGAACGGAGCCTTATGCCAAACTAAAAGAAATATGGAAATAAATCTTCTCAACTGCATGAGTTGTCTGGAATATTGTCACCAACTCTTCAATAAGGAAAGTAGGTTTTGATCAGTCGTAAAACTGAATGATGACATAACCCATTTCAGAACAACCAATGGCTGTTTACCTTACTGAAGTAACGGCAGTGACCATGCTCCCCAGATCTTCAGCTTTTACACATCAGTCTGATTATCTGTTTGTTTTGTCCTTAATGAATGAAGCATGCTGAGAGCACACTCACCACACCAGAAGGGGTTTTGTTAAATGTAGCTCCACATTTGCCACTAAAAACACAAATGTAAAAAATGTGTTTTTTAGAATTTTTCTGCATCTTTGCATTCCAGCAAGACATTTTTATTCTATAGTTCAAAAATATTTCAAGCACATTCAGTTAATTCATGCTGCAGAAACAAGTAAAAAGTAAAACATTACAATCCAAGGGCCCATTTTATTACAGTATAGATCATGCATCTGATGCATGAGTAAACCATTTAAGACACTTTTCGTATTGAATAAATGTCCTCATTATATTTAACAAAAGATGTACATTCCTTTGAAAAAGGAAACCGGATTTAATTCCATTTTGAACCTTAGTGGAGCGACTTTATAGCCAGTTTGCAGCTTCGCAGCAGGAACGTTGATCACACCCACTTGTCCAATCAGCTGCCTTCCCACTGGAAGATGAGCACCTCTCCCCACTGTTAGCTCAATTATAGCATCCCGCAGCCTCTTTGTTTCCCTCTAAAGTCGAATCAATAAGCGTCTTGTGCTCCAGTCTAAACTCTTGTGAGAACCGATCACTTCAACCTTGAAGCATGCTGTGCTGTGTCAGCTTTACATTTCAAAATGCCTTAGAATCAATACTGAAGAACAAAAGGACAAGTACATTTCCAACCATGATTTATATGCAGACTGAAAATATAAATACTTTTTCAGTACATTCAGGTCCTTTTGAACCTATTTGAATAAAGTTTGATTAGGAGATGCTTAAGAGATTTTAAAGGAACATCCAGCTTTTCTCATTACAAACAGCTGTTTTACACATTTTGTCATCAGATCTGTGGTGTTGCTTTAAGCTAATTCAAAAAGTTGACTTTCGAGCAAAGTCTTGCAGCAATAACAGAACCTTTGCACCAACAACTCTGGGATTGTGCAATCTATCACGAGGCAGTGCTCAGCCTCACCTCGCAGCCATATGCAGAAACATGAAAATGCAGAGATTTTGATCATAAAATAAATTAATTGCAATTAGAGCTCAAATCAATGGAGTAATATTTATCTTATCTTTTTTTTTATATAATAGCAGGTGAAGATGATAACAGGTGAGGCACTGTCTCACATGTACAGTCACGTCCCTGTTAATAGAACAGGATACAAATTTAGATTTTACCCTGTTTGAAAGCTGAGATGACAGCTGCTAAAATAAAAAATATTCTGCTGTAGAATCATAATCTGCTCCACCCTGCAGAGAAATCTCTGTGAAATAAACCGATATAAACCCGTCGACTACCCCCACCCTCAAGCGTTGTGAGCATTCAGAGCTTGTAACCCACAATCAATTGCACAATTAACTCATCAAGTTGCCTTTAAACCCACCCTCTACCCTCAAGTAATAGATGGATCACAGCATAAGCACTGTTTCAGATAATCTCAACTTTTTCTGATCAGTTCTCACTAAGCAACTGCCTCCTTAATGTGATGAAGATTTGAATGTTTGCCAAAGCTATGGCATCAAATTGGCCTTAATTACTGTAATTTTTTTTTTTAGGAAACAGCAGGGGAAATTATTTGCCTCCAGCCTGTAGAGGTTTTCCCTCACATTGAGGAAGTGGGATGCCTTAAAAGTTTTGAGCAGAGATGAAGATCCTATCAAGCATGTGACCCATGTGACCTGTGGTGATCTAATTAAAGCTGAGATCGTCACTCGAGAAGAAGCCGCCTCTCTTGACGCCCACACGGACATTATCTCAGGGAGAAGGTGAATCATCATAACCTATGTGCCTGCGACAAACACTCTTAAAACTCAAGGATTCTTGAACACGCATCCGCTCTCCATTGTTGCTCAGGAGAGATTGCCTTTTTCCAGTAGAGGGTCTCTCATCAACTACATTAAAATGAAGCAGATTTTTTCCTTTTCCAATAGGCTGTTGATTATAACAATTAAACATTTTTAAATGAAAAAGAAGTATTTCATAAAACCTGGGAGTTTACTTTAAAGGGTTATCTTTGATTTAAAATTGACAAAAAGAACTTTACATACCATCAAAAGAAACAGAAATCATGTTTAAAATCCACTCATAATTGATCATAAACTGCATCAACATGACCATATTTCTTTATACTGTCCTGAAATGCAGGCAGCACACTTGGGGGTCCGAATAAACACATGCTTCTCAACCTTCAAGCTGGAAAACATGACGATTACAGAAAATATTTACTGTGAATTGAATGTCTGAAGGCAGTTACTTTACCATCTGATCTCATCACATCACAATAAAACAAGAGTTTTTTTCTGTTGTATTTTAACAAACTCCAGCATGTAAACACAAATGCCTGTTATAGAAGAAATATATTATTCAAATTCATATTCATAAACTATTAATCCCTGGAGGGAAATTTAGTATTTATAAAGACAGTGTATGTACTTCTGCATAATGGAATTTAAGTCAAAAACATTTTGACAGAAAAATTACAATACAACGTTTACGATACAAGTAATGCAGAAATTACTTCTAATATTGTTTTTTATTGTTATTGTTTTTTTTTACTAAAAATACACAAAAGATGTTTATTTGCGTGTAAATATCCTTTAGATTCTGACTTCGGTCCCCCAGTGGGAATCCAGTGAGACAGAGGGACTCCACTGTGGTGTGGTGGCTGATCCCTGATATCAAGAAGGCCCATGTTCAGATCCCAGCTGGGTCTCTGTGTGCAGTTTGTTTGTTGGCCCTGTGCATGTTGGGCTTTCTCTGGAAACTTTGTCTTATAGGGTGATTGGAGACTGAACTTTCTACAAAGTTTCACCTAGAGTCCCAAAGGGGGGAGGGGGGGGGGGTGCAGGAGCAGCGCTGCATCAGAGGATGGCTCAGGAGAACCTTAATTACATGGACTCAAAAAAAAAAAATATTAAAACTGTATTTGAAAAGAGATGTATTATGAAACCAGTAACAACACGCTTTAGAAATGTTTTATAAATAAAAAACAGGGACGATGCAAGAATCTATTTGAAATTATTAATGTGTAGAATCCAGAAAGCTGTGACTCATCTGATAACCAAAGCTTTACTTACTAAATTCAAAAGACATTATTCTCTTTAAAGTCATTATTTCAAGAGACTTAAAAACAGAATTAGAGCCAAAGTGTTATTATTTAATATTTTATTACATGTGTAACGAATTGAAGGGAAAGTGATGCATACCACATGGCTTAGTTTCTCTGCCTGTCTGTTACCATCATCTGCTTCATCATCACTGTCTCTAACTGCTCCACAATCCAAGCCCCAAGCTTCATTCCTAATGGTTGTTTCGTCTTTGACCCGTTCTTCATCTGTTATCTCTTCATATCTTCCTTCTGTGACCATCTCCTGCTCTCAACCTCCTGGTCTTCACAGAAAAACCTCAGGTGGACACTTAATAATTCTATTAATTTCAAACTTTTGCTTACTCCTGTTAGCTTTTGTTATCATCGTTGAAGTTGAATAAAATAATAAACAGGAATTCTTACCTGATATTTTGAGCGTCGTTACATTCATACTTCAACATCTAGCTTGCTCCACTGACTGGTTGCTGAGACTCTGAAATGATTTCAGTCACTATAGACTGTATAGAAAAATCCATGGCAATTATTTACCATTTGTTATTTCTTTTCAAATCTAAATTTTGCAATGTCATAAATGAATTAGTGGAACACAATGGCTTCCTTTGTGTGTGAAAAATGTGTAGAAATTTAACAGCCAGTAAAAGCACATTGCAGTCAATGTTGGCATTGATGGAATTATTTCCTTCACTTGTAGATGTTTAGCTGAAAGGCTGGAGCTGTCAATATGGACAATTCAGGCAAAACATGCAAAAAAATACATGGGAGGAGCAGATGCAAATACATTAACTTAGCAAACACAATGTGATTTATCAATGGAGAAGAACTGTGAGACATTCCTTGCCTTTGGATGGCAGGAACAAACCGACTCAACTTTGCGCACAAAGAGCTGCAGTTGTTTCTTTTAAGAAGGAGACATTCAGCCACAAAAGAGTGAAAACGGGAAAGGAGCCTCTTCTCTGTGTAAACGTTTGACCAGACAAGGATTATTCAAGCATAGGTTTTATTCAGTTTTGTGCCATTTTCTCCAAAGTTACATTTTTATCTCAGACGTTGCTTTTGTGTAAAAGTTCCCTCCTCTTCCTGTGTTTTTCTTCTTCTCCAAGCCCCTGCTGTTGGGGCAGCTGATGACACTGACCACCACCTGCACTCAAACCTTGGTCTCTCCTGTGAGGGCTTTATTGGCTGGATGATCAGCTGTTGAGTGTGTGTTGCAATAGTCAAAACATCCATCCTTGCGTTTTGTGTCAAATTAAACAAGGGTGACATTTAAGGGCTCCAGTTTGTTTTATTTTTTATAAGCAGAACCCCATTTTTTAAGTTACAATCCACCGATTTAATGTGTAAAAACCTTCTGTAAATGTCACCATGTATCCTAATTATGTCTAAGATATTTGTGCACACAAATACTTTTGGATTTTTATTGGAATTTTAGCTTTTGCTCCTTGTTCCTCAGTACTTTTAACATTTGTACATAAAAGTACTTCAAATTTAAAAGAAAATTTATGTACTTACACACTATTTACAGCATGAAAAGCAAACTGTATTCTACAGTGTCACAGCAGGTAGAAATCATTGACTGTATAAGAGAACTGGATGGAGTGAGCCTGACGTCACCCATAGGAAAAACATACTTCCAGCTCCAGCAAAATAAAGTCAATTAAGTCGACATTTTTCCGCGATACAAACTTTGATGTTTGGAGTCAAACCACGACAGTAAGCTGTAATTGGTCTGATTCTATGAGAGCCAATGTTTCTATGGCAACCACTCTCATCAATCAGGAGGGAGCTTGTTAGAAACTCACATCCCTTTCACTAAAGATGGTTTTATTGAGGCATCTGATTATTCAGTCTATAACTTGCGATGAAAAAAAATATCCAAGTAAAGAAAAAAAAATGAAATAAAAATAAGATAAAAAATATCCAGATCACCAGGAACATTTTTTTAAAAAGATATCAAATCAAGAATGGCTATTCTGACCCATAGAATGACTGAGTAGTAGCTGTTTATGTCTCTATAGAAGTCTATGGGATATTGGCATCTTGAAGCCAGCAGGTACTTCCTGTTTGAAACTCCAGGGGAAATGAGTCTCTCAGTCCAGTTCTCTTATGCAGTCACTTGTAGAAACTGAACTTTTATAATGTTCTTCGTAAAGTAAAAGAAACAAAGTATGTCATGGAAACTAAAGACCTGGAATCTTGGGTTGGGAAAAAGCTGTTGGGTTTGAAAAGCTGCTTATTGAAGGTAGAGTAAAAGTACTCCAGAAGTATCCTTTTATCCTAAAAACCAACTGTGTTGAACAATCTTTCAAAGGTGCTTTTTTCCCCAAGAAGTCAGACATTTCTCTAGAAATGAGATTGCTTTATTTTGATGCTTGCTCTTTTCCCATCATGCAGGATGACAGAAATAGAGCTGAATTACCCCAAACAAAAACTCTGACTGCATATGCCACTGAATCTGAAGGCCCCTCAGACAAATGATTTCAGTGGTTTGATCTTGTCTTTCATGTTTATATTAGGTTGCTAATGGCAGGAAATTCTTAGTCTCTCGACGTAAAAACATGACGAAATTTTCTTCTGAGCTACTGGCAAAATAAGAAAAAAATGAAAAATACAACCTATTTGACTCTAGCCTCCAAACCAAAGCATGTATAATTAGTTCTGGCAGCTCCCCAGCCTTCAAAGCTGAGGATGTTCTGACTAATTGAACAGACTGATGAGCAGTGGTCTGAAGTAGGAAGGATGAAGCAACACTTGAGGAGGACAGATTCTTGGCCTGCACTCTGAACACCAGAGTTTGGGTCTTCTGAGAGGCCGCTGTGTTTGGCAGATGTGAGAGCTCTCCTGAACTCAGGTGGTGGTCAAACAAGCGGAGATTTGGGTCCACCTTCAGACACTAGAAGTGGACCAAAAGGAGTTTAAGGACTTTGAGCCCTGTGTGCTCTCAGTAGGAAGAGAAAGAGAAATATCAGGGTGGGAAAAATCCAAAAAGAGTCAAAAAATATACATATATATATATCACCATTAAATGTAATACAGTGAGGAAATTGTGAGGATTGGAATAAAGGACAGTTGCAGGAATAGTTGGGTGTCTTCATGCCTTTTTAATCCAGTGTTTTTGTAGCATAACTTAATTTAGGCAATAACGCTGTAAGATAAGCAGTGGTTGGAAATGCATGAGTTTTCCAAAGGTTTGGTTCACTTTTGCCTGTTCTTCAGTTTTAGGAATGTTGAGTGTGAAGCAAAACAAACCAGAACTGAGTCCACAGGACTGCAATAATCCAATAGTGTTTGAAAAAAAACAAGACTAGGACTTCATATGGGTGTAAATGTGTTTAAATGTTATTGAATTAATTATTTTCCACCGCATTTTGCAGATGCATTTACCTAAAGTAGTTTACAGGTTTCAAACTTTAGTAATTTGATGTTGAAGATGTGTAATGACAGATTGCTGACTCAATAAGTGGTTGTTCTGTGGAACTGCTGTTCTTTGCTCATGCGACAAGCAAAATAATAGATCTTTACCCTTCGATCCGAATTGCAGGTAATTGTTGATTTTATTTACAACACAGATACAAAATCTTCTTTCTTTCATCCATGTCCTACCATAACAGCAGATGAAAACCTTTTGCCCTTCTGGCAAAAATAAACCTGCCTGAGGTCAGCTCATCCACCTGTATTTATTAAGGAAATCAAAGGTAACATCGAGACACCACAAAATAAAAACAGTCAATATGGCTCATACACTAAAAACAATGTGTCCTCCTGAAGAACGGCTTTCAGGGGACTTGAAAGGGACTCACCAACAGGTTGCTTCACAGGCTAAGACACAGCTGCAAAGCACAAACAGTGGCAAAGCAACTGGAAGCTTTAGGTTCTGTTACCATGTCCTCAGTCCATCAGTCCCAGGTTGGAGGCTTGTGGATCTTGCTCATCATGTTGCTGTTAGATAAAATCCTGAACCCCCACTTGTCCCCTCACAAAGCACCAACTTACACGCTTCAAGCATTTGTCTACTAGTTGTGTAACCTAATCAATGCAGAGTCTCATTAGTGTTTATGCAGATTTCCAGTTTAAAGGTAATGTATTCATAGGGGAGCAGTGATTCCTGCGCTGTCTTCGTGGGACAGGATTTACCGCAGGGTATTTGATGGCGGCACTTTACATATCACTAAAATTGATTTTATCCTTTGTATACTGTATGTGATTTATATCTATTTTTCCATGAAACAAATGAAACAACCCAATGTTTCCCAAGAACTGGGATGTTTTATTCAGCAAGCACAAGTACCTGTGCAGGACACATCCCCTCCTTAAACCACTTTAAAAGGGGCAATTTCTGAATTTCATAAATAATAGAGAATATGCTAAATGGTACAAAGAACGGAGAAGCTATCTTGTTTTATCCACACCCTTGAGGTGCCTCCGTTGCTACTGGCTCTGTGCTTTGCCTCAGGGGCTTTGCTTTGAAGCTCTTAATGAAGATCTCTCATTGATGAGGAAATGGAAAGAGTGACATCTGCTGCGATGCAAACATGGATTTGGTGGTTATCCAGCAAGTGAGTCCAGGTTCAGGAGCTTTTTATAAAACTGGTCATGCCTGTAACGCTGGGTAACTCATTACTGCAAAAGTCCTTGATAAATAAAAAGGTGCTGGAGAAGTCATTAGTAATGAACGTAACAGATACACCATGATTCTTTAGCCAATATCTTGACTTTATTGTTCATCTTTAAATCATGACATCATGAGTAAAGTGGTAAAGTGCTCTCCGTTTAATCAGAGTGTTTAATAATGCATCAGCCCAAGATTTATGTACCATATATTCTCATGTCGCCTCACTCCGCTACTCTCACAAAAACATGATTGCTGCCATTTCCATTTTCATGATCTCCCACTTAACCACCTTTAGGGTTACTATTACACTTATTTTGCCAGTGTGCCGTTTCTCTTTCAACAAAAATTTGATACGTTTAGAACTACAACGGAAGAATTTTCCCAAAGAAAAGGCAGCTTTAAATGTATGTATATACTCTTGGAGAAAATGACAGACATTTTGAAACAAGACTCTTCCCTCCTCCGTCACAGTTCTCTCTTCCTTCCAGGTTTTCTATAGTCACCAGGCTCCATGAAGTGTGCAGAAGTTCTGCTGCCCCTCGGTAAACTGTAGGGCAACATGTGTGGTTGTTCTCCAAAAGTGGAGTCCTGAAAGCTGGTTTTGCTGTTTATAGGAAATATTCTTATCTTCCAGGTGGTTAACCCCCCCACTGTGCGGCTTTGTTTGCCCAGGTCCTTTAGGCTGCATCCTACCTTCCATGTGTCAACAGTGAATTGGTGCCCCCTCCGGATAACCTCTGCCCACCCGGTTCATTGATGAACCTGCATACACTGTGCTCCGTCTGCTGTGGTCCCGTTGCTGCGGAAGGTGCCTTCAGTACCTTGTGGTTAGGGAGGGGTATCTTACGGAGGAATGTTCCCGGGTGCCTGCTTGAGACATCTTAGCTCCGAAATTGATTACTGCCTTCCATTGGGACCATCCTGACCAGCCTGGTAGATTGTCTGCGAGCGTTGTTGAGGTGTGGGTACTGTCAGGGTTTGGCACTGCCTCATCCTGCAGCTATTAGCAGATGCAGATCACCTAACGGCTCTGCTTAGACACTGCCACACCAATCTCACTACCAGACAGGGGTAAATTCTCTCTTGTCATCCAGTGTGACTGTTTTGCCTGTTTCCTGCCTCATGTGGTCCCACCCTCGCGTCTTCATCAATCAAACAGACAAAAAGCTCCAATAAAACAACACATAAATAGCTTTAATGTTATAAGTTTTTGTTTATTGTTGGTATAAAATCTGATTTGTTTGACAAAGAAGTCCCTGGAGAATTGATCTCTTTTGATACCTGCCTCAAGTGGTCATTTGAGGAACTGCAAAATTTTGTGCTACTAAATTTGTATCAGATTCAGGAGTCAAAGGTGCTTGGCATTGAGATGCATGTTGTGTTTAGGGATGTCTTGCCTTTAGGGCTGACAAATTCTTTTAACACACATATAACCCTTGTGCTATCCTTTAACATTGGGAGTTGGGTCATCTAGACCCACTAGACAGTGCTCTGAACCTTTTTTCTTCAATAATTTGTGAACCTCACTGGTGTCCATGGATTACATGAAATCTTTCCACCTTTATCCACCTATAGGGAGAACACGTCAATGCAACGGTGGGGCCTTCTAAGATAGCACAAGGGGTTAAAACTGAGAGCAAATATCTCTGAAACCTAAAACTCCAAGGCCCCTTGAATAGCTCATTGCAAATCTACTAATGAGTTGGGTTGGAGTTTCGGCCCTTTACAAAGGATAAACATCAGGACTTGAAAAAGAAGAAAAGGCAATAGTTGGTTTTAAGGCATAAGTATGCGTGTGAACACTATCTGTTTTGTGTACATGTCGACAGGTGGACATTTTTGCAGCTAGCAGGTGTGTTTATAACATTTGAGTGTGTGTGTGGATAGCCCCCGCCCTTTTTGTACTACATTTGAACCTTACCATAATGATTAACAACCAGTAAACGTGTTGCTTTATGCTGCTTCATGGTCTTACCCCCCTTCCCCTCCTATTATCACCGTCCTACCCCCCCCCCCCTCTCTCTAACGTCCCTCTCTCTTCTTCCCCTCTTTCCTTTTCCGTCCGGTCCAGAAAAAAAAAAAAAAAAGAAAAAGAAGAAAAGGCACACCATAGGAGCTGCATGAGTGGTGTTTTGGAGAAGAACCAACAGCGGTGGTGTTTGAAGCATGAACGCTGTAGAGTATGGGCTCAGCCACGTGGCTGGGTCATGTAAGTTGACCAAGTAAAGGAATGGAACCCCAAGGTGGAGAGGGGACATGACGAACAACAGCAGAGAGGTGTGGTCACGACCTGCCCCTCTTTCAGATTAATAGCTCGCTCTCTCAGTGTGAATCAGAATAAACCCAAGACAAGGAGATGTTTTCTGAACCCTTTTTAACTGAGTTCATTGCATGTGTTTTTACTATTTTACTGTTTCATACTGTATTTTTCAGATTGGGTTTGGACTGTGTGCTCCCCAATCATCCTGGAGCGGTTAGACTGCCGGAGGTTGGACACTTTTAAAGACTGATCCTATGAACAAAAACTTTTTGAGCACTTGCATCTGTTTGTCCTGCTGCTTAAAACAGAATCTGATCCACTAGAATCTACCTATCACACAAACAATGACCTAGAAAGGCAAAAGAGGGGGGGGTTGTTTATTATTAATGAGAACGGCCCTCTCCTACTGCTGACAAAGACAGCTTAGGAGTGCAGTATCAGATAGAAGGTGATTAAAAAAATAAAACAAAATAAACAGATAATTTCTAAAAAACAACCAAAACTTATAAATGATTACATCGATACGATCTAGTCTTGGAAACTCATCATCATGCTACTACAACAATTTTGGAAGAAAGTACTTTTTAACTTTGTGTTGGCCATATTTTACTGTTACAATAGGGGTTATGAAACATTTGACACACTAGGTGTATATTTGAATAAACCCCTTTTGTAATTTAGGCTAAACTTTATTTATCTTACTCATTTCTGTAACAGTCTTTTGTTGGACCGGACGGAAAAGAAAAGAAAGGAAGAAGAAAGGGATGCTAGGAGGGGGGGTGTAGGAGGTTGATAAAAGAGAAGGGCAGGGGGGTAGAACCATGAAGCAGCATAAGGCAACAAGTTGCTGGATGTTTACAATCCTTACAGTCAGGTTTAAAAGTAATATAAATCCACAAGGGGGTGGGGCCTGTCCACACACACACCCAAATGCCACAAACATACCTGTGGGCTCCAAAAATGCCCACATATAAAACATGTCAACATGTACACAATACAACTGATGTTCACACACGCATACTTATGCATTCAGTCCAACACATGTAAAAGATTTCATTTAATCACTCAAACTGTTTGTGCGAAGGTTAGATAGCACCTGTGCTCAAGTGAGTGAGTTTTTCTAAGGAGGATGATGGAATGTAAAAAGAAGGAAGGAGAGTGTCCCGTTGGGCAATCACATCCGCCACGGGGGCCCCCAAAGCCAGAGAGCAGGGAGGCATGAGGGGGGGGGGGGGGGGGGGCAGAGAGTGCAAGCTCCAGCCCAACCAGGACAGCAGCCCCCCGCCACACCGGTAGGGCCCAACGCGGGGCCCTGCCTCAGGAGAGCACCGTTTTGTCCCTTTTGACCCCAACAGGGACAAAACGGGGGGCCCTGTGTCACCGGGCTTCTGGGCAAGGGCAGGGGATATCCTTGCCAGTCTGTCGGAGGACCAGTCACACACCCATGCACATTCACATTCACACCTAGGGATAATTTAGAGCAACCAATGAACCTATGAAGCATGTTCAAAAACATGTTCAGAAACTTAGGTTAAAAGCATGTCTTTGGGGGGCTTCAGTTTTGGTTTTGAGGAACAGAAAATGTGCATTGGGAGCGTTTTTTTTTTATCTCAGTGGCTACAGATTGAGAATGTACAGTGCTTGATTTGTGATCACAGCAGCTGAGAGGGTTTTTCTTGGTCAGGAAAGTCAGTCTGAGGACAGGGGTCAGGAAGAGGTCAATTTCCCAGGTGATGCCAAAATCTCCAGAACCCAGAATCGGCTTTAGTTCCACAGCCGGATTATGGAGTAAGAAAAAAAAAAACCCTAGACAAATCTTTTATGCGTGTGTGTATTTGTTGGTCCAGTTGTGTGTCTGTGTGTCTGTGAGTTTTTTTTCCTTTTTACATGCATCGTGAAACGACATAGCAAATGTTCAGATTGTGCTGTTATCCTTAAGCAGGTTGCTTGGCTGACATTGGTACAGAAGGTGGAGAGACAGGAGTGAGCTCTTATCCTGTTCTCTTCGGCAGTCTGAACTACCACAGATGCTTAATAATATCCCAGGGGCACAGATGAAACGTTTTCTTCACAGTAGCTGTTTACCGAGGAGTGTGTTTGAAGTTGAGCTCAAGATGTCTTCATTTCTGTACCAGAGGAATGTTCCAAGGGAGAATATTGAAATTCAGACACAGAGAATATGGAGCAAGAAGAGAGGGGAAAAAAACGGGTAAGAGAGGAACGCAGACTCTCAGAAAACTGGCAGGTTTTTTTCTTGCTTTTTGCTTCTATGAATTCATTCACACAGTTTAACATGGTTTACTGCAAACACAGACATGTGCCAATGTTCTATTTTAATTTTATATTAGATTTTGCTTTAAAAATCCACTGAACCATGTTGAACAGGGGGGATTACAGCCTTTCAAATTAGGAAATGCCTGCTGCTGGCACCAGCAGGAGCATCATTTATTCAGTGTGCTCATCCTGGACCACAAAGGAAGACTTAGGAAGCAGATCCATGAAAGTCCAGTCCATGATCACTAACAATCTTTTTGCTCTTGACCTTTTTCTTTTGATTTATGCCTGGATTTATGAATGAAGTCTGGATTTTCTTTTGGGCTCCAGTGTTTCAACAAACTGCCTTCAGTCTGACATCTTTTGATCAAAATGTTTCACTTTTATTCTCATCCAAGCAAATCTTCTAAAAAAAGGCAGAGGAAGTCAGAAATTATAAATGGCAGTCTGGGATTGAACAGATGAAACCCTGAAAGCCCCAAAATGGACGTTTGCCAGAATCTCTCCCTCCTTCGCCTTTGATCTTCATCCTCATCCTCAGATTTCCTGTAATGTGCTCACTGCATTCGAAACTTCTTTCTCCTGTGTTGAGTTCAATTTCAGGCCAGGGGGGCGGGACTTTGATGGTGTAGGAGGAATTCTGGGAGATACAGTTTGTTGGATGAAGTCATCTATAAGTCCCTGTTATACCTATTTTCAGCATAATCCCCCTCAGAAAGCTGAATTTAGTCCAAAACACAGTCATTGTGTATGAAATGAAGTGGAATTGAGATGATTAATTGCTCTCACATGCAAACCGTCACAAAGCAGCCAACCCACGGCAGACTGCACCTCTTTTTATCTGCCCGGTGCTGCTCTGCTCATCGCTGACCCATAAGTCAATCAGCCCACTGGGAGAACTCCCACCAGTCCAGATGGCCCGTTTGCCATCGGCCTGACTAATTACAGCATCTACTTTGTGAACCCACTTAAACAGGACACTGATATGGCACAGTAATTTTCTGGATCACATGAGATGTTTTGCATCACAGAACGATTCATTCTGTTTAAAAGAGTCACTTCCGAGCTGAGACCGGAAGATCATTTGAAGGCCTCCCAAATGATACATCATGGATTGTTTCCATTCATTTGTCTACTAAAATATTGAGAAAATAAACACACATATGAACATCCCCAAAGAAAAGTGTCACCAAAACAAATAGGCTTTACACTCCTCAACCTCCATAGTCTTAAAAATGGGCCAGTGGTGCCTGGACCCCTCATTTTTTGGTTTGGTTTGTAGATCACACCCATGACTCTGCCTCTGATCCCCAATTTGGAGTGGAAGCAATAATCATCAAATCACCAAGACCACTTGGGTGGTCTTGGTAAAGTTGGATCATATTTCCAGCATATATGGTATCAAGTCTAGAAGTAATAAAATAGTCTGATTTCAGAATTTATAAAAGTTTTTTTTAAAGCAGCTTTATTTTGTGTTTGTTTTTGGAAAGTGTCTGCACTCATGGGGGGATCCAACAGAACTTGCCCTTTCAGTTGTCATATTCAAACCCCCTTTTTCGGAGCATGCACCGTCCCACTTCCTTTTCGCATTTTGTATTTTCAGTTAAAGGCGTAAAGGCAACTGTAGCAGACGTTGGTTCCTTAGCTGCAGAGTTCTTTCTGGTCCAAAGAGGTGGCTGACGGTGGAGCTACATAAGTTCATTGGAAGGACCCAGCCCCCTGCCAGAGGAAAAGGAGGAACTGATCAATGGTACTTCAGTTTATTCAAGGTCATTTTCAGGTAGTTGTTTATTGGTTGATTCCTTTTGGGTAAACACAACCCTTGTTTACTCATGATTTTTTTCTATATCAGGAACAGAAGCTTAATATTTCAGAGCTTCCACCTTTTTCTGCCACTTGATCAACTGTGCACCTGAAGCCCAAAGCTCATGTCAGATCCCATTGACGGTCCAGTCGCCTGGCACTTTTTTTTTTCTTCCTTTGTTTCTGATCTTTTTGTTTATCCTAAATCAACTGTGTAGGCTGAGTCTTAACCATCCATCCATCCATCTTCCTCCGCTTATCCGGGACCGGGTCGCGGGGGCGGCAGTCTAAGCGAGAATGCCCAGACTTCCCTTGCCCTGCCCACTTCCTCCACCTCCTCTGGGGGGACCCCAAGGCGTTCCCAGACCGGCCAAGAGTCTTTCCAGCATGTCCTGGGTCTTCCCCGGGGCCTCCGCCCAGTGGGACATGCCCGGAACACCTCCCCAGGGAGGCGTCCAGAAGGCATCCGGACTAGATGCCTGAGCTACCTCAACTGGCTCCTTTCGATGTAGAGGAGAAGTGTAGAGGAAAAGTCAACTCCGAGCCCTCCGCGGGTGACCAAGCTTCTCACCCTATCTCTAAGGGAGCCCCCCTGCGGAGGAAACTCATTTCAGCCGCTTGTATTCGGGACCTCGTTCTTTCGGTCTTTACCCAGAGCTCATGACCATAGGTGAGTATTGGAACGAAGATTGAATTAAATTGAGAGCTTTGCATCTCAGCTCTCTCTTCACCACAACGGACTGATACAGCAACCACATGGCTAGGGACGCTGCCCCAATCCGCCTGTCAGTCTCACGCTCTGATCTTCCCTCACTCGTGAACAAGACCCCAAGGTATTTAAACTCCTCCACCTGGGGTAAGGACACCCCACCCACCAACAGATGGCAAACTACCTTTCTACAGTCAAGAACCATGACCTCAGATTTAGCGGTGCTGACCCTCATCCCAGCCGCTTCACACTTGGCCGCAAACCGCCTCAATGCACACTGGAGGTCCCGGCTTGATGAAGCCAACAGGACAACATCATCTGCAAAAAGCAGAGAGGAAAACCTGTGGTCCCCAAGCCACACCCCCTCCGGCCCCTGGCTGTGGCTAAAGTCTTGACTTACAGGGAAAATAATAGTTTTTCCACTAGACGCAGTAAAGCATTTTGCTTCAACAATAAGTACTGTTTGAGTGTATGCAGCCACAACTACCAATTCAAAATAATGAGGCGGATTATAAAACACTTTTCAATTTTCACTGAGATAATCTCTACCTCCTTTGTATAGATTAGAGGTCACATGATTGTTATACTTTATACCAGATGTCTTTAAAAAATGATCACTCTGGACAGGACTTAGTCCAACACGCTTACTCCTCGAGGGAAACCTTTTTGTCTGAACTTAACTTTTAGGTTTTTTTGGTCAACTTTATCTTTACGATTTTCTTGGCAACAGTTTTTATGTTGTCACTCCAAACATTTTTTTGGTCAGCATTCATTTTAGTACAAACATAACGGCATCATGTGGGAGGATTCATGTACTGTCCCTCTTTCCCACTCCCCTCCGGGTGAGTGGGAGTGCTTCCAGATTCCAGTTGGCTCATCCGTGCTCCTGTACCTGATCGTATACCTCGTCTCTGGCTTTGCCTCTACTGCTGCTCCTACACCTGCCTGTGGATCCTGCCTCTGGCTCGTCTCGCGCCCCTGGCCGTCTCCCAACTCCATTTGAATAAAGCTCGTCTGCTGGACTTTAAATATTGTTGTAGAGTTAGATAAGTTAATTCTTCTCTAAGAGTTCTGGTAAATCACTTGTCCATCCTGGGGGAGGATCCCTCCTTCATGTGGACACCTCTGAGGTTTCTTTGTTTTTTCCGGAATCCGTTTTTTTTAGGAGTTTTCCCTTACCGCGAAGGGGGGGTCTAAGGGCAGGGATGCCAGTATAGCTTAGTCAGTTTGTTAGTTCATTTTAGTATTTTCCTATTGAATTCTACGTATTCATGATCCTTTTAATTTTATGTTTCACTTTTTCAATTACCTATACGAAGCCCATCGATACGACTGTTGTTGTGAATTTGAGCTATACAAATAAAATTGAATTGAATTGGTAACAACTGTAAAACATTTGTCTTGAGCTGTGTTCCCAGCTCAAAACAAATGTGGCAGAACTGCAGCATCACCCAGGCTGCAGCTCTGAGTGACGCTGCTTCAGCAATTATCAAGAAGTAAAATGGTTTTCGTGTATACCAAAAGAGTCCGAAACATTGAATCCTTAAAAATAACAGTCAAACCAAATCAGTGAAGACAAATTTTTTAGTGTTATCATTTATTCATTATTTGACATGTGTAAAAAGTACACCTATGGCTGTCTCTAGAAATACAAAGGGGAAGCTGTTTTGTTTAATTTATGTGACATTAGCTTCACATAAACATAACAAAGTGCCTAGATAGCTTTGGTGGTCTGTTAAATGCTTAATTTTTCTTCTTATACAACAATGATTACTGTGCCACAACAGCTTGTTATTTTGAATAACCCCAGAGTTTTCAGAGATTAGAACTGAAAAAGCGTGGTGCTCCGGCTCTCTCTGTGGGGACTGAATGCGAACACTGTGTTGTGCTTTGTCGCAGCAATGAACAATGTTTACTTGTGAGGTGCTAACAAGCAGAAAGCTGAAGGGAAAGCTGTGCTTTCTTACAGAAGGGGATGAGACAGAGGTCATGGAGAAGAGTGGCCTCGGTGGTGCCGCTCTGACCACACGGCGTCCTGGCAGCTCCTCTGACAGGAGCGGCGGGCTGCTGATTAAAGACGACACAAAAAGTTGGACACAGGAAGCGGCTGAGGGAGGCAGTCAAGCTGTCAGCTGCGGTCGTGAAATAGCCCCTGCAGAGGAAAACGAGGCGGCTCATCCACTGACAGCTCTCTATCTGTCTCCCCTTTATGTGAACAGAAGGGGGTCGCTGGGCGCCGCACACTGATTGGCTGTCTGGGCTGACACGCTGAGGACCCAGTATCTGAATGGTTTTCAATTTAGGATTTTGAACTTTTGACCCCAGGATTGCCTGCAGTCACACTCGGTACTAAAGTGATGCAAGTATCACATCGTGAAAGTTACCATGTAAAGTGACTTTTCCCACATTAGACCATAGATTTGTATTTTTTTTAGGTTAGGCTGCAATATGTTATAGACAACAACAGAAAACTTGATTTAAAATAAAATATGAGGTACATTTATCTTTTGTTACAAAAATATTTATTTTTTAAATTTGTTAGAGAAAACTAAAACAAGTCACTGTTCCATCCGTAACAGATTGGTTCAGTCCAAAGAGTTAGAGTTGGTGTACCTATTGGATGGATTGGAGACTAATTCCAATCATTTGAAAAGTGTTTCCCTGTCATAAGAACTACTTAGAATTTGACAGCATGAAGCTCTCTGCCCTTCCATGTGCTCGGCTGGACAGCTGAAGGCAGAGATCAGCAGCCTATGGAAAAGGACAGAGCAAGCCTCATTATGGCAGATGTATTGATCAGTTCATGTAGTTTAGGGATAAGAGAGAGCATAGTGGTAAGCAGACTTGGAAAAAAACTGCAGAAATAAGAAGCCCATACATTTGTTGCTGTGATTGTTAAGGGATCAGCTGAGCGTCAGCTGCTGAGCTTTCAGCAGAAGAGCTGAGACTGTGGATCTGACCTTCCTTTCATAATGATCACTTTCCTTCTTTTGTTTTGAAAAGTTGTCTTAGAAAATGTAGAGAATGAACCTACATTTGAAAAAGTGAAGAAAAGGTTGTGTACCTAAAATAGTAGCAATAATAAAGTAAAAGAAACAACATTAAGGCTAAGTGGACAACAGACATATTTAACTAAAATGAAACAATTCAATCACTCAAAACTAAATAAAATATTTTACTTATAGTTACATTTTTGATTTAGACAAAAGAAAACTATTAAAAGGTCAGCGTGTTTACTTTTTGTCTAGTTATAACTGAACTTATAAACGTAATTATGTTGGTCTTTTTTGTGTGAAGTTTATCAAGCATCATCACTGTTTAGAAAAAAAATCTTTTTTGTAAAGTTATATAAAATTGCATTTTAATAAACTGGAGGCTGAAACAACTACCTGGGCAAAAATTCAATCAACGTAGTTGAAAACTATTATTGAAAGTTTTAGGAAAAACACCTTCAAGGTTGTTGTGCCTAAATCATTAATAAAAATGCTCTCCAGACTGAGGAGGGACTGTACGTCACATAAAGTTTCTTTTTGTTTTTGTTGCTGGTGTGATTTTTGTCTAGGAAAAAGTGTACCTTAGCTCAGAAAAGGTTTAAAAAAACTGCACTAACCGATCCATCTGGGAAGCACGTTTTTAGGCTGTGGGAGGAAACCGGGGTGTCCAGATAACACCCCCACATGCACGAGGAGAACATACAAACTCCACATAGAAAGAACCCAGCTGGGATTTGAACCAGGGGCTTCGCTGTGAGGCGAGAGCGACAACCATTGATTGTAACTACCAGTTTGTCACATGATCAGAATTTCAAAAGTGATCTTAACATCTACAGTCGTTTAATCTTTTACAGTCCGCTGCATTGTTTTCAGGAAATTGGGTATTTTAAATTGTCTTATTACACTGTGTGTTCCCCTTTATGTACCATACTTTTCACTTCGGAGCCTGAGGTGATGCACAGCAGCTTGAGTTACCTGTGTGAAGGTCAAAACCAGTGATCCTCTTGCATATAATTTAAGGCCAGACATATTCTGATGGTATGAAATAAATCCTATAACCTTAAGCTACTTAAAGCTTTCCTGACACTTTGCACACAGGCTGCTGCTTGGATGTCTTCACAAATCAACAGAAAAATGTTTTCTCCAGCCAGATGTTGGAATCCTTAATCTGAAGCAAAACATTCAGTGTCTTAGTTTCCTTGCTTTCCTTTTTTGCCTGAGGTCAATAAATCTTGAGGGATTAAATTCCATTGCTCACCTTTTATTCCAGGCCACACTCCTTCAATACACATGGAAGGTCCCAAAGAAACAGCAGAGCTCCTTTTGAGTCTCAGAAAGTGCTGGATGAGATGATTGATGGATGCTGGTCTGTGCTGGGAATATGAATTACAGGTTTTGATTCTGACTCCCTTTGGGAAATTGTGGGACATTTGCTTTCATGAAGGGAAGAAGGATGGAGGATTCTCCTCAGTGACAGATGTGAACATAGAGAAGAAAGTTGCAGGACATGGGACACAAAGCAGATGTTGGAATGATTACATATAGATTCAAGTCACGTTCTTCACGTCAGCTACAAACAAAAGATTCTTGTCCTGGTATTTTTGGAGAGCTGCAGCTGGATATATCTGTTACTCAGTGGCAATCCATGAAAAAACTGTGAATTTAATTTAGACAGTTTATCTTTAAATGTAAGATGTAAATTTACTCTAGACCCCTTTGTGCCAAAGGGAAGGTTGGTGATTTCAGTCTTTTGCACAAGGACACAATTACAAAGTAGATCAAAAATCCAAACATCAGTCCTTCAACTGGATGACAACAAACTGATTAGTGTCCTTGCTTTTTTATTCTGTCGTCTAGCCTCTCATTGGTGGTTGAAGGCATTTAAAGTTAGTCCTCATGTCTTTCAGTCAGACTGCAAAGCACAGACACAGCAAAGCAGACGTGTCAGACCCACTCCATGAAAATGGCATTTTTGATGTTTTAACATGCGTTCTTGTAGCATATTTCTGATGTTGGAGGACAGATATATTAAAAAAAAACATTCAGTCTGCATTTCTGAATATTTCTTTATTCAAATTGTTGTGATTGTGGATCAGAAAAACAGGCAGTTTGAAAAAGTTTGTATTTCTTAGTCAGGCCACAAGCTTCCTGCTCTGCTCCATTCTGATCATCCACTGTCAGACAAATAGATCCAAGAATGTCTTCGTGTTCCTCGTCAGAGCTGGAATCTGGATCTAAACTGGACGCTTGGATAGCTCTGATATTGCTCACCATTTTTAGTGCAATGTTAGGTTGGGGCTGTGAGAGAGTGTATAAACAAAGGGGTTGATGGCAAATCATCCCAGACCAATTCTAATGAATTCATGTTCCTCTGCAGGAACTATGTCCTAGAAAAAAACGCAGGCTTTTTGATTTTTCTGAAAAACTTCATATTTTTATAATCTAAAGACCACTGGGAACACTTTGAAAATAGATCAAAAGATGTTTTTTAAGGACCTTCGTTAATAAGTCTCAAAGTTTTTTCATGTTGTTCAGATACATGAAGCAAGGGAGGTTTGTCCGTATTCAAAGATGACATAGATGAACAACAACATAGATGAATATCAAAGGGATACCCCACATTTAAACCCAGGGTTCTGAACTTCTGTTTAGTGCAAATGTAGATGACTTTTTCTGAACACTGCATAATTTTGTAAGTTTTATGTACATTTGGCAAGTCCACACACCAGTCCACACACCAGTCCACACATCATGCATTTGGAGATTTCCTCCTTAACCCTTGTGCTATCTTAGATGACCCCACCCTTCCATTGACGTGTTCTCCCTACCATGACAAAGGTGGATAAAGGTGGAAAGATTTCATGTAATCCATGGACACCAGTGAAGATCACAAATCATTGAAGAAAAAAGGTTCAGAGCACTGTCTAGTGGGTCTAGATGACCCAACTCCCAATGTTAAAGTGTCTAGGATAGCACAAGGGTTACAGGTTGAGGACAAAATCAGTTCTACAAAAGAACCATTAAAGAAAGTTTTTTTTAGTAGTTTTTGAACCTGCTAACTGTTGTCTCAAGTACACATGTGCACGTTGTTGTGCAAAACACTGGGCCAAACACTTTGATAAGAAGTGAAGCAGTAAACGTGTTTTCCCACTCAGAACTACAAAGTCACGTATCCCGACCTTTAGAGGTGATTCTCCTGCAAGATTGAAGGTTTTTTGGAAATATTCAGGACTGGCCTCAGGCTGTCGGGTACATTCAGTGCTTAGCTAAATTGACTTGAAACACAAGCTGACAGTAGCGTGTGCAAAGGTGTGGGCTCTAACTGGTGTTAAGTCACACCCCATGTTACCCCGCGAGACAGCGCCATACTTTGTTTTTATCATCACCTCTCTTAGCTTTTTGAATTAGTCTTCCACTCACCTGCTGCGGAGACGCCTCATCCAAGAAGCAGAGAAAAAATGTTTGATTGCCTGCTTTCTGCACTGCCCAGCAGGACCAGTTGAGAGACCTGTCGGGCCAGTCAATACTAAGTAAAGGCCCCATTTAGCAGGAAGATGCCTGGCAGACGGGTCCTCCTGAGCTGGTAGAGACGGGTGGAGGGAATGGTCGCCTCTGACAGAGATGGATGGTGCGAGGCTCCACAACCTGCAAGGACAAAGGGACGCCCAGCCTTACTGGCCCCTTTCATCCGCCCGCCAAGAGCCGGCGCTTTCACTCACGGGATGCGGAGCACAGGTGAAAATGAAATTATTGCAGGGAAGGGAGGCAGGAGGGGGGTGGAGGCGTGAGCACCGGAGCATTTTGCTGATGAAGTGGAGTCTGCTTTTCAGACACTGTGTGTTTTGTCACCACACCGAAGCGGCTGAATAATTCATCATGGAAGTTGCAGCAGAGGCGGGCACAGAGCAGCTCCTGTCCCGCATAAGTCCACGAGGGTCTGAATGGACATTTTTATTAAGAACAGATGCTTTTTTAACAATTTCACCAATAGGTGACACCAACCAACGTGTGACACCTCATCGGACCGTTGAATAGTGCTTCCACCGAAAATCCAGCAGCTGTTTGTTTTTTCTCCAGTCTGCCAGGTGGTCCTGCTTTTTCCATCTAAAGAGTTCTAAGCCAAGTATTTCTCCTGATTCATATCATATTTTGATTTAAAGAACTACAGAACCAGATAAATACTTTTTACAAACAGTAAAGAAATCCTGAAAAGTTTTCCTTTTTTTTTGTAATAATGTTTAGTCCATGTGTTCAGATTGTCCAAAAACATCAACTAATCATTTCGAAAAGAAAACATTAAGGCTCTGAAAAAAAAAAAAAAAAACTTGGCTACAATGTAACCCTTGTGCTATCCTAGGCACTTTACCATTGGGAGTTGGGTCATCTAGACCCACTAGACAGTGCTCTGAACCTTTTTTCTTCAATGATTTGTGATCTTCACTGTTGTCCATGGATTACATGAAATCTTTCCACCTTTATCCACCTTTGTCATGGTAGGAGAACACCTCAATGTAAGGGGGGGTCATCTAAGATAGCACAAGGGTTAAATTGACTGCAGTGAACACAGGCAGTGGGTAATGTTGTTGTTACTCAACATTCACTGAGTTTTGTTTCTGGATTGTTTAAGGAGGACAATAATTCAGTGGCTAATTGAAGGAGACTGACACTTCATGAAATCTTCAACCACATGGTTCAGCAGAAACAGGACTGACAGTTCGTTTAATGAAAGGATGTCAAAGCATGGAATTATTTTGCTTTTATTGCCAACACATTAGGTCAAAGCTGCATGGTTGCTGTTCACATGGATCCGCTGTGTTTAGTCTGTCACAACCTAATATCACCTGATCAGTCAGTAACAAACAGATCAAAAATATCTAGAAAATAAGCAGAGCTTCTGGAACAAGTTTGGGCAGATCTTTTTTTAGCATCTTTTTTCAGGTAGCAGAAAGTTATTTGAGAGCAACTGAATTAAAATTAATACTGAATTTGAATTGATTGGCAAAAAGGTCAAAGGTTTATTTATTTTTTTGTTTTGTTTTTTCTAATTCAGGGCTGTTCATTCCTGGTCCTCAAGATCTACCATCCTGCTTGTTTTCCAGATCTCAAAGCTCTGCTAGCTGCTGATTAGCTCAATGTCTTTACATTCTGATCAGTGAACACACCTGCTTCAGGTAATCAGCACCAAGCAGTGCAGGGAGATGTGGAAACCTGACAGGGTGGTAGATCCTGAGGACTAGGAATGAGCAGCCCTGCTCTTATTGATCATGAAGCCTCTCACTTTTTGTGACATAGCGGTCATCCCTACAGAAGAAGTTATTATCTACAGTTTTTCATGGATTTAGGTGAAAGTTGATCATCAATTACAACAACAATATAGTCTACACAGTACAACAATTGAGTCCATCTGCACTCATCAGATGACCAATGAGCTCATTTCCTAATTACACAAAAGCACCAATCTCAGAAAGTGAAGTCTTTCAGGTTTTATTAGTTGACTCATAAACAATCACCATTTTGTCTAGACAGTGAGATGATCCCATTTTAATTTGACAAAGCAACAACTGTCCTCTGCAGAACTTGGCTGCCTGCTGCTGTGATGTCGCTCAGAACTTTTTCCTCCACAGACTCAGACTTCTGTAGGTCGGTGAAGGCCAGCAATCATCACCTCCCACTAAAACGGTGGCACATCTCACAGAGTCTGTTAAGAAAAGGAGGGGAAGAAAAGTCTTCTGAAAGTACACGAACAACAGTTTGACACATTTCATAACAACATTCTGCTGGTGTGAGTTAGAATAAAAGCCATCTGATGATTCAAAGGAGCCTCAAAGAAATACACACCTCCTCAGAATGAACAACAACCGTCTTCTTTGTCCTCTAACAATCCAAGTTTCTAAAAAAATATGACATGTATTAAATCTGCTGTGCTTGGTTTCCTTTTTAACCGTCTCTTACTTTTCTATCTTTTTTTTTGCAGACACTGAACACACTTCCTCTAAGAAAAGCCCTTAAACTCAAAATGCTTATTGGATATCTGAAGTCAATATTTGTCTGATTCAGGTAATAAACTCTTTGCAAATGTCCTGAAAATCCCAAATCAGAAAAACTTCAAATTACTTCAAAGGATTGTGAAAAATAAGTCAAACTAAATTGTATTAATAATTGGTATAGAAAACATATTGAGTGGCTTAAGGGAAGGCCTACTATTTTTGCTTTAAACACATTGTCTGATTTAATTTGATGAAACAGTCAAGACAAAAAGGCCAGTGAAGGAACATCTGGTAACTGACACCTTCATCATTAACAGGTCATCTTCATTGACAGGTCTAATGTGTCTTTTTAGGTATAGATGAACAGAAATCTCAGAATTAAAACAATTTCTTTATATTTTTATTTTCATTTTAGAAATTATTACACATTTTCAAGTATTTGAAGAAATGATTCTTGTGTTTTTAAACCTCAAGACAATTATTGTCAATATGATAATATACAGAAAAAAATATACTGACTAGATGTTGTTGCAGCAACAAAGATCCTTCCTGTTTACATATTCTGAAGCATTTTTCAATAAAAGGAGTATTTCACAGCTTTCATGGTAAAAACCTTCGTTAGTACAGAAAAAAGAAAGTGAGTTAAGACATTTGTCAGCCTTCTTCATTTGCTCCTGTTCGGTTTTTCCATGCAGACTGGAGAGAGAGAAAAAAATCCTGCCCTGCAAATGTTGTCAGTTGATATAAACGGCAATAAAACAAATACTTTCCTGTTCATCTTTAATGGTGTGTTTTTATTGCAGCTTTTACTCCCAGAATATGTTTCAAAATATTGAAATACACATCCTGTGTAAGAAAGGACCTTACTCCAGGGAAGTGATTCAGAAAAGTATATTTACAAGACAGTGTTTTGTTTGGCTTTAGAACATTTGGCAGGCAGCATTGCATGCTGGTGGTATTGGGGGCTTTAGACAGCATTTCATTAAGGGCAGAGGAAAACCACAGCTTGGCTCAGGAACAGCGTTAGAATTCATCATCTTAGAGCACATTTCTCCTCAAATGCAGCTTCAAAGAAATTCCTGCAGTCAAGATTAATGGACCAATAAACTCATTCAAAATGTCTCAAGTTGCAAAAGTCCACATCTCACTTCTGATAGGATGTCTGAAAGATCCAGAAAAGCATTGAATCATTCATCGTCCATCCAGGTTCTGAACCTGCTGGATACTTTCTGGGGTCATGGGGTCACGGGGTTACATGTGACTCAGATTCACACCTAAGGGCCAGTGTAGAATCAATAACCTATGAAACATGTTTCTTGACTCTGGGAGGAAACCAGAGTTCCTAAAAAAAAAACACGCATCCACAAGGAGAACAGGCAAACTTCACACTGAAAGGCTCCAGCCATGGACTAAAAACAATGGAAAACATGCGGGCACCGCCATGTTGGCTTTGACTCAGAGCGGTTCGGACCAATCGCTGTTGACTGGTTTCAATATGGCGGCCCCCGTATCAGGAAGCAGTGGTACTACTTATTTGGTACTACTTATTTTTACAGACAATGGACCCAGCTGGTATTCTTATTATTATGTTTTTTGTGTGTGTGTGTGTGGGGAGGGAGAAGGGAAGAATGTGAGGGGATACAAGCGCTGATTTGAATGATTTAATATTTTAAGCTGTGTAACAATACCAGATCTGCTGGAAATACAAATATTACATCCAAAGGTGAAATTCTGACACGAAGATGAGCGGAAAATATCTGTCCATCAATACACTGTGGGTTAGGAGGAGGGATGAAGCAGACAGGGAGCAGTGTGGCAGTGTGCACGTGCACGTGGGGGTGGAGATACATGGATCCTGCCGAAGTGAACCGTGTGTTCATAAGGGGAACCAGATCCTCCCCAGCCCGACCAGCCAGAACAGGAGAGGGGGGGAGAGATCCCCCAGGCCAGGAGCGCCACCCAAGCAGCCCGGGAGGGGGAGAGGAGGGGACTGCCCACCCACCCAGCCAGGTGCCGAAAGGCATAGGCGAACCCGGCGTCTGGGCCCCCAGTCCACAGGACAGGCGTGTTTGGCCGTACCAGGCGGCAGCAATTGGGGCCACCGGGTGCCAGACACCGAGACGCGGCCAAGGACGAAGCCAGGGCCCCAAGAACCCATGAGCCGCCCACCACCCAGCCGGCGCCCCCGTCTCCGCAAGCCAGCCCCACTCTGCGATGGTGAGGGAGAGCCCCAGAGGAACCCGGTGAGCCAGCCCCAAGGTCTGTCCCACCCATGCACTCAAACACACATGCTTACAGTCTCCTGGAAACCCCCCCACCACCACCACCACCACCACCACGCTTCTTTCTGTGAGGCGAGAGTGCTAACCACCATGCACCCCCCTTTGGATTATCATGAAAGCGTTAAAAAGGAGAAGAATTAGGACTGCCTTGCGTTTCTAACTATGAATTATCCTCAGTCATTTAGCAAACAGTAATGTTGTCTTGAAAAAGTGTTTTTGTAAAGTTTTGCATTCGTTTTGTATTTACAGTTTGTTTGAACATTAAGTCTTCATTGTACAAACTAAGTATTACAGTGTTGTCCATAGAAAATGATGGCATGACTCTCCCTGCGGTTTCATTTGTTTACAGTGCAGACTGCACGTGGATAAATAAGGAAACAGAGATCATTTATGATATTTTACAGCCTTTGACGGAGTATAAATCACATACACTAAGATAACTGCTGCCTCACTTATCTTGAAATATTTTCTTTGCTTCCCATAAAATACCTGACTTGTCAGTTTTTAATGGTTTCGAACAGAAACTCGGAATCTTGAGTGTGAGCGCAGCAGACGTGTGCGCTTGTGTGATCTCTCCATATTTTTTAAATGAGCACAGCCATAAAATTGTGAATAACGACAGATATGATCTTCCTCTCTATTAGACATTTCTCATCGCACTGCCAGTTAAAATCAACGGCTTGTGGAAAAAGGAGTGTGTTCTCATCCATCTCCCCCAGCCGTCACATGTTTGCACGCCAGCTTTTTGCACCTCCCACCCCCTCTCCCCCTCCAACATTTGTCACTTCTGTGCTGTAAAAAGAAAGCGGAATGGCAGCGTTTGGCCCTCGGTGTTAGCAGAGAGCCTGCTGTGTGAAGCGCCGCTGCTGCCCCGCTGGAGGCGTCTCCATTCTCAGTGGGACATTTCTGCTGTGATCTACTCCCACTGGGGGCCTTTTCAATGAGGCAAAACAGTGTGACCTGGGCGAGCAAGGGGCTTTGGAGAAGCCAACAGGAGAAGTGAGTAGACGTCTGCTGCAGGTCGTGTGAGCGATCGCAGAAGCTGCAAGATGCCCAGAGTCACAGAGAAACTAAATCTGTCAACTCAAAGAGCAGAAGGAAGAGCTGGGGTGCCAAAAAAAAGGACTAAAAACCTGCAGTTACTATTGCTGACTTAAAAATCATTCAAATATGCCCACCCTAAGAAAAGTTTTTCATTTTCTAATACACTTCTAAAGATAGATATTTTTTATTCTTAAATTTGATTAACAACACTGTAGAAGAAAATAAAGCACAGAAGTTGTAATATTTTTCTTTTTTCCACCGGCTGATTGCAGACGCTTGTGAGTGATGAGATGAGATTGTTGCATTTTTCATTCCTCCATTTGACATTTATGCAGATAGATTATTGATGAGTCTATTTTGTGTTGTTGTAATTTAAATGATATGGCTCCTCCACCCTGAAAACTCTGTGTTGCTCTGTTGTCTAGTTTTTAAACTAACAAACTCAAATGGACTCACTTGCTAGAATAGGATAGGATAGGATAGACAACTTTATTTATCCCTTTGGGAGGTTCCCGCATGGAAATTGACATCTCCATCGCATACAGCACTATTACACATACATGTAGGAAAAAGCAGCACAGTAATCAGAAAAGTAAAAACAGTAAAAACAGTTTACAGTTCTGCAAAAACAGCATGTAAAAAAAAAAGTAATTAAGGCCCTTTCCCTTCTGTCCTCCTCCCCCCTCCTAAGTGGTGGTTAAAGAGTTTGATGGCCCGGGGGACAAAGGAGTTTCTCAGTCTATTAGTCCTGCACCTTGGGAGGAGCAGCCTCTTGCTGAAGGTGCTTCTCTGGCTGCTGATGGTGGTGTGCAGAGGGTGGGTGGCATTGTCCAGGATACACGTTAGTTTTTTTTTGTGTCCTTCTCTCTGCTACACTAGCCAGAGGGTCCAGTCTGGGCCCGCCTGATCAGCTTCTCCAGCCTGGAGAAGTCTGTTTTTGAGGTGTGGAGCTGGATTGACAACAAACTGAGTCTGGCTGACTATCCTGATTTCAGAAAGTTCATATAGTCCATGAACTGCAGTGCATAAATACTAAAGTTTACAAATGCTCCACAAATTGACTTACAGATTACACAATTTTAGTTTGTTTGGAGGTGTATGTCTAGCTGTGCTTTTTGAGCTTAAAATTACTCATACACCTTGTGCTATCTTGTGGGGTCCAAATAACCCCACCCATACCCTGAAATGTTATTCTTCCCAGGACAAAGGTGGACAGGATTCCATGTCTGCCATGGACACCAGTGAAGACCAAAAATCATTGAAAAAAGGTTCAGGACGCTGTGATGTGGATTCCAGATGACCTGACACCCAACGTTAACTGCCTTGGATGGCACAAAAGCAAAACTGTGAGTAACATTACACATACAGTGACACTAAATAATGTGTAACTGCATTGGATTTTTGCTGCATGTATTGTTGGGCATTATTGACGAGTGTTACACAGTATGTAGCTGTATTTAACTAGGGTGCGACAGGCTGGCGATCTGTCCATGATGTATCTCGCCTCCGGCAACCCCATGGGCCGAGTAGGTTGAGAAAATGGATGGAAGTTCAGGACAAAAACATTTGCATTGGATGTGTATTCTAACTGCTGATTTATTCACGGAAACCGTCACGTTAACTAGGTGGACAAGTGGATGCAACATGGCGACCTGGCCACAGTACAAATATTATAACTCTGGCCTCGCCGCCCAAGTTACGCCATACCACTGAAAACACGCTGCTGCCAGACCTTCGCACTCCTCCCATCGCTCAAATGGCACAGTAGGTCCTCAGATCGGGTCTGTACCATTGACTTAACATTAATACTGGCCGAACAGGAAACTGAGGCTACAATTCACACAGACTCACCAAAACAGGAGAATAGAAGAAAACGTTGTCTGGTCTGATGAGTCTCGATTTCTGCTGTAACATTCAGATGCTAGGGTAGAATATGGTGTCGACAACATTAAAGCATGGATCCATCCTGGCTTTTATCAACACTTCAGGCTGGTGGTGGTGGTGTAATGGTGGGGGCTATATTTTCTTGAGCCTCTTAATACCATTGAGCATCGTTCCAACACCACAGCCTACCTGATAATGTTGCTGACCACTCAACACTGTTCAATTTAAAAAATAATGGAATAATAACAACAATGTTGTGGCCTAAAAGACACATCCCTTTGGTGTCCAACATGATCATCGTACTCAAAAATATTGCCAATAATCCTTTTACGTGGATTTTTTTATTCTTTCTTTCATCGTCTTCATCTTGTATAATGTCATAATTCAGGAAGCTGGTTAACCCAAAGTCACTTTGTGCTGCAAGTTGAATACTATGCAGGGCGTTTTGGAGGACATAAGGTTCAAATTATTTAGCTCTTTTGATGAAGGTAGCTAATAAATATAATGTAAGTAATGTAGAAGCCATGAGAACACTCCAGTGATTGATGAGATGTTGAATGTAACTTGCATGCGTGTGCAAGCGAAGGGTTGAGTCCATTCCTGCAGACTGTTTCAAAAATTCAAAATAATCAATCACAATGCAAGTCCAAACATTTTGTAAATTGCTTGGTATTTTCTACAAGCTTCTTGTGCAGCATGTGGAGGATAGGCTCTGAGAGCGTGCAGGATCTGTCAGAACAAATGGTAGAAAAACCCAACACATGTTTGAAAAGAGACAACTGTGATTTGCAGAATCTGCAGTCAAATCATGAAAAACCATCAACATTTGGCTCCAGTGAATAAAAACTGTCTCTGCTTGGATTTTATCAGCCGTTTCCTCGTGTAAAAAGATGTGCTGCTAAGTAAGCTGTGAAAATGAGTGAGTAATGCAGGATGTCGAGCTCTCATCAAGCGCTCTCGGATTGTTGAGATTGTTTTCCTGCTCAGGGTTGGATTTTAAAAAATGGACTCTCTGTTGTGAAGGGAAAAAGGTCAGCCCTCCATGTGATTAATGGCTTATATCAGAAAAATCAATAAATGTAAATTCCACGTGTAAAAGTCCTGCGGGGTGTCAGGCTCTTCTCAGCACCGGGGCTAAATGTGCGCCGACAGACGGAGTTGAACGCGCTGCCACTCCTGATGAGACCATTTTCATTTGGAGCAGATGTAGGAGGAATTGTGGGCGAGAGAAGCAACAAGTTCCTGAGAGGCAGCTGGACTTGTAGGGTTCAAATACTAAATACACCCACAGTTGCTGAGCTGGAACCAAAGGAAATGTTGTTATGGAACCACAGAGCTGAATTTCACACGTTTACACAACTTTTTCAGATTAGTGAGGACACGTTTGCTCTTTGTTTTGTTTAATAATTCAGCCTTTTAATTTAATTTATAGTTCAAATATATATAATTTTTTATCACTTTTATTTGTGTGATTCGACTTTTTTCAATACAAGGGACAGCAGAATTGTTTAAAAAGTTTAAAAACTTCAATAAAGTTTTAAAGATATATATCCAGAAAATAAACAAGTCTGACATTAAAATATGTCTGTGGAGATCTTACTATGAGGCCAGAACATTCTCATAATTTGTGAATAGAAGTGTGTGCAATTCTGAATTAGGAGACTGTTCTGGCCTCATATCTTTCAGATCATATTATCACACACTATCTGCTAAAGTGGACTCCACTGGTTTAAGTAAAAGACATGTCATGGCACATCCAAGTAAATCTTTAGTTCTCACTGTTGGTGGGAAATTCTGCCTTTCAGGATCTAGGTGTGTACTCCAGTTTATAAAACTTTAAAGTTAAAAGTTTTTACACTTAAAGAAAAATCCTGTAATAGTCACTACAGTCCTAAGCTGCGCTGTGACAACTAATGTCACCATCAGCTGATTCACCAAAAAAAAAAGCCAGTTTATTTGATAACCTGGGAAAAGGATCCAACCTTAAAAAATGATTGTTTTTTAACCCTGTTTGAAGGATTTTAGCTGAATAAACTGTTTTATTATTAATGCTGTTGTTAGTTGCTGTATAATGTCTCCATGCATGTCTGCAAATGTTTGTGATTTTCAAGCTGGTTCTTTTATTGGTCTTTTCTGCGTCTTTGTTACAGGAATCCTTTAATTGAAACTTTCAACAGTAATGTCAGTAATTAACTAAAATCGCACAAAAGCACATTTTCCCTCAGACTTTTAGACTGAAACAAGCTGTGAGCAGGGTTGGATGGCTCTCAACAGGAATCTCCGCCCTTCAGGACACGTTCATTTCCTCCTCGACCTCTGCTGCACACACATGAAATAGGCATCTCTTTCATGCTCATTCGTCCTCTCTGCTCCCCCCCCCCACCACCACCACCACCACCATCCGCCTATCAGGATGTTTTCTCTCTAGTCCCCAGGAGGCTCATGAAAAACCTCGCAACAGAATTTTGCTAAACAAAGGACCTCAGCAGCTCTCTTGTTCTTGGTCTTCTCCGGCCATCGACCTATCAAGGAGAGCCTCAACAGTAATCCCGCCCCCTTCTCTACCATTTACATGAGACCCTCAGTCGGTCCAGGTAAAAAGCCAGCATACAAATCTCCTTAATATAATAATCCTACAGCCGCATAATGCAGTTAAGTGGCTGTGATAATCTTTGAGTGACTTTTTAAGTCAACATAGCTGCCACAGTGCAGGTAATACACCTTGGTAGCGATTTTTTGGGGGTTTCCTGATCATGTGTGGTGTCTCTGTGAAACAAACCTTCAGATCGTCTTGGCTGTTTGACTTTTCAGAAACCCCATCCACATTGCTGAAAGTCATGAGGCGTGTGGTGTCATTTCATTCAGGCCTGGCCGTTCTCTGTGTTTGGGGAACAAAAGCAGATCCCTTCTGTTGGCAGCTGATCTACGATGAAACAAAAGAAGACACGCAGCTTGAGGCTGAAAGCCTTTAACAAGTTAACACTTACAGACTGGTGGGGCCATTATTGACCCAAAACTTAACTGTGTTGGATTTCACAATATTCAAATCAGTCAATCAAATTCATTTTCACTGGCTCCATATCACCTGGTGTGAAATGTTTCTCGACAAAAGACGCTAAAAAAAGTTAAGGCCTTTCTAAAAAGTTTACAACATTTGCGACATCATGTGTGGCCTGTTCGCTCCGCCCTGAAAGGCCACAGTTTGACTCCATTATTAAATTCCACTTTTTGTTTGAGCATACCGTCCAAGTCAGCGCAACGCAAAAAAAAATCAACATTCAAACTGTTGAGTTATTACATAGCATAAACTTTAATAACGGAATTCTTCACTGGGCTGGATGTGCATGTGTGGAGGTTTTCTGTGTATTCTCATGCACCTTGAGGGGGTCAGATTTGCCCCTAAGAGGGAGAAAGAGAAAAATAATAACAAATAAGATAACATGATCCTTCACCCACTTTGCAACTTTGGGCCATAATTTCACCTGCATATATGTTTGTCATTCAGTCTCCCTGCAAATATTTTACTTTTTCTCAAGGAAACATTATGGAGATGCTGTGTGGACTCATCGTTCATGCTTGTGGCCTCTGGTTGCTGAATGTGAATGTGAAACAATGGCCTCACACTGATGTTGTACTCTGAAGAGTTTTGGCTTTCCCCTAAACAAAGTCGTTGCTTGTTAATTATTCTGGCACAGGCTGTGGTGAATGTATGTGAAGCAGAGAAAACGTGTTCACTCAGCGTTAGGTGGTCAAGGTGTTCAGTAGCTCTGGGGCAAGAAAAACCATCTACAAGGCTGTAAAGATCACTGTGTAGAAGAGACCCCCCCCCCCACACACACACACACACACACACATACAAAAGGTAATGAACTCACAGCAGAAGCTGCTCAGGAGAAAACCTTTCACTCATGCTGTCTGCAGGCTGTTTGCAGATGGAGAGTGGGTCCGAGAGAGGCGGACCCTGCTGGGGAGGCTGAGCTCAGGAAGGATGCTGCGTGCAGCTCTGCTCCCTCTGGCTCTCTGGAGGAAACAGCCACAGCCACTTGTGATAAATGTAAGACATGACAGAGGCAAGAAGAACCAGCAACACTCCACTGACAACAAAACACCCACCTCCCCTCTCTAAAGGGGAGCAGAGAACTACAGCTGTGACCATGCACAGGCAGAATTCAGGCCGCCCAGGTGGTCCTCCATGTGTGAAACTGTGTCCACCACACAGCAAACTGAGATCATGTCAGTTTGCTGGTACACTTTAGTCTTCAAAAGTCTATCTTTTTAAAGGATTCAGCACAGATTTAATGGCTGGCACAATTAGAAGAGAGTCTTAGCTAAATTGCCGTGTCTCTCTTTGCTTCACAAAGTCACCCCTGCATTTTAGCTGAAAATCTGAATGTAATCTATCCCAATTTGATCCAAAAGCCTTTAAACTACTGCACACTGCTCACTGAGAACTGTCTCCCATTGAGGGAGGAAGTGAAATGATGCTGAAAAACAAAGCTCTGGTGTGTAGATGCATCCCAATGAAAATCTCAGATGAGGAGAACAAGACAAACGCAAACAGATAAAACATCACCTGAGATAATCTACATTACCCACCATGCAACGCTCTGCCTCAAAAAAACACAGTCTGCCTTTAAAAAAAACGACAAGATAAATCAGTGTACTTGTAGTTTTGTATGAAATAAAGCGAGAAAAAATAGATATATTGAACTAATATTGTGACCCTCCCCCTGTATTAAAAGCTGTTTGTTTTTTCCTGCCAATCCAGCAGCTATATTTGATGGTGTTTTACTGTCTGCTTGATGCCCATGTGAGGTTTAAATGTTTGGAAGTTCAGGTTTGTTAAAAAAATAATTTTCACAGTTAAAATAACTGCTAATGCTACCTTTTTTAGTGCTAAAATAGCTGAATACACATTAAATAAATACATGTTTACAAAACTTAAATATAAACTGAAACTTGCCTTTAAAATGTTTGTTAAGTATGATAAAAAAGGAAGAAAGCTATTAAACGCATCAGATATTTTTTTTTCTAATCCAACATCTAAGGTAAATGTGGGTCCTCCTCAGTTTTGGTTACTTTCCAAACCTTTTCATTTTCTAATGGTTCTCCACAAACAACAGTCTCTCTAGAGAATCTAACTCATCCTGGTAACTTTGACCTGAACAACCTTTACAAATGTTTAATATCTTTTGCTTTCCATCTGATCGAAGCAAGTCCATTCTGTGTTAACAGATTGTCTTCAATACTCCAATCAATGATTGTAAGGAGCATCCACTCCATGTTTAATTATTTTAGCTGCTCAGCACCTGTTTGTGTGCTAACACACACTGAATACAAATAGTGATAACACACTGGGTGTGTTCAGCCTGATTATTGAGAGCATTTTTCTAAAAAAGTGCTGATTGTAGAAGTTGGTGCTAAAGAGCTACAAGCGGCGCTGTGGACATGATGGATGTTTTTCACAGAGCGAGCCGTTGCAGCAGCAACATCAGCGTTCTCTATTTTGGCTTGGCGATGATGTGGCTGAGCTGCTGGGTGAGCAGACTTGCTGCCATATCTGCATGCACACGGGCAGATCAGAAAACCAGAGTTTTATCGCAAACATGCAGCTAATTATGGGAAACAGCAGGAGTGTTGCGAGCTTTCAAAGGACAAATGCTTCAACAGGTCAAATTCACACAAGACAAAATGTCTTCAATATTAGCAATTATTAATGCAAATTCATGAAAGCGTCTGCTGGATTTCTGATACTATTCAACATCTTTGCAATTCCAAACTTGCTGAAGAGAAGAGACCAGCCAGAACCTTAGAGAAGGTTGTTTTTCATGCTTAGAGAACAAGACAAAGTGAGGTCTTCTGCTTTTGGCTGCTTCTTCCCCCTTCCTTCTCCAAACTCTGTAGTGCGAAGCACCGAGCCTTGAAGAAGACCCACGAGGAACACGGCAGGTCAGTTGCCTCCTCGGTTGCTGCTGCTATAGATTCATCCAGCGTGTATCATGTTTTCCCTGAGCAGCAGAGGTGTGTGGGAGTCCATGCCGTCCTATTTGCATTGTTTCGCTGCTCCCCCCCAAAAATCTCCAGGCTTCACTGTGCCGTCTCCTTAGCAACCATGCAAAGTGCAAAACAAAAATCTATTGAATTTCTTCCAATGTAAGACAGATAGAGGTTTGGCGTTTGTGTCTAAAGTGCATGGAACATAAAATCAATATTCCACTTGGCAGAGAACTTTAGACGCTGTGTTGTTTGCCCATTGGCTCGTTGGTCAGGGGGGTCAACTCTTGGAGCATCCATCACTGGCATCTGCGTCTGCGCTCAGAGCCGAGCCCGAAATGAGCTCCAGCTAAGAGGGTCGGCGAAGGGGGAGGCATGGGGGCGAGGAGGAGGAGGAGCAGACAAATGAGCTCATGGAGAGACGGATCGCCTGTCCTTCAGTTAGCTCAACAGAAGAACAGCTTGAATGCCACTGTCCAAAGTTTTTTTTTTGTTTTTTATCCTCCCCCTCCAGGTCCCCTTTCTCACCTCTAATTGCCTTTTCCCGAACACGCTCCTCTTGTTGTGTGATGATAAAACCATTTCTTCCTTTACAAATTGGTCTTCAGGAGCAGCCGCATACCAAACTGTCCTTCTAATTGCCTCATTCTTTAACAGCCATAATTGTTGTATCTATGAAACAAAGCCTCAGACATACATTAGATAGTGTGGTAGAATTTATTAATGAGAAGAAAGGAGAAAAATAAGTTGATTAATACTGTACAAGCCATTGCGCTAAATAATTTGCCGAATTAGTTGCAACATGTAAAACAAATTGTCTCCCTCCCAGGCAGGGCACATGAGGAGAGGCGTGGCGGCAAAAGTGGCAGCATCTCCACTGCAAATGCAGCTAATTACAGCCTTGTTTGAGGCTCGCCATGTGCTCTGCTGTTTTCAGCTTGCAGGGTATTTTCCTCAAAATGGCACGGCATTGTGCCTCCACGCCAGAACTGAGTGGGCTGAGAGTTAATCATTCGGAGATCGCATGGCGATTGCTCTGAGGCTAATTTCTTTCTTTACAGATGCTGATTAATGTCTGGTTTGGGAGGTCAATGGAGATAAGGAAACGGCCTCCCTCCTTTAATCCCAGTCAGGATAATGCAGAGCAGACTTTATCAAGGGCATGCAAGGAAGGGGAGCCCAGGATACTGGTGGTGGTGAGGGGCTCTCCATGTGTACAGCTATAACGAGATATTATTGCCCATCAAGCAGCACAATCAATTACCTCACCTCTCCAGGGCTTCTTGTGGCAAAAGTGGTAGACAGAGGGCACGATATGTCAAAGGAAATCTTTGAGAATTTACTCACAGCAGTGACCTACTTTCCCTGTGGGATTGTTTGTGCACAAGCTCAGGGAAATTATAGGAAGCTCTAATTGAAACCAGAAGTCTGCCTAGATCAGAGTATTGGTACTTTGGAATTGAAGAGCAGGTCAGAGAACCGTCTGATGGCATCTAATGGTAAAACATGTCCTCAAAGAATCCAGTGTTTGAAAAAAATTCACTAATTTTTGAGGTCAGTCGTTAGTTTTTTTTTTCTGATTTGATGGTATTTGTGTTGTTTTCATTACACAATTTTGCACCTGTTATCACTGAAACAGTTAGTTCTGTTTTCTTTCAAGAGTCTTTTGTTTCCGTTTGACGTTCATTTTGGAGTTCTTGCTGTTTAATGCTGCATTTCTTCTCTTGTTCTGTTTTCCTTTATCCTTATCATTTTCGGAGTTGTCTTTGTATTTCAACAATTGTTGTGGCGCTTTGTGTTGCTTCTCCCATTTCCTGGAAGCATTAAATTGAATTTTGCCATTATAGTTGTTCTTTTTCATAGGCCTTTTCTCCCTTTTTTCCACCTGTTCTTTCTTCAGACATCTCTGAATAGTATTGGCCTTATTTTTGATCCGTCAAAATTTTTTCCAAGGCTCCTTGAATGCATCTTTCTAGATGACCTGAGCGGCTTTTCCTGTTGGAGCCAGTGTGTGCACATTTACAGACACACAGGGTGAGCATAGGATACGTAAGTGCCTGTAGAACACCCGTGGGATGCCCACAACAACTACATTCTGATTATCTAATTTCTAAATTCTATTGGGCTGCATGGAAAGAGCGTGTTCTTATCACTTGAACAGTGCTAACGGGGTCCTTGTAGAGTGAACAGGGTTTGGGGGAGTAAAAATAAAAAAAAGATTCCATACGATGTGCTTGCATTTCATATACTTCACTATTACTTACCCTTGTATGTTGAGTAAGTGTTCCTCACAACCTGTTACCTGCAGCATACCCATAGAAAAAATGTGGTGTACCTCTGTCGTCTACAACCTGCGTGCCACATATGGGATTACTCATTTTTTGCCCGCTGGCCACCCATATCTAGCCATAAGGGCAGTTGTGACCGTGGCTTTTTTGTCATAATGCTTTGCTTTGACTACAATGCTTGAAAAAAAAATCAATCAATAATAAGGCTGAGGGTTTTTATTTTAGTGTTCTTTTTCTCTTTTATATCTTTATCATATCTTTTTTCCACTGTCCAAGAGTCAATATAACTGGTCACCCTCCTCGATTCTGTTGAAAGTCCCTTTCTAAAAGAAATGCAGTTCCTCCTCTTCACCATGTCCAAGACATTTGACAAAAAAAGCTTAACTCAAGGTGAAGGTCTGGTGTGACATCAAGTGAAGCAAACTGGATAATTATGCACTGGATATGATCAGATCTGTTTTGTAAGTTGGGGGCAAGAGGTGAATCAGACTCACTGTCCTTCACTGTCTTCTGCAACAAAATTGTAGCAGTTAACTTAAAGTCCCACCCCAATCATCTTTGGATCAATTTTTAAAGAGTTCCCATTGGTCTTTTAATTGTGATTCAGGAACTCATTAAAATGTGGTCAGATTAACTCAGTCTCATTAAAACAACTTTTTTGTTCTAACTTGTTTTGTCCAACCACTGAGCAAGTAGATCAGAGCTGAGTGCCTCTTGTATTGGACAGATTTTATTGTCACAATTGGGGTTTATGGATCTTCAGTCAAACAAAGTGTATGTTTGTATAAAACCCTTTTGTATTTGAGGCTAAGCTTTATTTATGAGAATTATATTTGTATGCATTCCTTGGTGGACCAGACGGAAAAAAGAAACAAAAGAGGAGAAAGAGAAACAGAGTGGGATGTCAGAGATGGGGGTTAGAGTGGGGGGTAGTCGGTATTGCAAATTTAAAACAACTTTTAATGTGACACATATTGGTTGTCATTGTTTTCCTGAAAATATATAAGTCATGAACACTTATCAGCGTACCTTCATACCGACGTCTCCTCATCACTGCAGTTTCCAGCATCCTCTGAGTTAAAGCTCTCACGGCACGTCTCCTAGCCAGTTACAGCCTTGCAGCATGAACCGCCGTTCCAAAGTAACAAGTAAAGTGTTGTTCCCAACGTTCAAAACTGGTAATCCAAATATAAATTTTAATAAGTTAACTGTCCTGATAAGAATTGTAAAGTGCACATGGTCACATGGTATTGTTTACAAGCTTTGGTCCATAACAGAGTGGTCTGCTTGATGCCAGACCAAATGCAAAGTTCAGGACTTGATCCGGAACAAATCAAGCTGACCCTATCGAGAACAAATGATTTTTCCAGTCTGAAAACACCAAAAGATTTTCAAGGATGTATTTGTCTGCAAGTGGATGCATCAGAATGAAGAGGAGCAGGGAGACAATGGCCTTCCCATTTCAGTTTCTGCATTACAAAAGAGAGTTCTGCTCTTGGTTTAATCTGAATTGAATAAAGAAATACTCAGAAGTGAAGTTTTAAACAGTTTTAATCTTAAATTCTTTTATATATGTCCTCCATCATCAGAGAATATGGAGACCCACTCCATTTCCTTTGGAGAGGTGGCAGCTTCAAAAAAGTGCACCTTTAACATCTGAGTCTAGTGTGGAAATTGATAAAATATAAGTATATATATATATATGTATAATATAAATATAAGTCAATGTCAAGTCGAAACGCATTGCATGTAAACAATTATTAAAACAGTCAGTTAAATCATGGCAGAATTGAAAATGTATCAGTGTCTCATTAATTAATAAATATTATTTGATTTGAAAATCCTGCTTTATTCTGCAAAGGCGTCTTTGTTATCCTCTGATTACCAGTGCTTTTAATTTAAAAGTTGTCATGCAAAAACAATATTACTAAAAGTTTACTTCAAGTGTGTGTTTTTTCCATTATAATAGAAGTAACTCAGGAAAATGATCAGTCAGCTGTGAATTATTGGCTCTGAAAGTCCCCGGTTGTTTTCTTCATGATTACAAACATGTGTCTCTAAAGTGATGGAGATGTTAACACATCATGCAGATTAGTTTTGATTGCACTTTGCCATCGGGATGTGCCGCTCTAGTGGATAAAATATGATTGGAATCAAGCTGAAGTTTAACATTTCTTTGAAACTGGCAGGAATTAAAGTTGCTCCATGTGAAGCAATTTTAATGACTTTACCCAAACAGAGGGGCAGAGAGACCCCCACATGCTTTCTGAACGGCAGCGCGGGATGGAGATTATCTTAAGACCTCAGTACATCAAATTAATGACAATTATGCTGGATCTGGTGGTCAGGGTTTCCACATCACACAGGTATCTCCAGGCGATTTGAGTGGCTGGTTTGTTTGTTTGTGTGTGGAGCGAATCCCCTCAAGTGTCTCTAATTAGACCCAGCACGGCCTCACCGCCTTCTCACAGAGCACCGTTTCACTCCACGTCCAATTATTTTAATCCCGTGATTGCTCAGGCCAGAGAGTCTGCAGAGACACGGGCTTCTGCTGGAGACCTGCAGGGCTGCAAATGTGGACACATCAGCTGCCACCAGGGCCTCATCACCGGGCCCTCTGCCCCCGAGGGTTTGGAGCTCTTGGTCTGCTGCGGGCTCCACTGAGGTTAGTCCTCCTAAAATAAGATGTCAGGGGATTTTCGATGCTCCTGTCAGCATTCCTGCTTGCCTGCCAGACTCCCTCTCTGACTCCTTAGTGGATTAGCAGAAGGCATCATCTATTTACCAAGACAGTCCAGTAAAGTGGTTTAAAAATAAACCCCAGAGTCTCCACTTCAGCAGATGAAGCCATGAATTAATTACATTTGAAAATCCCACATTCCAATCAACTCTATCTGAAGGAAATCACCCCTGGTGTCAAAGGTGCACCTCGGTTATCAATAATTTACATAATTTTCAATCAAATCAACATGATAATTCACATACTTCAGGAAAACACAGACGCATGTAGTCTCATTACACCTGACAGTGGAAATTCCTGTCACAGCTGCTGCAGTGTTTTTGTCAGCTTTAATGGGCCTGGCAAAAACAGTGAAGCCTCACATTACCACAGTGAACCTTCTTCCTAACAAACATCCTTCTAGAGACTGCTCCACACCAACGGCACAGCCAAAAAACAGCCAATCTGCAAAACGTAAACACATATGATTTGATGCCATCTGGAACACATTAGAAATCAACTGAAGACAAGTATGGATCAATTGTAGCTTGTGTTACTAAAGTTAAGTCCCATTATTCATCTCTTTATTATGTCAAGGTTGGACTTATTTAGCTGAACACTTGAAAAGATTTTGGACAAAACCTTTTTTGTGGGAACTTTCTGAGAGTTTCTGGTTAATTGATGTGGAAGTCAAACAGGTTATTGGTGGGCTTTTTTGGGTTAGACGTGGCCAAGGGCTATATCTGTATATATATAGATATATATCTATAGATAGATAGATAGATAGATAGATAGATAGATAGATAGATAGATAGATAGATAGATAGATAGATAGATAGATAGATAGATAGATAGATAGATAGATAGATAGATAGATAGATAGATAGATAGATAGATAGATAGATAGATAGATAGATAGATAGATAGATAGATAGATAGATAGATAGATAGATAGATAGATAGATAGATAGATATGTAATTCATATGGTATATACACTGTTATAATGACTAGATGGACGTAGTGCAATCAGCACAGCTGGGCCCATAGGGTGAAAATTTTTATTTGTGTATTAAAGAGTGTACAAGAGTGTATTATATTACATCATATCATTTCATATCATATTATATTATATTATATTATATTATATTATGTTATATTATATTATATTATATTATACCATGGTCCGGGTGAATACTCGATTCTGATTGGCTGCTGGGTGTGCATTAAAATCTGAAAACCGCACGGTGAAAAAAGAAGTTCCGGTCACCTATTTAAATGTTTTGTATCACTGCGCCAGCTTCTTTAAACAACCTTTTGCTTCATCATTTGGACAAAAACAAGTGGTAAGAGATGAACTTTCTCTCTGAACTGATGTTTTATTCAACCCATCAGAAAGAACAACATATACATATCGCAGAATATTGACTGCAGCGGTGATGCGGCGCGACGCAGACTATTTGTTACGCGGTCTATTTGTAACGCGATGCGCCGCATCACATTACAGTCCGTTTTTTAGTCCGTTTTTATAGTCCGTTTTTTGTGAGAAAAGCGATCCAAATTGGAAAGAAAACAAGAATTAATGACTAAAAACTGGTTAATCTGTATTGCTTTTGTGAGTGACCATGGTATAAGCATGTTAATGGCCTTATAAGTATGCGTTATTACTTTTCGCGTCGGATGGTTTTCAGGCTTCCACGGCGTGCGTTAAAAAGTAATAATGCACACTTCGTCCGCCATCAACCCTTACTTATATCATATTTATCAAACAACATGCAAAGGTAAGTAAGTAGGTGAGATGCAGACACGTCTTACAGAATTCTGCTCTTCCCTTAAGCTCCTCTCTACAACCCTCCATGGACCCAGACAACCCAAAACTCCGCAACACTGGTAAGGGTCAACCCTCCTGTACGGGTGCAGGGAATAGGAATGTGTGTTCCTGTTGTAAAGTAAGGTCATTGCAGTGAAAAGGACCTGATTGAAAACAAGCCACCTAGCGGTTACCAGCTCAAGTCAAACAGACTTCACAATAAAGTGAAGTGTTGCCTTGTTCAGGTTTACTGAAAATCACTTCAAAAAGCATGAATAAATGTGCACGTTGTTAGAAGAACGTCCTCTGTGTCCTGATCACTGAGCTGGGAGTTTTTCCTGGAGGAAAGACATGATGTTCTTACTTGTTGGTCTTTTGGGAAGCCCGACACCACAAAGAATCTTGGCAGTCAAAACAACGAATGAGATCATCTTAAAAAAGCATTTTTATGGTTATGTTTTCAGGTTGTTATTCTTTTTCTTTTTTTTTGGGCAGCTTATTCACATGCTTTTCATTACTGAGGGATCACCCTTACATTTTTGAATTCTATCATATATACCCTTACATTAATATCAGCTTTGCAGCAGATGATTCAATAGTGAGTTATTGGTTTTTAAAAGTGTCTTTTCTTCAGGTGAATGGGCTTTCTTGTATTTAAGTGAATCTTTTAGCCAGTGCAGACCAACAGGAAGGCTTTTCCAATTGTGTTTATTCAGTTTTGGATTGAAGTCCTGACCTGACTCTTGCACCAGAACTAATGAAAGGCAAGGAAATAATATTAACGGCAGTTTAATAACCAATGACTTCTGTGTGGCTTTATTCACAGATGTATGGAATATTACAAACACAGATCGGTGCATTGGTTTTTTTTTCAGAGTCCTGTCAGAGGCCAAGGGCAAGAATCTGAGCTGTCTGAAGCTGCATGGGGACAAAAGAATAGAATCCCAATTTTGGAGAAGCTTAAACAGACCTTTGCCTGTAGTTCAAGTCTGCACACTGCTTTGTTCTTTCTGTTCGCATAAGAATTTGTCCACAAAAAAAAACTTGATGCTGTCACACCACACAAGATCACATGTCATTTTTTGACACTTCTGTTAGAAAATATGATTAATGTGACAGGCATGAACTTTTTGTCGCACAGAGAGAAACACACAAAACTCAGCTAAAAACCCCCAAGAGTCTCACCTAATTGATTTAATAGTTTCATGCCCTCAGGTTAATAATCCATCTGCGACTGGAGTCACTTTCTTTTTTATTTTTTCATTTCCAGCCCTGTGTTCTCTAACCTCGTTTACCAGGGCCACAATACACACATGCATTTATAGATGTGTCTTTATAATAAAATATGTATACACATTTAAAAATGCTCAATTTTTGTGCCGCAATTTTATTTTTTTTGAAGGCTGCTGTTAGGACCAATACCTTTTTGAAATGTGGCATGTGTCAGTCTTGAGCCACGGGAACATCGTGACAAATAAAACATCCCACAATGCACAGTTTAAATGATCTGGAAAACAACGTCCAAAACAAAACAATACAATAGCAAGTCCAGTATTCCCTTTAGGCTTAATCTTTGTGAGAAATGTTGTGTTTGTTGTATTCACTAAATCCATGTCATTAACTGCTGATCTAAATAAGAGTAGCAATGTTTACTAAAAGCTCACAAACAACCAAAAAAGCAGATATAAAAGATATATTTACAATTGTTAATATTTACTGAAATGTTTACCTTGTGTAGTACTTTACCCTTGTGCTATCCTAGGCACTTTAATATTGGGAGTTGGGTCATCTAGACCCACTAGACAGTGCTCTTCAATGATTTGTGATCTTCACTGGTGTCCATGGATTACATGAAATCTCTCCACCTTTATCCACCTTTGTCATGGTAGGGAGAACACGTCAATGGTCATCTTGACCCCACAGGATAGCACAAGGGTTAAAGTTCTATTAGAATAAAAGTGTATTTACATTTATTGAAAGGTGAAAGAATTTGATCTTCACATGCAGCTGTGGATATGAGTCTAGTTTTCTTCATTTTTTAAAAATACTAACATTTTAGTCATCTTGAATCCTTTTTATAATTTTTCTTTTCAGTATTTGTTTTAACAATATTTGATCTTCTATCCAGTTCATTTGTCAAAATGACAGCAAAATATTATTTTACTTTCATCTGTTTTTTTACTTTTTTGTGTGATTAGAGTTTTAAGCAACTCTGTATCCCAATTTATCTGCAAACAATCCACCAAGAAAAAGGATTTTTTGCATTTTAGGCTGATAATTTTGATCAAAAACAGAATAAAAATTCTAAACATATTGCTGTAAAATGAGAATAAACCAACCCATATATTTTCTTTATACTTATATTACAGACCCACACTATTATATTCTCCAACTAAAATAATACTGTCTGTCTGACCTTCTTCACATAATCTGCAGCACCACAAGACTCTGAGAGTCCAGACAGGAGCCTAAATGGAAGCTTAAAGTGTCAATAACAAAGCTGTGAAAAATTGATCACTGGGCTCACCGCAGCAGTTTGAAGAGTAAAGGCAGATAATTTAAAGATAGAGTGAACTTCACAGACACAGGAATAACAAGAGGTTAGGATTAAGCACTCCGCATGATGACAAGTGGATCGCAGCTGGGTTTGAAAAGTGGAAGGACTCAGACAGGATCTGTGATGCTGTGAGGAAAAAGTCCTGACAAAAGCAGCGAGCAGGTCTGTCACCATAAAACAGCCTCTTCCATATGGACCAACATCACCATCATCTGGTTCTAACAACATCATCACAACTGCTCATTAGAATGACCTCTGTGGAAAAGCAGGGTGAATGTTTGCGTTGCTACTACGAATAAAAAACTGAATGCTAGAATGTCCTAATGTTACACCAAGAATGTGTGATTGTTAATAAACATATCCCTAAATGAAGTCATCGGCAGTCCAAACCTCAGCAAAATAAAACGTGTTAACAGAAAAAGCTGCCTGGATTCCCCAAAATCAAAGAAAAAAATAAATAGTTTTGAGTTTCTGCTCCTTTAACTGTTATGGACTCATGCCAACATCTTCCCAAAAGTCTTTTGTCCCAACTATACAACACTAAGAGGTGGGTTATTTGTCTTTGGGCCATCAACCCACGCTTTCTCTGCAGGCGAGTCACCCGTTTTTTCTCCTTCAGTCTGTTGGTGTGTCCAACATTCCCTTCCTCTGGAGACCAGCAGCAAAGGGCTTTCCCAGCAATTAGGCCCACTTCATGCAGCCAAGCTGCTTGGAGGTGTTCAAGTAGGTTTTTAAACATCCTGCTCAGGCTCTCAGTCTCTCTGCAGCCACTCCTCGTGGATTCTTTTAGAAGAGAGACACAAAGAAAAAGATGAGGATATTTTTGTCTTCATTTGTTTCTGAAGTTCAGCTGTTGAGCTCAGAAGTGTGTGCTTTTACTCTGAAAAAAAAAATACAGCCAACGGACTGATTAAAGAACCCTCGAGTTCTGTGTTCAACAACCAATTGTTTGAAAAGAAAGAAATGAAAAAGAAAAGATGCAGTTTCCTCATCTGAAAAGTCTTGGAAACCTCCAAAGGCAGTCTTAGTTTCCAAATGTGTCAGCATGAAATCAGAAGAAGCTGTTCCAACAGCTCCTGTTTTTGGTTGCAGACATTTGTTTAACAAATTAAAAATTTCCAATCCCTTAAACCATTCATCACTTCTCACAAACCGGCTTTGTTTGGAATTATGCTCATTTCAAAGGATTTGGCCCACTCAACTACAACTCATCCCGCCTTAAGCAGAAGAAAGACGTCAACAGAGAACGTTTTTGTCCTCATTACTGTCTGTCCCACCTTTTCAGACCATAAAATCCTTAATGTAAGTTTTATTAATGACAGTTATTCACCTGTTCAGGATGTTCTGTCACAAAGGTTTTAACATCTATAGGATTACCTTTAAAAAGTTAATGCACCTTTGATTCTCAGTTCTTCAGCATGCTTTGTGGCAGCGCTAAAGTGGCGGGAAAAGAGTTGTGCTTGAGAGTTGCAAGCGATAAGGCTGTCAAACAAAATCAGATTAATTCTGACACATTCACACTGATGTGCTTGTTCCTTTTTTGATATGTTTAAACAGTTTGTTTTCTAGTTTCCTTTGTTTTAGAGACCTACACCCTTAATAGCTGTGTTAGCTCATCTGCAGACGAAGCAACGCCCTGTCTGCGTATAGGAATGAGGGTTTTGGTCCAATTCAATCGGTTAGTTCAAAAAGGGCCCAAGTCCACAATTTTTTTCAAAATAGAGAAATTATGTGTTCTATGGTCTTCAAAGAAAAAGCTATCTGTTTATGTGCAAAAAAGTCCCAAGTCCGTTGTAATGTATTGACTATGCTTGACATTTAAATGCATTAAGTGCAAAATTCCTGGACTTGGGCCTCTCTTGCATGGGTTTAGCTTTATCCCATGGATGGCAGCACTAGTTATCCAATGTGGCAGCGCCGCAGTTTAATTCAAGAAGGGCCCAAGTCCAGAGACTTTAGTTTGCTAGTCCTCTGAAATTATAAAAGTGAAGTGCTTCATATTATAGCATTTGCAAGCTATGAACTGGAGCTAAATCTGGGTAAAGTATACTTATCATATGGTGTAGCCTCCCTTTAAGCTATGCAATTAAAATCATTTCCTGGAAAAACAAACCTCTTGGACTTGGGCCCTTTTTGAACTAACTGATTCAATTGCCAATGAACTCTGGCGTGGTTCAGTGCAGTTTGAATGCAGAAGGACTATCCAAATGACCGAAGAGCAGATGCAATATGGGTGTTGGTTGTGAGTTCCGAGTTCAGAAATTTAGACGAACTGCAACACTTCCAGATCTGAAATTTGAGGAGAAGACGCGTCGAGTCAACCAATCAGGGACTCATTCTTGGCCCGTGACATGTTGATGACACAATCAGTAGGTGGTATGCAAAACCAACAAGGAGGAAAATCTTAGCATTCCCTTCCTGAACTTTATGATATTTCTTGTATTTGCATTGAGACAATTTTTAAAAAATCCTCACAATGTATTTTCATTTTATTTATCCCTCCTCAGACTAAAACGGGACTTCATGTCATCAAACTATGTGCTATATCCGAGTTCCTTCACTACTCATTACATAGTGCACTTAATGGTGCATTCACCATTTTGTAGTACTGTCCAAATCTCCAATTCCAAAATCAAATGCCCTAGAAATTTCCCAGAAGTCTCTGTGAAAAACCAGTGTGCATCAATGCTCACTAGATTGGTGAATATAGATCACAATGCATTGCGTTTCAACAAATTTTGCAAAAACAAAAAATTTGTTTAAACTTTATTTTTTAATAAAAAATAATTGTTTTCATCTTCAGAACACTGGAATTATAAATAGTCATTGTAAAACGCTCATATTGATTAGATTTTATACTACCTTGTGGTTTGCATGTATGCTACATTTTCTTTGTTCTTGTTTTTTTTATATTATTCTCAGTCTTTTTTTCCCCTCTGCTGTCAGTTGCTATGGTGACAAACAAATTTCCCACGTGTGGGATCAATAAAGTATTTCTGATTGTGATTCTGATTTTCACTTTGTGAAATCTGTGACGTCATATTTGGTGTTTAAGTGAAATAAGAGTGAGTATGGTGAAATGCTTTTAAAATCCAGGGCACTATGTAGACCGGTGCTCTATAGTGTTTCAGTGGTTGGTAGGAGTAGGGAAGGAATTCGGAAATAGCCTGGGTGGAAAATAGCGTTAAAAGTAGCGGTAAAAGCATTTGTCATTCAGACGCAGGTCCTGCAGTAGACGGTGAAGCTCAGCGTACCGGGAGAGTCTCTGAATGATCTCATGATCTCAGACATGGAGATGTGATTACCAAAGCTTTTCTAGAACTCTTTATGACATAAAACTCAATCTCTCAACATCATCCATGTCTTCCATGCATTGTAAGAACAGATATACAATTGTGCCGCCACGCCCAAATCGCACCGCTGCCAGGCTGATGCACCACGGCAACGCTAAAATCACGCCACAAAACCTCTGATCACATCTGTACCTTGACCAAATATTATGACTGGACGCCCCTGATGCAGTGATCGTGTTCGGTGTGAAAGCAGCTTTAGAAGTAGTTTGATCCTTGGATTTCACTACACGGTGACTTTTACATAACAGAGTTGTAAAAATGCCTTTTCATACTTTTTAAATCCTCGCATAGGAACTCCAAAGACTCAACCACTATGTGTGGAAGGAGGTATATATTCCCTCTGATCTTAATAAAAGTGTCACGGTTCCTCCGGCTGCTACTCCTCCCCTCCCTGCTCCTTCATTGGAACCAGCTGACCTGCATCATCTCATCACCTGGCAGACCTTCTTTTTTTTTTTTTTTTTTTTTTAACTTGTCCTGTCCAACAGCTAGGCAAACAGATGAGAGCTGAGGGCCTCTTGTGTTGGACATATTTATTCTAACAAGAGACGTCCGCCGCCGGGGGCGCGGTTTCCAGTTTCTGGTGGACTGGGAGGGTTACGGTCCGGAGGAGCGCTCATGGATCTCCCGCTCCCTCATTCTGGACCGTACCCTCATTGACGATTTCTTTCGGGACCACCCTGATCGTCGTCCGGGACCGCCTGGGGGCGGTCGTTGAGGGGGGGGTACTGTCACGGTTCCTCCGGCTGCTACTCCTCCCCTCCCTGCTCCTTCATTGGAACCAGCTGACCTGCATCATCTCATCACCTGGCAGACCTTCTTAAGGAGATCCATCCCAGCATACTACGCCAGTCCGTTATACTCACTCCGGTGATCACGCCTGGCCTCAAGTTAAGTTACCCTCGCTTTAGTAATCCTAGCTTGTACTTACCGTCTGTCTCACGTCTTCAGGTCTTCACTCCATTGGTCACGCTGGTTCCTCGCTCCACGCTGATTACATCATCCTCGACGTCCTCGCCTTGCCTCAAGCTGGTTACGCTGTCCTCAGCGTTCACGCCTCGCCTCAAGCTGATTACGCTGTCCTCAGCGTCCACGTCTCGCCTCAAGCCGGTCACGCCGCCCTCGGCGCTCCACCACGTCACGGACTGTGAACGCCGTCCTCGGCGCTCCACCTCGCCACAGCAGTTTCCTGCATCCACGACGTCCCCTGACTTCTATAATTAAAACATCCTGTTAAATACAACGCCTTCCTGAGTTTCTTCCGGGTTCCAGCATCTGGGTCTCCCTAGTAGTCCGATCATGACAGAACGGACTGGCCATTACCCAGACCCAGCTGACCCGGAGGGACTCCGCTTGGCCGTCACTCACCAAGGCATCGCTCTGGGACGGCAAGCCGAATCCCTCAACCAGATGGCCGCCGCCCAGCAGGATCTTTTCCGTCGCTTGGACGGTATTTCTCTGGCTCTGACGGATTTAACCTCCCGAGGACCTACTAACGCCTCAGCCAGCAACACGGGTTCCGCCACCGGAAGCCCGGGCCCCGCTGCAGACAAAGCAGCTCACGAAAACATCCGGCTCCTTCCTGAGCCTTTCCTGGGTGACGTAGGAGCCTGCGGGGGATTCCTCCTGCAATGTCGTTTGATCTTCCAGCAGGCACCTCGGCACTATCATGCAGACCACAGCAAAATCACCCTTATAGTGAACTCTCTCCGGGGTAAAGCGCTTCAATGGGCTCAGGCTTACCTGACCGCTAATCCCATCTCTCAAGTTCCTTTCGAACGCTTTTTAGGCGAGTTCCGGCTGGTTTTCGACCAACCCCGCAAGGAGGAGGAGGCCACCCGCCGACTGCTAGCCCTCAAACAACGCCACAGATCCGTGAGTGACCATCTAATAGACTTTCGGATTCTAGCTGTGGAGGCGGGTTGGCCGGATATAGCCCTTAAAGGGGTGTTCTACCAATCCCTTAATGACTCGATTAAAGACCATTTATGTTCGCAACCCGAGGCTAGCTCTTTTGAAGAGCTCGTCACCGCGGCCTTGCGGTCCGACGTGCGTCTCCGTGAACGTCATGCTGAGCGCCCCCGTCAAGACAAGAGACTCCTTACCAGTGCTTCTCCTCCATTCCCTGCTGCTAACTATGTTCATGTTATGTCTCACGATTCTGTCGGACTCTCCACAGAGGAACCGATGCAGATTGGACATTCTAAGCTCACCCCTGAGGAGCGGCAGAGACGAAGAGATGAGGGGGCGTGTTTCTATTGCGGCCAGACCGGTCACCTCGTTCATCAATGTAAGCTTCGTTTAAACTCCCGAACCCCCCGTTAGAAGGCAGGCCACGGGCGGGTCAATCTTCTCTCTCTACCGAGAGACCTTTTCTTTATTTACCTGTCAAGTTAAGTTTTTCTTCTAGTGTTTTTGAAGGTAGAGCCCTTATCGACTCTGGAGCTGAGCAGAGTTTCATTGATGACTGTCTTGTTTCTGAGCTTAACATTCCCACAGAACCTTTGGATATCCCTGTCAGGGCGGCCGGATTGGGTGGTCAGGTCCTCACTCACATAACCCACCGTACTAAGGCCGTTCGTCTCATCACGTCTGGTAATCATCACGAACTCATTCAGTTTTACATTACCAAGACCCCCCAGTCTCCCATCATTCTAGGGTTCCCCTGGCTTCGCGCTCACAACCCCCAGTTCGATTGGGTTAATCTCCACGTTACCAACTGGAGCACTACCTGCATGGCTAATTGTCTTCGTTCCGCCATACCCTCGGTTTCTCCTCGTTGTGATCCAGATCCTGAGGAGATCGATCTTTCTAGGGTTCCTCTGTGCTACCACGATCTTGGGGCTGTTTTCAGTAAGACCAGGGCTGGTTCCCTTCCTCCCCACAGGCCGTACGACTGTTCCATCGAACTAGTTAAAGGCGCTACGCTGCCTAAGAGGAGGCTATTTAATTTATCAGGCCCTGAGAAACTGTCAATGGAAAAATATATCCAGGAAGCCCTCTCGGCTGGTCATATTCGCCCCTCATCTTCTCCGGTCGGTGCGGGGTTCTTCTTCGTCCAGAAGAAGGACAGAACTTTGCGCCCATGCATTGATTACCGCGACCTCAATCAAATTACTGTTAAAAATAAATATTCCCTTCCGCTTATTGACTCTGCTCTACATTCTGTTCAGGACGCTCGAGTCTTTTCCAAGTTGGACCTCCGTAACGCTTATTATTTGGTTCGCATGAGGGAGGGGGACGAGTGGAAGACCGCCTTTAACACCCCACTCGGTCATTTCGAGTATTTGGTGATGCCTTTTGGGCTCACCAACGCTCCTGCTACCTTCCAGAATCTCGTTAACGATGTTCTTCGTGATTTTTTGAACCGCTTCGTCTTTGTTTACCTTGACGACATCCTTATTTATTCACGCGATCTGGATGAACACACCCACCATGTCCGCCAGGTTCTCTCACGGCTTTTAGAGAACCGACTATATGTTAAAGCCGAAAAGTGCGAGTTTCATGTACCCACCATTTCATTTCTGGGTTTCATCATTGACTCTGGTAACATTCGCCCCGATCCGGCCAAGATCGCGGCCGTCACCAGCTGGGAACCTCCCACTTCCCGTAAACAACTTCAGAGGTTCCTCGGCTTCGCAAATTTCTACCGTCGCTTCATAAGGAACTATAGCAGCATTGCCGCTCCGTTGACTCAACTCACCTCCGTTACTAAACCGTTTCTCTGGACCCCCGAAGCTCAATCCGCATTCACTAGACTTAAGCACCTCTTTACTTCCGCTCCCATTCTATCACAGCCTGATCCTCTCCGACAGTTCGTTGTCGAGGTCGACGCTTCCGATTCTGGTGTGGGAGCGATTCTTTCCCAACGGGAGGTTGGCTCGGGGAAACTGAAACCATGTGCGTTCTTCTCTAGGAAGCTTTCTACGGCGGAGAGAAATTATGACGTCGGTAACCGCGAACTCCTCGCCATTAAACTCGCTCTGGAGGAATGGCGTCACTGGCTCGAGGGGGCTGAACATCCGTTCATCGTTTGGACGGATCATAAAAATCTCGCCTACCTACGTACAGCTAAACGCCTTAATTCACGTCAGGCCCGTTGGTGCCTTTTTTTTGACAGGTTTGATTTCACTATCACCTACCGGCCGGGTAGCAGGAACATTAAACCAGACGCCCTCTCACGTTTATTTTGTTCAGGGGATGACCAGGACAGCTCTCCCATTATTCCCCCCACATGTATTGTGGGTAATTTGACATGGGACATTGAGAGCAGGGTCATCCAAGCTCAGGGAGAGGAACCTGACCATCCTCCGGCCCCCCCTGGAACTCTTTACGTCCCCTCCTCCCTCCGCTCGGATGTCCTGGTTTGGGGGCACACGTCGCGTATTGCTTGCCATGGCGGCATTCATAGAACCCTGAGGCTCGTGCAACGTAGATTTTTCTGGCCTTCCATGGCTCGGGACGTGAGGGAATTCGTTGCGGCTTGCGACGTCTGCGCCCGCTCTAAGTCTTCCAACTCGCCGCCTGCTGGTCTCCTCCATCCTTTACCTGTTCCGCAGCGGCCCTGGTCCCATCTCGCCATGGACTTCATCACTGGGTTGCCGGCCTCTCAGGATAACACCGTCATTCTTACAGTTGTCGACCGTTTTTCCAAGGCTGCCCATTTCATTCCCCTTCCCAAGCTGCCCACGGCCACCGAGATGGCTGACGTCTTGGTTCGAGAGGTATTCAGGCATCACGGCATCCCCAGTGATATTGTCTCCGACCGCGGGCCCCAGTTCATATCCCAGGTCTGGCGGGCTTTCTGTTCTGCTCTGGGTGCCACGGTTAGCCTCACATCCGGTCATCATCCCCAGTCAAATGGGCAAGCGGAGCGTGCAAACCAGGAGCTCGAGGCCGCCCTCCGTTGTGTGGCCGCCCAAAACCCCTCCAACTGGTCTTCATTCCTGGCATGGATCGAGTACGCCCACAACAGCCATCCGTCTGCTGCTACCGGTATGTCCCCGTTTGAAGCGTCCCTCGGATACTCTCCACCCTTGTTCCCCTCCCAGGAGCTGGACTTGGCGGTCCCGTCGGTTCAGCATCACCTGCGACGCGCCCAGCGTATATGGACTCAGGCCAGGGCCGCTCTCCTGCGCACTAGAGAGAGGAACTGCAGGATCGCTAATCGCCACAGGGTGGAGAGCCCCGCCTACCAACCGGGACAGAGGGTTTGGCTGTCTTCACGGGACATACCGCTCCAGGCCACCTCCCGTAAACTGGCTCCACGCTACATTGGACCTTACCCCGTCGAGAGGGTCATAAACCCCTCCTGTGTGCGGCTGCGGCTCCCGGCGGCGCTTAAGGTGCACCCCACGTTTCATGTCTCGCAGCTTAAGCCTGTCCAGGAGAGTCCTTTGTGCCCGCCGTCCGCTTCCCCACCGCCCGCCCGGGTCATCGACGGCGCTCCTGCCTACACCGCCAGCAAGGTGTTGGACGTCCGCCGCCGGGGGCGCGGTTTCCAGTTTCTGGTGGACTGGGAGGGTTACGGTCCGGAGGAGCGCTCATGGATCTCCCGCTCCCTCATTCTGGACCGTACCCTCATTGACGATTTCTTTCGGGACCACCCTGATCGTCGTCCGGGACCGCCTGGGGGCGGTCGTTGAGGGGGGGGTACTGTCACGGTTCCTCCGGCTGCTACTCCTCCCCTCCCTGCTCCTTCATTGGAACCAGCTGACCTGCATCATCTCATCACCTGGCAGACCTTCTTAAGGAGATCCATCCCAGCATACTACGCCAGTCCGTTATACTCACTCCGGTGATCACGCCTGGCCTCAAGTTAAGTTACCCTCGCTTTAGTAATCCTAGCTTGTACTTACCGTCTGTCTCACGTCTTCAGGTCTTCACTCCATTGGTCACGCTGGTTCCTCGCTCCACGCTGATTACATCATCCTCGACGTCCTCGCCTTGCCTCAAGCTGGTTACGCTGTCCTCAGCGTTCACGCCTCGCCTCAAGCTGATTACGCTGTCCTCAGCGTCCACGTCTCGCCTCAAGCCGGTCACGCCGCCCTCGGCGCTCCACCACGTCACGGACTGTGAACGCCGTCCTCGGCGCTCCACCTCGCCACAGCAGTTTCCTGCATCCACGACGTCCCCTGACTTCTATAATTAAAACATCCTGTTAAATACAACGCCTTCCTGAGTTTCTTCCGGGTTCCAGCATCTGGGTCTCCCTAGTAGTCTAGGATCTTTACATTATTTGACAGACAAAATTGTTAGTGCCTTATTTTATTAAAACATTTACTGAAATTACAAACACAGAAAAAAGAAATGAGGACAAACTTACCAAAAACCAACAAAATAAAATCCTACTTTAAAATATTGTTCAGCAAAATTATTTATTTTTAAAATATCAAAATGTTCCTGATTGATGTATTCAAATATCCAAATGTTTAAATACAAACAGGGATTGAGAATGAACGGCAAAAAGCCCCAGAATACTGGAAACCTTTGAAAAACGTCTTCCACTGAGTCGGGCCTTATAGTTCTGTGTCCCAAAGATAAGTGGACGAGACTATCAAGAAGAATCCTCCTTTGCTTCCTTTTTGTTTATGCTGTCTATTAATTTCTTGTCCATTTTAGAGGATCACACAGATTTAATGTCACGGATGGTCACATGGCTGCAGCCCTAAAAATACTAAAGCTTCCCTGTTTCAGCAGTTTGATGCTAAAGGCCAGACGAGGAATCTAACTGTTAGGACAATATTTCTGTATTTACTGAATACCAAATGAAATGCACGTTGCGGAAAATGTATTTAAAACAAGAATCTTTAGTCCAGCTAAAGACTCCCTAATGATTACATTTAACCACATATGTTTCAAGCATCATAATGTAGCAACAAATGTCATCTTGCTTCATGTTTGAAATGATCAATGGAACAAAAATACCAGTGAAAAGTAATCCTGTCAGTGGTGAGCAGACTCTCCATCTTTGCATGCCAGTCATTCTTAGCTTCTCTGGATTTTAAGTTCAGACCACAAACTGATTTCTTAAACAGCTTATGAATCCACATTACAGGCCAGCAGCACATAAAAGAAGTTTCTCCTCTAAAATACCCTTAAAGTCATGGGAGAAATAAAGTTTCCACTTTTTTTTATTTAAAAGGCTTCACTCATCAGGACACAATTAACTCATTTTGTCGTTCTTAACAAGCACAACCTTTTAGATCCAAGCAGCATAGTTTAGTGACACTTATTGAGGCTGTGTTCTCGTATAATTCCAGCTTCTCAAGTGTCCAGTAATTACATTACAAGACAGAAGTGTGTAAAACCATGATGGCACCTTGGGGGGAAATGAAGAGGCTGACCTGAGGATTTAAGGTGATCAAGAAGACCCACAGGTTATAAAGTATGTTAGTCTGCAGCCATAACTTCAGCCCTCAGCAGGGGCATAAAAGCAGAGGAGCTGTGCTTTTCAAAAAAAGATGTGCACGGACGGTTTTGTGCAGAGCTGCAGGGATACGAGTCATATGCTCCGTGCATTGTTTTGTTCCACTTTATTTTCATTTGGATTCGATCCAAGCGGGGTTAGCACTCCTTTGGGAAAACGCTGTTTGTTTCTCTGGCCAAAGAGAGACAACGTGAGCAATCAGCCGTCGGGCACCAGATGGGGTCTGCATGTACGGTGTGCTCCCTGAAAGAGTGGGAGGAAGTTCTCCTGGAAAGTCTTAACCTGCTAGCAAAGAGTGATTTCAGTCTGCGTTCAGCCCAGAAGGCTTCGGCAAACTGAGATTTGTCTCGCCCCCATCAACATCTGTCTTTAAGGCAGCTGAGACACATCGTCTCCATGAGCTTTACCCTTAGATGTTGGGGATGTTTGCTCTCAATAGCTGTTTTGGAAGTAGAAATGGGCTGTTCGAGGTGTGTGGTGAGGTGCTTACTGCAGCAGAGGGCATCAGTCAGCGAAAACACCACAGTCCTCTGCTTTTCCATAAAATGATAAATCTGCACCGCATCAATTCATTTGATCAATTTGTTCTCTACTTCTAATCTTTTCCTCACCAATCTGCAGCCTGTGCTAACCATTTCAGCGTGTTCCAGTCAGCCTCTTCAGAAAGTCTGGTGTCTTAAGAGTAAGGCTGATTTTCATAATCATTACTCTTGGGTCCTCAGGGGGAGCTTAGGTACAATTCGCTTGTGGCTGCAGGAGCCGTTTGTCTGCTGAACTGCTGGCTAATTCTTCTATTTATAGAGGGTCATTAGTCAGTAAAAGTCCTGCTTTGCTGCTAACTCATCTCCTACTTTAAAAGTGAAGCTGAGATACAGTCTAGTCTGAGTGTCCCAACCACTTAAAAGTCCATTAAAGGCAATTCCCTTATTTTTTATGACTTTGAAAGAGCAGTTAAAAAAGGACGAGATTTAATGCACAATCTAATTCAACTAAACCTATAATTAGATTCTTAAATGTTTTAAAAGATCAATTTAATATGCTTTGTTCTTTACATTTTTCTTTTAAAGAGTGGAAATGCCAAAACTGACAGTAATTAGTAGCGGCTTTTTTAATAATATCTTATGTAAATATATATATATTTTTCTGAGTCATGACTGCAAATGAGCATTCTTTTTTAAAACATTTTTTAAACATCCACAGTGTACGTGATGAAATCCAAACATCTGCAGATGGTATAATGGACCAAGTTAACATTTAAAAGCCTGTGATCTAATGTGAAGATGAAAATAAAATCATTGCTGCATCATTTGACTCTTTTTTCAGGTCCTTCCTCAATAAAAATAAATGAAACATCCACAAAAGAGATGATTGCTGATGAGTTTGGAAGAGTATAGAAAATCCCACCAGCAAACACGCTGTCGAGAGGCACAAAGAAAAGCTCTATTTCAGTTTGAAATGAAGCATTCCTCCCCACCCAAACCTCCACCTACAATTTGAAAATAAACTGAAACAGAAGAGCCATCAGGGAAAGGAAACCATCGGAAAAAAGGGAAATTCAATTAATGAAAGAAAACTGTTCAAATGATGAACCCACATAGAATACAAAATGGAATGGCTAAAGTGTGGACTGACGACATCTAATTTGTCGTTTTTTTGGTTTTTTTTTAATCTAAAAAGATAAATTAAAACTAAACTCCTAACAGGCTTAAACACTGTTAACCCCAAAGGCATGGTCTGGCCAACTTGATGGCTGACAATTTCCTCAAAAGAAGCAGAAATGAAAGGCTTTTCCCAAATTCTTTGTCCTTTGATGTTGAATTATTTACTAGAAGAAAACTTTCATTGGACGGCATTTTTGTTTTATTTCAAAGCTCAAAACTGAAACACAGAGAACTCAGACAGAAACAGACCAATTTTATTCTGCGTAGAAAACATAGAAAAGATTATTTAAGTTGATCTTTAGTCTAAAATATTACTTAGATTTGTCTGTTGTCCATAGAACAACTGGTGCAAATCCCAGGAGAGAAATAATGGTTTCCTTTCTCTCTCTCACAAATCTGTTTAATTATCTTTCTCTGAGAAAAAAAAAAAACATAACAAATTTGTTCTTTGATGTAAAATATTAACAGAAAATAGACGAGCATTACAGAGAACATTTTTATTTTCTGATGGGGTGTGAGCTGGGTGTTTTTTTTAGGGTGAGATTTTAGGGAAAACTGTTGGGGAAGCCTGAACGTGAAGCAGTGGGGTCTGGACTGGATGCCCAAACCTCTGCCTTCTGTGCTAGAGGGTGAAGTCAGACCTGGTTCCACCATCATCCAGAGGCATGTCATCTATACTTCAATCAAAATGCATTTCCATCTCTTCATTAGATAAAAATGTGTTTTGCCTTAACGCCTTATAGACTGTGAGTAGAAATTCATAAAGAGGTTAAATACTGAACCTTATCTGTGTTGGAAAAGTTTCTAACATTAAGACGAAACAGCAAATACGTATCAAATTACAAATAATCCCCATTCCAGAATCTGAATATGTCATTTACAGCAGGAGCATTTCCAACATGGAGCCATGCAAACATGCTGCTGGCTCATTGGCGCATGTGTGGCTGCTTCTTGGCCGAGTATAATAGAGGATCACTAGAGCTTTTAGAGCAATAATCATAACCGACCGTGTTATTCCCATGCAGCTGTGATACAGGAGCAGCTCCACTGGTCTGATGAGGAGGAAGACGAGTGTCTGGGCTCTTCATCTGAAGTCTTTCTGAGCTTTAAAATAGAGAGGAAAGAAGAACTTAAAGTGGCTTCTCCCCCTAATGTTCTTCTACCTAAGGTGGCATTTTCACAATATTCCCCACAGACGCATTTATCCAACACGTCTGCAGCTCTACATGCAACAAACCGTCCTCAGCATCCTCCAAAGATGTTGCAGAATACCAGCAGATTTTATGTTTCCATCTATATCTAGAGAAGCTGTCCAGGCGTAGCCCACCTTCACATGCTGCTGAAGAGAAACAGATTGTCCCAGCAGACATCAGCCCGCGGTAAAAGTCCTTCATTCAAAGGTGGTTTTAATCTCATGCAAACATCTCTCTGCAGCTCATTACAGCACTCTTTGATGTGGAGAGCTAACCACACATCATTTCAATCTTCTAATGAGTTTGGTTGTAGAACTAACAGCAATGCCGCTCTTCATTTAGGTACATTTTATAGTCAGCCAGGTTACACATTACAACGGATGACTTCTGAAGATATGAGATCAACTTGATTTGCATTAAAAATCTTTAGCTCATAAAAATGTAGAAAGAATCAGCGTTCTGACCTTTGGGATTTTAATGAACTAACAGGACCCTGTGTGCCTTATCTCCTCAAATCCCACAGCAACTTTGGTTTTGTTGCACAAAATAATTTCTTTATTGATTGTTTCAGGAACCACTTGTCCTCTGCTCAACGATGGAGCCTTTAGATTGAAAGCGGTTGTCCTTTCACACAGAGGTCAGGGTAAAAAGGGAAGCTGTTCTCAGTCTGTTTGTAAGTCACTCTAATCCTACATGGTGTTAGGTTCTCTGATGAGGATGTCGACATATGCACATTCAGGCATCGCCCTGTGGATTCTGTATGTGGGGGGTGGGACAAAGCTCAACTTAAAGGCATTACTGGGCACACCAACTCGTCTGCCAAAGAAAAGCCCACAAATATGCATTCATTTGTGTTATGGTTTCCACAACTCTAAACATCCTCTCTAAAACAGAACACTTTTCCATTCCTCATCCTCATCTTACTCTCCTATCACCTCTTCTAAACTCTCCCCGACCGCAGGAATGTTCTCTGGACCAACTCTCTTTTCACTCTTCATCCTCTTCAATGTCTTCCTCGTTTCATTCTTTATGAACTTCCTGCTCCACAGCAGTCACCTCTTCTCCTCGATGCTCTCTAACACTTTCCTCCTTCATGAGTACTTCAAAGTTCTCCATCCATCTTTCCTTCACACTTGCAGAACCTGTCAACATATTTTTATCCCTGTTCTTGATAATCCCAACCTGCTGCACTCTTTCATTTTCCAACATGTGCTCGGTTATTGTACTCTTCATCTCCTTCACCCCCACATGCATCCTCACTCCACCACCCTGCTGGCTAGACTTTTCACAATCCCAACTTTGCTGTCGCCTTTTTTTTTTAGATTACAACATCTGAACAAGAGGAAAACAACTTCTGTGCTCCTCCCTTAACTCCCATATGTCTCCTTATGTTCCTCTTTTCTGGAAAAAAAAAAAAAAAAAAAAAAAACTTCTTCAAAGGCATTTTCCTTTTTTTCATTAAAGTTCACCACCATCTGTCTTTCTGATTCCTATCCTGAACACCAAATCTTTCCATCACTCACCTCCTCTGTTTCTGTCATCTTCATGTCTGTTAAAGTCGGAGTTAAACATCTTTCTTTCTCACCCCTAAGGGACGTCTTGGATCTCCTCATCCATTTCCCTCCAAAATGTCTCCTCCTCTACCTCACAGCCTACCTGGGGGGTAAAACCAGTGACAACATTTAACACGTCGCCTTCACCTTCCAGCTTCTAACTTATCCCCCTATCTGACACTCCTCACCTCCAAAACATCCATTTTCTAAACCCACTGTTGGGGTCACAGGGTTGCCACTGTTGGGTGAAAGTGGGGTACACCCTGAGCAGTTTGCCAGTTTGTCACGGGGAAACAAACTTATGAAGCATGTATTTTTGGTAGAGTGGCAGGAAGCTAATGCGCCTGGATAAAACTCACGCATGTACGAGGAGAACATGCAGGGGAAAAAAAAGATCCCAGCCAGAATTGGAATCGGGGCCTTCCCACTGAGTGCACCAGCGTACAGCCCTACCTCCAGAACATTCTTAGTAAGCTCCTCTTTTAGGATCTCATCAGCCTTGCTCTTTGAGTCTGTGGTATGACCTGACCATGGATTTAAAGCCTCGACCTCACAGTGTCAGGGCAGAGGCTCTACCACCAGGCCACTGAGTTGGTTATGGTAAAAATGCGTTCAATTATTATCAGAGACTTTGATGAACCCATTAGACAGAATGCTTTATTTTCCTATTATAGCAATGTTTCCATCTTCAGTATTTGGATCTGGAAAATATTATAATATCACTAATAAACGTGAAAGTTTTATTTTTCCCTTTCAGGAGTTGCAGGTTCAAAGGCCATTCTTTGGATTTATAGTGCTTCTACTGTACGTGTATGTGAAGGAAATTGTTTTATTATCATTGTTTAAATGTATTTGGTTAAATGTGTGTTTAAATGTTAACTCAGATCGACCTTTTTACCTTTTTAGAAAAGAGTTGTGTGTTTGTTCATCTGCGTCTCATCCCAGCTAGGAAGAGGGGGTTTTACGACACATTGTCCTGAGTTGATAAGGGATCCTGTTTGAAGTTAAAATCCACCAAATGGGACATTATACGACACCCCCTAATGAACTTTTTCCCTTTGTCTTGAAATTGGAACCTCCTTCGTGTTCTTAATAAAAGCAGCACGAGGAGAGGCAGACCTTTGAGAAGAGAAACGTGGTGGACCTTTTCCGACACATTTGCTCCTCTCTCTCGTGCATGAGAAACTTGATTCTTGTTGTGCTCTGTTGTTTCTAATCGTGTCTTTTTTTAATGTCTACATGCATTTATCTGATAGTGTATGACAAAACCATTGCTTAACAACAGCTTATTTTTGCACAACATAGCTTTAAAAAGAGACAAAAATAGACAAAACTGATTCATTATTCTCATTTTGAAAATTGTTCAGAATAATTTAGAATTTTAAAGAAGTTTTAAATTCATTGGGTGCGTGATGACTTGACCTATAATGTATGGTCATCTCTGGGTTGACTTGAATGGAGAAACATTGACTATGTCTGATGTTCTGCAAAGAAGACAATTTAAGAGCTCAGAATTTACTGAGTGCTTGTCGCAAAGATTTTCTGGAAAGGCATCATCTTTGTGCAGCAAAAATTTATCTGAGATTGAGAGGAAACAGAAAAACAGAAGCTGCTTGTTTGCAGCAAACTCGGTCAAGTGTCTGAGGGAAATAGGACAATGGCATGCGTCAGCTTTGATGGCAGAGGAACGCCTTCTGGCAGCCATAAAGGAGGATTTTCAAGCCGTGCAATTGCATCTGACAACTGTATCATGTTTTTTGAGAAAAATGTAGAGTTTGAGCTTCAGAGTCTCAGAAGTTTTTGCCAACATTTAAAAACGATGAATTCCCTAGAATATAAAGGGCTTGTCTCTCCATGTGTAATTCTATTAACAGTGCCGCCAAAAGTATTTTGTTAAAACCTTGGATTTTAGTCTACGTTAAGAGTTTTGAAGTAAAACGAGGACGGAAGCAACTATTGTTGGCATGAGTTCATATTTATGTGGAGCTTTGAGAAACAACAGAAACTGATTCCTTTTATTAATTTGACACCATAAAACAGTAACAGTAAAAACTGTTTGGAACCAGCTCCTGTAATGGATTCAGTTTCTTTGTGTTTGGTTCCTTTATTTCCTGTATAGGTTTCAGTTACTTCCTGTTTTATTTTGTAGTATTTCCTGTCTTGTTGTTTCGAGTTTTACCCTTCCCCATCAGTCCTGAGTGTTTCCACCTGTGTCTTGTTGCCTTGTATGTATTTAAGTCTTGTCTTTCGCTTCCTCTTGTGCTGGTCCATATTATGTCACACCCCGAGTTCCTGTGTGGTTCGTATTTCGAGTTTTGCCTGGCTGTTGCAGTGGTTTTGTTTTGTAGTTTTTGATTTATTTATTAAAGCTCCTTCTTCCTTGAAACCTTCTGCATCCTCCTCTCTGCACCTGGGTACTTCCTCATCCTCCCCCCGTAACAGCTCCAGATCTCTCAGCTTCCTGTCTGCTTTCCACATCCAACCCACAGCAACTGTGTCTGTGCATTACCCCATAGTGGGGTGGGCTAATACTTTGACTTGAGAACCCCAAAGGGTTCTGACATTTGACAGAAAGGCTGGATCAGGAGCAGATGCATGTAATGCTTTTGTAACCGACCTCACTGGAGAAAGAAATAGCATGGGATGAAATGATGTTAATATGTTAATAATCAAGAATATTTTGGAAGTGATTTATTTAACTGTTGCTTTTGCACCATTGGGTTGATGTTCATAAGGAATAAACACCAAATGAATGCAGAAAAACATTATGCACCTACACAAAGGTCAAGTTATTTGTAGAGCATCATCCACGGGGAGACACCATAATTATGGGGAAAATAACATTTTTTTAAGGATTACCAATACCTATTATTCTAGTTTGACGGGTCATGTTAGAACGCTGTGTGGCCTACGAATCAAAAAGTTTGCCCACCCCTGCACTATGGGGTAGTGAACAAACCAAGCTGCTGTGGGTGTGAAGTGGAGCTTTAGCCACAAAGCAGAAAAGTGTTGCACATCGGTGCAAATAGGGTATACGTTAGAAATGTCACAGTAGTGTAAAGAGCATGTGCTGTTTTGCAGTCGCTGGTGACATATCTGGTGTTAAAGGGTGAAGTGTCTGCTTTTCAGTTCATCCTCGTCAGATCATCTGCATTCTCACCCTTTTGTTTCTCCTTTGCTCCCTTACATGTTTATCTTCTGAAGTTTTAACTTTTTGCCATCAAACCTAATCTCCTGCAGTTTTGGGTCCAACTCCACTGGTTCCTGACAATAATATTCTCCCATATATGACACCTATAGCTCATTAAGAATTTTTTTTTCTTCTTTCTTTAAAAAAAAAAAAAGCTGTTTACTGTAAAACACTGTTTCATACAGTTAAAGAAACACACCGTGTAAATCTATTTGACCTCCAGAAAGTGAGGTGTCTCAGCTTTTAACAGAAATAGAACTGCAGCTGGTTCCTGATGACGCGACAAGCTGCAGCGCGTCATTCCACGTCAGCTGTGCTGCAGTGACTGCAGGATCTCAGTTTTGTTCTGGCTGATCAAGGAGAAAACTCTGTCATTCATGACTCATGAAGAACATGGAAGTTACAAAACCTGTGGGTTTGACTGGTATCGTACAAAAAAAGTAGGTGTTCTACACAACTGGATAAAAATCATCAGACCTTCATTTGGATCTTTGTAAAATCCATGTTTATAGAATTATAAATAACTTTGTTTTTATAGGTATGCACAAGCTACAGGAAACTGTAAATATTGGGTTCATTAAGGTAGACATGACCACAGAATAAGTTGACTAAGAAAAAAATAGATGTTAGAACACAATTTTTTGAACAATAACATTGTTCATTATTATACTCTGGTATTTTTAGTTGGAATGAGATTACACAGTCACCCACTAATGTTTCCAAAATAAACTGACACTTCGGCTGTTTTTAAAAAATTTGAGAAAAACTGCACAGAAATAAGTCTTAGAATTTTCTGCAGAACTACAACGAGCCACTTCCAGAATGCAGATCCATGCAACCTGCCGCTATTTGTTCATGCCGGAGCTGGCACTGAAGCTGTGAGATAAAGGTGTCGTCACTTTTCCGTTCCCTGTAGTCTGGCCTCCAGATGTGATGTCAGTCATCTCTCAGCTCAGCCTTCAGAGCTGATAAAGAGATCAGTCAGAGACCGGCTGAAATGGGGAATTCTCAAATGACAGACAGCCGCTTCTGACAACAAGCTTCTCCTGCTGCCGTGTTCTGTGCAGCAAAATTCACAGCAAGAATGCTGGAAATTTTTATCAAATGATTGTCATTACTGGTGTAGGTTACTGGCCAAATCCTACAGCTGAGAGAAATTAATTCATGTTTTTTTAAAGGGAAGCTTTTTGGGAATGTTTAAAGAAAACATTTAACTTTTCCTGAAAAAGTTAAAAAAAATAAAAATGTATTTTATTTACAAGTACATTTCAGGTAACTCAAGGACACTGAAAAAAAGGAACAACAGAAAACAATGCATTAAAAACACATAAATCAACTTAAATAAGCAAAAGAGTAAATCGATCCCCCCAACAGACACAGGTAAGGCCTTGGTCACAACTGCCCTTACGGGTATTTTCAGGCTGTCCCCTGGCAAAAAATGGGCAAATGTGTATGCCGCACGCAGATATTAAAATATATGGACCGCTTGGTAATCCTGAAGAGAGAAAACATTTATGCAAAATTTTTCTACAGCCATGCTGCGAGCAACAAGTTATAGTGAACTCTTAACCCTTGTGCTATCTTAGATGACCCCACCCTTACATTGACGTGTTCTCTCTACCATGACAAAGGTGGATAAAGGTGGAAAGATTTCATGTAATCCATGGACACCAGTGAAGATCACAAATCATTGAAGAAAAAAGGTTCAGCGCACTGTCTAGTGGGTCTAGATGACCCAACTCCCAATGTTAAAGTGCCAAGGATAGCACAAGGGATAACCACAACACATAAGGGTATAAAAGAATTAGGTAGATACATCTTCAGGATTGTTTATTTTTCTACCCCTCCACCCCAAGTATCTATCTATCTATCTATCTATCTATCTATCTATCTATCTATCTATCTATCTATCTATCTATCTATCTATCTATCTATCTATCTATCTATCTATCTATCTATCTATCTATCTATCTATCTATCTATCTATCTATCTATCTATCTATCTATCTATCTATCTATCTATCTATCTATCTATCTATCTATCTATCTATCTATCTATCTATCTATCTATCTATCTATCTATCTATCTATCTATCTCACAACACATTTACCACTTGCACAACAATTGTACTTTCCATTTTCTTGACATCCATATCATCTCCTCCATGTTGTCTTGAAGATGATTTTTTTTAAAAACTCTGAACCTTTGATTGGATAACCTGAAAGAAACTTCTCCAACCTAAAATTTCTGAGAGTTTGAATCTAATGGGTTTCTTAAATAATTCATCTGTCTGCAAATACCCGCACACATCGTGGATTTACTTTATGAAAAATGCATGTAGCTTTATGATGCAATACTCAGAGGAGCTTGTCGCTGAAACCAAAGGCAGCAGTACGTACTGTTGAAGACTGACAATGCCATGTGGTTTCTCCTCTGACTGAAGCCTGCAAAGGTCCATATTTTCATGCAGGGTACAATTGCAATCAATAAAAGCCACGGGTGACTGTGCTAATCATAGCTCGCGGTGGTTCGAACCGGAGCAGAGTTCACATTTTACCGGAGACTCAAATATGTCATCATCACTTATCACTGATTACTGAGCTGGGCCCTCCCTGCTCTGGCCTTTTTCTCCTAATCTGAATACATTTCAATGCAGAGGGAGTGCTCATCGCACAGCTGAGGCCACGGGTTAAACACATCCCTGCACAGTCCGACACCTTTTTATAGGCGGCTCCTGCTTCTTTCCGCTCCAAATGAAAGAGGCGACCCGTCAGCTTCATCAGCTGGAGCTGCTTTAATCGGCAGTGTCAACTATCCGAGCAGCTCTCAAGCAGACTCTTGCCTATTATTGATGTTTGCAAATTATTAAGCCAAGATTTCCCTGTGGCGTCACTTTTGTTCTGCACACGGAGAATTGATTACTGATTAGAGGCGAGCCGTTTGGCTCATGTAAGCTTTTTTACTTCTGCTGTGATTTGATGTTTACATGGGCGATGAAAAAGGCGTGCAGCACAAGCGCAGATGGCGCTTTATGCTGGATGATTCCTCGACAGACGTTCTCTGAATGGTTGTTCAATGTTAAATGAGCTAAGTTTGGCGGGGGAGGGGCTCACAGTAGAGGTGGAAAAAGAAGGAGTTAGTTTCCACAATACGTGCTTTGCATTTTAATGAGGACGTGAGCTCTGCAGAGACACACATGTTCACCCACAACCCACTGGAAACAACACAGAGACGGGATCGACAGACCCGACTGGATCGGCAACTGCTGAGTCTGAAAAGGTGCCAACAGATGCAAACACTGTTCAGTGACTGAACAAGCTTTCAGCTTTATTAAGTCTACCCTTTGAGAATGCCCACATTAGCAACCATGCAGAAGGTTTTTAGTGGAACAGACGCTGCGTTGAGATTTGGACCCACCAGAGAATTTGCTTCTTTTGACTTGTATCTGGTGGAGGGTGATGAATTCATCAAAGAGGAACCAAGTCTGGCTTCATGCCAAAGATGGATGTTTTTATGGAACATCTTCCTCATACCAAGTACAAGAAAATACAGACCGAAGGGCAAAACATTCAGTCCTTTTTTAAAACGGATTCACAGCTCCGATTATTTTAAGTACATTCTTACATAATAAAAATTGTAATAATAAATAAATAAAATAATAATAAATAAAAGAATAATACATAAATAAAATGATAATAAATAAATAAAATAATAAATAAATAATAATAAATAAAATAATAATAAAATAATAATAAATAAATAAAATAATAACACATAAATAAAATAATAATAACACATTAATAAAATAATAATAAATTAATAAAATAATAATAAAATAATAAAACTTCTTACATAATAAAACTTTAAACTATTCCTGTGAAATTCAAAAGGGTCTATGAGCTCCTTTAGTGCTGCAGGGTGTCTGCCCTTCCATTCTGTGTTTGTCTTTATTGGTTAGCTCTGTTTCATCACAAAAAAAGGTCATGGTTACCCAAAAAGGTCACTGAAAACAACCTCTGATGGTCAGATCAAAGCCGAGTGGAACCACAGAGACTCCTCCTCAGTGAGCAGCCTTACTTTAGTCAGTCATTACCTTCTGACGTTCTTAGCTATGGTTGTGAAGCAGAGACACTTGCTGCTGTGCTGCAGTCAGTAAGACTTCACTGGATCCTTTTATTGATGTAAAAGAGCGAACAGTAAACCCCCAAAACTGGGAGAAAGTTCTTAAATCTGGTGGTGGTTCTGGTTTGATCAGATTCTTTGTCTTGGCTGTCTCCTGAGACTTTCCTGTGTAAAAAGTAAAGAAGGCTCAGTAACATTGATGGCCCATTCAAAAATAATTGAGAACTATTTGAACATATTTCATTCTTCATCTCACTCACCCTCAAATTCATCTTCCTCTGAAAAAAGGTGACTATGATTAAAAAAATAGACTTAGCCATAACAGACAGGTGATGTCGAAGGAGCAGCTACACTGAACAAAAATATAAACGCAACACTTTTGTTATTGCTCCCATTTTTTATGGTATAAAAAATGGGAGCAATAACAAAAGTGTTGCGTTTATATTTTTGTTCAGTGTATGATCATCCACCCATCTTCAGAACCCACTAAATTACTTTTAGGGTTACAGAGCGTTTGGAGACATCCCAGCTACTGTTGAGTGAAGCTTGCAACAGGTCAGCAACTGGGCCACACTCACAGAGGCTATTTAGATTCACCACATTAACCTATGAAGCATGTTTTTGGACTGTGGGAGCAAACCAGAGAGCCTGGGCATGATGAGAACATGCAAACTCCACACAGTAAGGATCCAGGCAGGATTTGAACCAGAGCCTTCTTACTTTGTGGCACTAACCCCCATGCCACTGTGCAGCCCCGCTACGACCACTGCAAATGGAAATCAGGGCTGCTGAAGGATAAAGAGGCGAAGCAGCAACTTTGTTAGAAACTGAAAAGTTTAAATGCCAAAAAGAGCAAAGACTGAAAAAAGATACTTAAAGCGTCAGACACACCAACATGAAAGCAGAGCAGATTCAAAATGATCAGAGACGGCAGTGTTTTAAAAAGTAGTCTGTGCTCTTTATCAGCCAAAATAAAGAGCATCCCCTACGTTTGTGACGGTTTGGACGATCCACTTTGAATTTACATATACAAAGTAGGAATTTCAAAAAGACTGCAAACAGTTTTTCAAAGTAATGTATACTTCCAACACAAATTCCCACATTGTTCCAACCTGTAACCACCAGGAGCAATGCATGGTTGCCTGAGTACACTTTAACTCATGGGTAGACAAGGTGGGAACTGAACCAGCGAGCCTCAGATCAAGTGTTTACTGCTCCACTTCTCCACCACAGAATACCCTGCCAACTTGTGTGAGGGCCAAAAGATGTGCCTTTAAATGAAAATATTTTATAAGATCAAATATGTTATTCTGCCAGTTTTTGTCATGATATCTCTAAATCTAAAAAAAAGGGGGGGGGGGGGGTTAAGAAATGCTAACTGGAGTTCTGCTATAGATGCTTTCTGTGAAACCAGACAGGATAGGCTGAGACCGCCTTGCTTCAGTCTTCAGTGGGTTTGTTACACACCCTTATAGTTATGGCTTCATTGATCCAAACCTTCATTTCTATAAACTATGCATATAAATAAATAAAAAGTCCATATTATTCCACTTTATCTAACTTTTCAACTCCTGAAATACTGCAATAATCTTACTTTAATAAGGCTGTCTGTTTCACAAGGACACATTCTAAAAAAAGGTTGAGAAGAGGCCAGCTTTATTCTCCGCGCTGCTGCTTTCTCTGTCATTCACATCATCAGCTGCAAACTCATTTTTCCCTGCATGATAAAAGGGATGTGTTATGGGAATGGTGTGAATTGCTTTAGACTCACACTGAATCCTCTGTAACCATGACTTTAAATAGAACTTCATTGGTGACACAGATAGTGTGAAGTCTAGGTGTTGGCACGTGGCCGAACATTTTACAACCAGATTACATTTCTGATAGGAAATTCAAAAATAAAATCTCTGTTGTGTTTGAAGAGTAATAATAATGGATTAGATTTATCTGCACTGATGATGAGCTCCTGATGTAGCCACAGACTGACCACCCACTAAAACTGTTTTCAAATGTTCAATTTGTTTTTCAAATTTACAATCTGGTTTTTCATTCACAGAATCCAAATGTGACTCTTTTGTCAATTTTTACATTCTTGAGATTTCCGGATGGGACAACCTTTAATGCAAAATTTCTAAATAGTTTGCATTGAAAGCACTCCAGTTTAACTCTTGTGCTATCTTAGATGACCCCACCCTTCCATTGACGTGTTCTTCCTACCATGACAAAGGTGGATAAAGGTGGAAAGATTTCATGTAATCCATGGACACCAGTGAAGATCACAAATCATTGAAGAAAAAAGGTTCAGCGCACTGTCTAGTGGGTCTAGATGACCCAACTCCCAATAATAAAGTGCCTAGGATAGCACAAGGGTTACATGGCTCACCAACAACTCAAAACTACATCTGCGGATGCCTTACTGTGTGGCATGGACAGATTATGTTCCAGATTAGATCTAGGTCTACACGAACAGCAATCCAAAGATGCAACAGTTCTCGTTTCTCTTATTGTTCTGTGCAGATGAACGTTAAAGAAAGTTTACTATCAAAAGAACAGCCAGCTTCAGACTGAGAACAAACATCCTCCGATCTGAATACTGATCTGCTCTGTGCACATAAAGCCACATTCCGTCCTCTCTTCACAGTAGATTTTACAGATAACTTTGTTTTGTAGGGTTGAAAAATTCAGCCTCCAGGAATTCTGTTAATAATGCAGCAGTGGCTGAAACGGTGTGAACAGGAACACCAGTGTTTTCAGGGGTGATTAGAGCATACGACTCGCGTTACTTTACTCCAACTCTCTTTTAGAGCCAGCTTTTTTAATGGCAGCAGGAAAATAAAACTTATTTTCACAGGTTCATGTTTTTTGTGCAAAGATTACCGTGTTTTCCTGCAAAGTGAGCAATTTAGGCATTCTCTGTGTTTCCAAGGACTTTTGAAAACTTCAAAGAAACGTCTTCAATAATTCCTTTTGTCTCACTCGTCAGGGTTTCTCCTTTGCTTTTTTTATGCTGAATGTCGGAACAAATTCACCGAGTTATAAAGATGTCGGAAAATGAAAACGGTTGCTGTTTGAATGTGTCTTACTGCATGAGGGCCAGCACCCCAAACATGGAGATCTGAGTGAAATCTCTAATCATTTTTTTCAGTCTCAGGAGGCTGCAGCTCTGCTGGAGTGTTGACATGATCCAATTCAAAAGAACTTAGAAGAATCTGGAAATCTCATAACTTTGTCGCCTGCTGTTCCTGCTGACAAAAAAAAGACTCAAGTCTGCTTCGTACTGATAGAGACCTCTTGTGGCTGCAAAGTTAATGAAAGACACTGCTGTCTAAGACGGAAATACATACAAAATATTTAAATATTTTTAATTATATTTTTTCATAAAAAAATGCAAAATCCTTAACCCACAGTAACTGATAACAGAGAGTTCAGCTAAGCCCATCCTCAACAAGACAACGTACAAGCACACCTACTGCACACTGTGATAATAGCAACAACAGATTAAAAAAGTGAAACAGGTTTGGTTTAATGTGAAAACAAGATAGAAATTTACTCCCACATTTACATTAAGAGAAAGCCTGGATTTCTTTTGAAGAGGCATGAACACGCTCAGTCTGCAGCAGTCTGTGTCATGTGTGCAAATAAATCCCAACTCTAGAACAAAGGAGCTGATGGGACTATCTGAACGTTAGGTCCGCTACAGACTCAGTCCAGACTACAGTGATTTACACAGGGAACGTGTAACACGAGATGTATAACACTGAGGACATAAAAAACTTTATGGAGTGAGTCTCAGAGGAGAGCAGCGGCATCCACCCAGATCAAGCTGATGCACATAGTGGATGGAGAGCATGGATGCAGCAATTCTAAACACGCCACTTCTGGACTCCAGAACGTCAGGATGTGGACGTCTCATGGGAACCATACTTGTCAGACTATATTGTTGTAAGTGCGATGTCTGGTGGAGGAAGCATCACAGTATGGGCTTGTTTTCATTGACCCCTTAGTTCAAGTGAAAGGAAAGGAAAGAGTTGACTCTCTGTCTGCTCAATGACTTTCAATCTTGAGTCAATGGTACAGACGCAGACTGAGGTCCTGCAGCGTGATTTGAGCGGCGGGCGCAGCACGTCGGTCTGGCAGCAGCCCAATTTGACAGTTCAAATATCTGAACATTAGGCATTTTTGTTGTTTGAGAGAAACTAGCACCTAGATTGTCGGCGAGACCAGGCAGGGAAAGGTGCCTGAGATGAAGGCAAACGCTGAGCTGCAGCGAGACTGAACAAGGACAGGAAGTTGGGGTCGTCCTTAACATTCGGTTGAATTTTAACATGCCTCTCCCCATTAGCATGTTCAATGGTATTGTATCTTTTATATTCATTTTAATGTCTTCAAACTGGTTCATTTGTTAAATAAATAAGTTTCGTTATTTATTTATTGGATCTTTATGTTATTTATTGACATTAAGACTATACAAAAATTATTACAATTCTATAATAAAGAGGAGCAGAAAAACTAATAAACTTATGGTATTTGCCTCCATCATTTAATTATTTAAAAAATAAATGAAACTCTTAAGTCTTAAAAAGTGATGTTAACAAAAGTGTGTGCCATCATTTGATTGAAATTTTAAACAAAAGAATGGTTTGTAATGAAATAAATGCAAAAACTAAGGCAACTCACAAATACATAACACAAATTTAGGCATTTTTTTGACATCCAAACATTACTTTTTGCAGAGTTATGGCAAAATAATGGCCCACAAAAAAATCTATATGCAGAGTCGAGATTCAAAAGAGCTGATTCTTTCCCAAGAATTGAAAGAATTGTCTCTGGAGAAAGAATCGCAGAGTTAGTGTTTTGGATTTTGGCTCCCTTTGCAGTGGAGTACACAATGAATTGTCAATGAACGACAATGTGAAAATTTGAAAATATAAAGATTTCAAAACTGAAAGGAAGACAAACTATGTGTGTTTTTTTATGAGGGGCCGTATAAGACATTATTTATTCTGAACCATTCACATTCATACATTCTTGCTCTCACAGTCATATATACTCTCTTTCGCATACATATATTCTCACTTGCACATCCATATATTCTCTCTCTCGCATGCATATATATTCTCTTACGCATTCATATATTCTCACTTGCACATCCATATATTCTCTCTCTCGCATGCATATATATTACTTTACACATACATACATTCTCACTCTCATTGTCACTCTTAAAAAAGAATGTATGTATGTGAAAGACAAGTATATATGAACGTGTGAGGAAGAGTTTATATGTGTGTGTGAGAGAGGAGTATGCATGAAACGGAAGTGACTTTGCATGAAAAGGAAGGCACTTTGAATGAAAAGGAAGGCACTTTGAATGAAACGGAAGGCAGATGATTTCTCGTGCTCTGATTGGACGAGAGGCCGCCACCTCCCATTTTGAACAGACGCTAACACGAACCAATAAGAAGGCCATCGGAACCTTAAGAAATATTTTATCTTCACCTCAAGTGGTCACAAATCTGTCTGCATCTCTAGAGACACAAAGGAATGTCTCAAATACCAATAATGGTAATAGAAGTGCCACCGAAACAGAAAATCCGTATCCACCTTTTTCCTAGCCCCCATGAGCCTTTGCGTGAATTATGGGCGACACTTCCTGTAGACGCTGGAACACGCATTTACATTAAAACAAATTCCTCTTGTTTTCGATCCATAACTACATATAAATGTGGGAAAACCAGCTGTCATTTCTTAAAAAAGGCAACGGTGAGGTGGAGATGAAATATTTGTTAAGGTTCCGATGGCTGCAGGACCCCCGTGGCTACTTCTTGCCGGTTCGTTTTTTAAAAAAAAATAAACTTTATTAACAATATCTTGCACATACAAAATACCAAACACAAAACTCCACTGTGTGCAAAATACAATCTTCACGTTCGCCATGAGAATGAACAAAAAAACATAATGATAACCATGTAAAACAGGTTATGCAAAAAGAAAACAAAAATAATAAGGCAAAGGAATCTGTTAAAGTTTCAGGAGAGACCATGTTTCAACTGTTCTGACAGCTTTTTTGTTAGTGGAAGATTTAATACTGTTCACATACAAAACCATTTCTTTCTGAAAAACATAAAACACGGTTTTTTTGTTGGCATATTTACACTTGTGTATAAAGTATTTAGCCATAATTATAAGTAAATTAACTACATATATTTTTTCTGCATTAAGTCTTTCTTGTGTAAAATATCCAAAAATAATATGCTCGTAAAATAATCTATAATCTTCACATAGATGAGTTCTTATAAAATGTATCACATCTTTCCAAAATAGTTGAGTGAAAGAGCAAAACCAAAAAAGATGAGGCACAGTTTCTGGTGAGGAATGACAGAATGAACAGTTTATGTCCAGATCTTTTTTAAACTTAGTAAAGAAATGTTTCACTGGATAAAATTTGTGAAGAATTTTGAAAGAAATTTCTCTGATTTTATTGGTGATGAAATACTTTTGTGGCTGGGTCCAAACCTTTTCCCACTGAATTCTACATCCAAAGCTGTTCCAGTATGAGATAACATACGGTTTTGTGGCAATCTCATTTTGAAACAGAGAACGGATACTTTGATTATTACTGCTAGCTAAAAAACATACCTTTCCACAACACAAGTCTGTTAATTTGGGATTTCTTGCTTGTTCATGTTAGCGTCTGCACTGTAATCCCTAGCGAGTTGACTGAACTTAAAAATTATTTTGTAACAGATTACGCAACAGTTAAGTTATATTATTAAAACTTTTAAGTTAACATTTATTAAAATTCATATTGTCAGTTGGCTTACATTTGTATTATTTCATATAAAAAATATTAAGATTCCTCAACTTATAAGAGAGAGATTATTTACTTAAAGTTTTTAATATTTTCCAACTAAAAAACGCTTTAACTAACTATATTTTTATATTACTCAACTCACAAAATATGTAAAATTCACTCAAATGCTTTATAAATTCTTTAACTCATTAAATGTGTAGCATTGAAAATATTTAAAATTCTTCAGCTTAAAATGTATTCTAAACAGAGATATTGATACTGCCCCACTACATTTTAAAAGCTAACATTGATAAAAACCAACAAACGTGAAGGCCACACAATAGTGATTGCTTAATACACTTTTTTTAATTGCTCTTTAAAAAAAAGCACAAATATCAAGAGGATGAAGAAACAATAAGTGCAATAAAACTGCATTATAAGAGTGCCACACAACATATTGACAAAAAGAGTTGGTTTTGTGTTGTACGGCAGAAAAAGCAAATGATCACAACAAAACACATTAGTTACATAACACTTAAACCAACAAATAGTCCATTCTGGTAGAGTCACTCAACGAAACATTCTTCAGCGTCAATAAATGTCCTTTCAGTGGTTTGCTGTCCTCAAGGCTCAAGACAGCATTCTGAATAAATATGAAGGCAAGTTCAAGTTTTTTGGGGTGCTGTAGGTCCAGAGCATAGATGTCCCCGAAGAGTTAGAAGAGATTAGTCAGCCAGATGTGTGGGACCACTGACGGCAGCATCAGGAGCATCACCACGACAACTGAGAGGAGAACCACAGCAGTGTCTGTGAGGTCTGGTATTCTGGAAAATACAAAACAAAAAACACAGATGAGTTCAGACCCTCAAAGATATTCATCACACTAATGTCCAAAACTGACATTCCTGCCATCTGTCAATGGGAATCTTTTCATGCTAACATTCTGTTAGCTTTTAATCAACTGGCTATGATGTTTTAAGGACCAACTCCAATTAAAATTGTGTTTTTAAAAAGTTCTTTAGCATTTTTCTGAAGGAGGACATTTATAAAATAATTTAAGACTAAAGCTTCATTTTTCTTTATTCAAATAATGATGGATCAGGAGCAGAAAAGGTAAACGAAACTCCACTCCTTCCAATCAGGAGTCCCTGATGTTCGCCTTTCATCTTCCGTCTCAGTTTTAAAACCATTTAAAAATATCACTCAGTTTGCAAACTACAAACAATTGCCCTATTTATTATGTCACTCAATAAAATCTCAATCAATATTAAAGGATTAGTGAAAACCATTGACAGGGAGTCGTGTGCACTTACTGTACAGGTCTTGAAGAAGTTGGAGGCATCTTCATGCAGATAAACAGGAAGTGCAAGGAGGACAAGTGCCCGTCTCATGTTCACGTCACGCTGGTCCTAAAAGAATAAAAAGAAATATCCATTACTATTGAAGCAAATGAAGGGCAAACACTTCCAATATTTACTTAAGGAACTTTAAGAAATAATAAAATGATACCTTTTCTAGATGTCTATTTCTAGTAAGAGGACATACAGTGTTTATGTCATGATCCACTTCAGGTCAAAGACCCAAAGTCATTTGAAGGCAAGTTACACCTTGGCTTCTTACAGCTGTTTACAAATGATTTGTTATCCGTTTTTGAATTATGCACATTAGAAATTCACCTGGAGGTCATAAATCCTAACCAAGCTGGCCAGTTCCTGTCTGTTTTGGTGGACTTAGTCTCAGAAAAGGGCAGCTTTAAGTTACACAAACATGTAAAAACTGCACAATTTCCTCTGACTGCATCTACTCTACATAAATCCATTTCAGATCTTGACAGATGAGTTTTCATGGTTTCAAATGATGGAATGGTGCTAATGCAACATCATTTTATTATTGTAATATACTGTCATAAAGACATGACAATATTCCAAAGTGTCTCCACATACATGGCAGTGGAAACACTTTGGAATATTGGCTATGTAGTACTGCAGTATTATATGTAGTACTGCATAGTGCCAAAGTAACAGAACACAACTTGCACCTCCATTCCATTGTGCCACCTTCAGCCTGCAATCTAAATATGTTTAGTTAAATTGTAAATAATTTCAGCTCTATTTAGACCTTTGGCTAGTTAAAATGTGCATAAATGTTTCCATGCTGCCGTATAAATCTAATAATGGTAATAGTTCAGGATGAATGTATTAAATAAGTATAAAACTCACCAACTGACAGGTCTTTTCTGGTGAAATGGTGACTTTCTGAAGTTCAGTATCTGAAAAAGTCCAAAAGAGATTTTTCAATGTTAAAAAATGTTTCAATTATATTCTGATCAAAAAACATTTATTGCACTACACAACCTATTGCATTTTTTGTTTTTTTTAAAATAGCTCTAGACAAATAACTGAGACAAGTTACCTGGCTGGCCTTGGCGTCTACCTGGAGGTGAAACACTGAACACTCTGTAGTTCGGTACCTGAACACAACACGTGCACGTTGATTAATTTATTTTTACAAAAACCTTTTTTATAACGGAGATCAGTGATTTATAAAAGCTTAAAGCTGCATTTAAAACCCAATGCTTCCATGTAGCAACCAGGCTTAAAACTGTTGGCGGTAGCTCCTCCCACACAACCGTTAGAGGCTTTGAGTGACATTTTTGGACAAATGTCCAGCAGCAAACTTTAGCCACAGACAGAGGCCTCCAACGCGAATTTCACACGCGGATCACGTTTAGTGTGATTGCAGCATAACAGATCATTTCTACCTCTGAAAAAAAAAACCTCATCACTGTCGTAACTTACGGGCAGAAATGCATTTTGGGTTTGGCTCGCCATACGTCTGCTATGACAAACTAATCATGTATACATTTCCACATTAATCTCTAAAACAATCATAACACACATATGTTTAAACAACAGTAAACCACATTTACGGTAGTATAAGAGCATTTTTAAAGCATTCATTCATAAACCATGAACGATACTTACCAAATTAAATCAGGGCTGAAGACAAGACGGCACCATCAGCGATGAGGCGGATGAAAAAAAAACCGAGGTTGGGGCGTCTTGAAGCGGGACGAAATCGCAACGATTTGCAGAATAATAAAATGCTCGACTTTCAATTTCAAACGTCGCATACTCGCATTCGGCAAATCCAACATGGCCACCTGAGCTAACGTAGAGAAAACGAAAGACCCTCCCACCAGTACGTGATGACGTCATGACGCTACTTCACGGATCTTAAAATTTTTGAGTGCCAGATACAAATAAGCTTTAAAATATTTAGCACTGTTAAGTTAAATTTGAAAAAATCTTGATAGAGCTTAATACTTTATAGTTGAATCAACTACAAAATGACATTTAAGTTGTGTAACCTTAATAGTTATGAGTCAGTACAAGTGATAGGGTTTAGAGGGTGTTCAAAATGGGAGGTGGCGGCCTCTCGTCCAATCAGAGCACGAGAAATCATCTGCCTTCCGTTTCATTCAAAGTGCCTTCCTTTTCATTCAAAGTGCCTTCCTTTTCATGCAAAGTAACTTCCGTTTCATGCATACTCCTCTCTCACACACACATATAAACTCTTCCTCACACGTTCATATATACTTGTCTTTCACATACATACATTCTTTTTTAAGAGCGACAATGAGAGTGAGAATGTATGTATGTGTAAAGTAATATATATGCATGCGAGAGAGAGAATATATGGATGTGCAAGTGAGAATATATGAATGCGTAAGAGAATATATATGCATGCGAGAGAGAGAATATATGGATGTGCAAGTGAGAATATATGTATGCGAAAGAGAGTATATATGACTGTGAGAGCAAGAATGTATGAATGTGAGAGAGAGAATATATGGATGCGTAAGAGAATATATGTATGCGAAAGAGAGTATATATGACTGTGAGAGCAAGAATGTATGAATGTGAGAGAGAGAATATATGGATGCGTAAGAGAATATATGTATGCGAAAGAGAGTATATATGACTGCGAGAGCAAGAATGTATGAATGTGAATGGTTCAGAATAAATAATGTCTTATACGGCCCCTCATATTTTTTCTCAACAACTACATAAGCATTTTGACATGTGATGATGATAATAAACAAGCAGACTGGGGGGTTTATTTCTTTTTTCATTCTGTTACGTAGTGTAACTTGGAGATTATGAAAACAGAGTGCAGGTTTCACAGAAAGGCCTCAGATGATCATAAATAGCTTGACTTTAAAAGCCTGGAGTTTTTAGACGCATACTTTTCTCCTGTGTCATTTTTCCATTCAAGGTGATGAAAAGCATACACTGGGCCATTGTACCTCTGAAGTGACTTGAAGACGGATTACACCATGGTTCTTATCAGTCCTGAAAGCCAAAGCATTCTGGGTGTCAGAGCGGCTTTGACAAATGAGCGCCAGGCGTTCTCTTCCAGCCTGTTTGTCATCAGCGGCGTGACAAGCACAGCAGCCATCTGAGCAAAAGCATTCTGCTTTCCCTTTCCATTTAAATATATGAGCAGCTTGTCTGCGCTGCGCCTTCACACTTTACACATTTGTCAATGAGATGTAGAGCCTGGGAAAATGCAGGGAAGCCTTGTTGATCTCTGAAGGTTTAATCATTTGCCTTGTTACAACACGCCACGTCTGAACATTTGCTCTGAAAACGTAATTTGGGTGGAAAGAATCCTCAGGGCAGCTGTGATTTTCAGACCTGTGGGAGTCTGCGAGGAAAACAGCGGCCTGAGAGTCTAAGAAAGCCTCTGATCTTTGCGGGCTTCCTGCGGCCCTGAAGTGGGTCAGGCAAAACGACATGCACAGATGTTCACGCTCAGCCTGATACAGTGTGCTGCTGTTGCTTTACCAACCCTCAGCCTCTGTCACATGACGCTGAGCTGCATGAGCAGAGGGGTCTGCTGGGAGTTGTTTGACTTTACAAGCTTCCCTCTAGACGTCACACAAGGTCCAGCAGGGAAACCCGTCTGCCATCTTGCAGGTAGAACATCTCTTTATGGATGTCCCATCAGCAGTGGTGATAAAAGTTGGAGTCATTAGAGATAGACCCACATGCAGCGTGGCATGGAGGTGGTGTTCAAAGGGACAGGGGGGATTTGATGGGGCATTAATTAAAATCCCACACGGCTGTCTGGCTTCCATTTGTTAGATGACTTTATCTGAAGGAGCAATGAAGCACTGAAGTCTTCTAAGGTACTTTCAGAACAACTGAAAACACCCAAAAGTCTCTACCTCCTCCGTTTCAATTACCGTATTTTCTGGACTATAAGTCGCCCTTTTTTTCATAGTTTGGCAAGGGGTGCGACTTATACTCCGCAGCGACTTATATTAGAAATAAATTGAAATAAATACATTGTTAACCCTCCTGTTATGTTCATTTGTGAGGAACAGAGATGATGTTCCTGGCTAAATTTTGATGTATGAGGTATGTTAAGTGTTAAGAGTATGTTAAGTGACTCAGAGAATCAGCAAACTTTTTTTTACAGTAAGATCTTGAAGACTAAAAACATAATATTCTATTTTCCAATGATTTCATAGATTCAGAAATGCAATAAAAATGACAACTGTTTCTACAAATACAGGATGAAAACAGAGTATTAGTTGGCCAATGATGCTTCATGAAAGGAATACATAAATCAGTATGAGAAAGAATTACTGTGAAATTATGAGATAAACAGTCTGCTATGATTGTGTCATATGAGTTTGTGCAAGTTATTATTACTTGGTCTCAGATTTTGTCAAATAAATTTCCCGTCAAAATGCGACTTATAGTCCAGTGCGACTTATCTGTGTTTTTTTCTACTTTATAATGCATTTTTGGGCTGGTGCGACTTATACTCCGGTGCGACTTATAGTCCGGAAAATACGGTAAATGTATTTAACAAAAGCTACATCTGCAAGGACAACACCAGGTCACCCATCAGTTAATCACTCTGGAGCTTGTGTTTTAGACAAAAACAAAAACAACCATTTATAAAGTCATAAACCTGTAATGCAATATCTGCAGTTTGGTCGTTTAAGGATTAATATGAATGAAATCTGTAAGAGCTTTGGCCTGTCCTCTGTTTGGTGCATTTCTTATCATGTGCAAGTCAGAGTTAAAGCATGTTGCCCACAGAAAACTGCACCAAAGTAAGGAGCAGCAGCTCAGACTCTACAGGCGTCAGCCAAAAACAAATCTGTGTTGTTATCATTTCTGCAGAGCGGGACGAGTCCAGTAGAAACTTACTTCTGGCTTGTGGGTGTGACTGTTGGTGGGAAGTACACATGCGCTGATTTGCCATTATACCTTTGTTTACACTCTTTCCCGCTAGATTACAGCTTCTTACAACCCCAAGCTAAAATTTGTCACGCATCAAAAATGGCGAGCAATTTTGGAGCTATCCAGCCGTACAGTACAGTTGACACGGTTGGAGGAAACCAAATACAAAATTTTATAATAAAACTTTCAAAATGCTTGAGAAGCATGGCAGTGAAAGGCTAATAATTTGGGCTTGTACTGACACAGGACCTTACCACCTTTTAGCCACAAATAATTATTTTAAACCGTATAATTGTAGAGAAAAAGTTCAAAAATGTAAGGAATGGAAATGAAAAGAATAAAAAAGTTTATATGTTTCAGAAGTTCAGGCTTCAGGATCAGACAGACTGATAAGTACAAGGATGAATCTAAAAACAGCTCCATCTTTTTTTTTCGCAATACTAAATTTTTGTATCAATGAAACGATTGTACACTGTAAAAGCAAACATCTGTAAAAGAAATTCTAGCAAGCTAAGAAAGTGGTATTATGGCCTCTTCCCTCCATTCATATAAACTGAATACACCTAAATTCAGACAAATTGCATTAATTTATTTTACCAGAGTTAGGTATGTTAAATAATAAGCTTTAATGTAGATCCTTTTTTTTAACTTTACAGTAAAGTTCTAATCACCAAAGCTTTGCAAACTTCACACAATAACACTGCAAAACGTCTTCTTCTGAGCACTAATGATTCAAAGTTCCAAGTTGCTATTTCTGTACAAACAGATGATCTGTGTTTCAAGGAGTTCAGAGTTTTCATTTATCAGAAAGATATTAAACCTGAGATGATTGCTTAAAGCGGTTTGCTTTTCACTCTTGTTGGCGCTCCACTCATTAGAAGAGGCTCTTCTTCCCGTCCTCCTCACATTACACAATGGCTGCTGTCTGGAATTAAGCGATTCCCTGAACAAGTCCAGAGCCTCGCAGGCGCCACGAGTACTTAAAGGCAATTGAAAAGGCGTAAGAGATAGGTTGAATCAATAGTCTGTTTTTCACTCCCCTGTCAACTCTCATTGTTGATATCTCCAGCATGCACACAAAAGGCTGGCAGGCTGCAGCGTAAAAATAGCTGCCGCCTTGTATGGCAAGCAGAGGATCCTGGGAATAATTGAGAGAAGTGGCGATGGATGTGACGCAAAGATTAAGTGATTAACGCTCTGCAGCGAGGAGCCCGTGGCTCTGGCTTAAATGGGATAGATGCCTGCTGGATACAGGGAATTGTACACCTGGTGCTGCATTGTTTAGTTCACCTGTTCAAGCTCAAGGAAGGCTGTATTTTCTTAAAGCAGTAGTGTGGGCATTTGGATGGAGGGTGGTGGTGAGGCATGAAAAGCCCCAGCAACTGATGCAATCACCCTCCTGTCTGTGCTTAGAGTCAAACAGTCACACATTGACAGGAATCAGAAGAATTTTAAAACCAGGCCAAGTTGCAACCAGGTTTCCTTGTTCAATGCATGTGTGTGTGTGTGTGTGTGCGTAGTTGTGTTGACAGTTGTGGCCACTGCTGCAGGGGAACAGAATGAATTTATTATCAAGGCCAGGGTTTTGGTTCACATGTGCATTTTTGAAGGAAATATTTGAGATGCCGACACTGGATTGACAGTAGACAGCGGTCTCGTTTCTGTCTGTACGGAGGGGGGATGGGGGGGATGGATGCCCTTCAAACTAGGTACTTCCATCGGGAGCTGGGGAGCCTGAGGCTGTAACAGTATCTTAGCTCTTGCTGGGACTGTGCTCGTCTGATTAAATACTCGCGGAAGCTGTCTCTCAGTTAATGCTCCCATTGTCACAGAGATGCTTGTTTTCTGCTCTCTCTTTTAGCACTAAAGCCGGCTGTGCTCCGTCTACACAACGTTCCTGTTACACGAGATTCCACATCCATCACCACAGACGAGTTCCAGTTCTTCTACAATTAAATCAGTCATTCGACTATAACCTGCTGCTGTCCTGCGTTTGTATCCACACGGTCATCGTGACACATATATCGTAAGATGAACGTCAATAGTCATTAGTATTAAGGAAGAATGCAACACACCTTTGATATTCATATGGGCCCAGTATTTTAAAACTTTGGATCTGGATTAAAATGATCTAGATTACCAAATCCTGGAGTGACAAAGCAAACAATCATACTTTGTTGATGAATATTCATCAGCCTGCCAAAAGAACAAACTTAGCAGAGTGTCTTCTCAATTGAGCTGGCTTCATTCAGCAGGACATTCTTTTTTCTCCTTCTCCCTTTAATTCTACTCAGTTTCTTTGACATACATTATAACACAACAGCTTCACATAGAAGTGATCAAAACAGTGAAAGCAGTTACTAATACTATAAAGTTAATAATATCAAAACAAATGTTCAATTCAATTTTTGATCAACTTTACGTGGGTTACATTGAAATGGCTATAGAACTACTAAACTACTGTTTTCAATAAAGCAAATAATTCTGCAATTAGTCTTCTGATCCCCAATCTCCTGTCATGTCTCGTCAAGTTCCTGTCCGTCACTTGTGTTGTCTCGTGTGACACTTCCTGTTTTATTCTGAAGGTTTAACCCACCTCTCGTTTCAGAACTTCCTCTCCCTGCCCTTGTCTGTTTCCCCACAGCTGAGCCTGCCTCATCATCCCTGATCATTTCCACCTGTGCTTCGCCTCCTCATGTATTTATTGCCTGAGTTTCCCTTTGTCCTGTGCCTGTTTGTCTTGTGACTTCCCTTGACAAAGCTAAGCCTGACGGTCTCAAGTCTAGTGATTAAAAACCACCTAAAGCTCTGCATCTGAGTCCAGTCCTGTGTTCTGCCGTGTCATCTCCAGTCTGATTCTGTTCTATCTGTTATAGAGTCAGCCATTATTCTATCTTTTCCCTAAAATAAGGCTAAACAGTACGTTGGTGGAAGTACTCTTTCTGACTTTTTATTTCCATAATTCACTTTTGTGACTTAGATATTTCACTAAATCTAATTTTGTAATCCATTTGTTGATAAGGAGACTTGCTGGTGGAATATGGAGGTACAGGAGTGTATCTGGCGTAAGAGACTACCTAAGAAGAAGTCGGACACTGAGAGTAGACAGGAGTACAGAGAAATGCAGCAAAAGGGGAAAGTAGAGGGGTCAAAGGCCAAACAAGGGGCTTATGATAACTTGCATGCTAGGTTGGGTAGTAAAGAGGGAGAAACTGACCTATTTAGATTAGCAAGACAGAAAGCCCCATGTAAAAAATACGACAAACACAGGTCTATTGATATAGCAACAACATAGTAACATGAACCGTTTTAACCCTTGTACTATCCTAGGCACTTTAACATTGGGTCATCTAGACCCACTAGACAGTGCTCTGAACCTTTTTTCTTCAATGATTTGTGATCTTCACTGGTGTCCATGGATTATATGAAATCTTTCCACCTTTATCCATCTTTGTCATGGTAGGGAGAACACGACAAAGTAAGGGTGGGGTCATCTGAGATAGCACAAGGGTTAGGTAAAGGTACGTTATTTTATATAGAACAATATTGAGATTATTGTATTTGAACTCAAACTGTTAAAAGGAGATTTAGCTTCACTTTATTAAACTCCAGGATTTGTTTTGCAAGGATAATGAGAGATTTGATTATTTGATTATTTCTGGTGGGGTTCAGCATCAGTTGTTGGTGGTGCTGCTTTTATACACATTTGAGATATTCCCTGTTTAAAATACAGGGATATTTGTGAATGCTTCTTATCTGATCTGTGAAGCCATTCTCTAATCTGGAGCAAATTGTCTTTGATTTTAACAAAGTGTGTCACTCTTTACACACAAAGTGTTTACATGCTGAGAAACTCATGGCTGCGTTGGAAGTGAACATTTTATGCATTTATCCTACAGCAAAGCTGATTGTATCTCAGCTAAGTTGACTTTTTCAACTTTCTGGCAACTTGGCTGCAGATAGCAGAAATTTGCATTAATTAGATAGACGCTTTGAGGAACAAGAATATGCTGCAGGATGAATACATAACAAGACTTACTGTGACAAACCCAAAATACTAAACAACAATGAGGTGGGGAATGCAGAGAAAATGTCCTCTGAAAACACAACAGCATTTTAGGTGTTAACAGTGATTTATGTCACAGAAGCCTTTCAGCTGGATGACTGCATATTTTAAAAGCTGGATTGATCTTTTCCTTCTCCTTCTAAACAATACAATCAGAACAACTTTGTCCGCTTGTAGCTGCTTTTCTGCAGGTCAGGATGGAAGTAAGGCCTCCTTTGAAAACTCTCAACGGTACTTGATAAGACGCATAGTGGCCTCGTCTGCTTTCAGAGTTTGTGACTTATGGGGAATGTCAGTATTCTGGCTAGCAAAATGTCAAATAACAAGGTTTGAATTTTTTCTGAAATGTCATCTGAACTAAAAAAAAAATAAAGATCTTTCAAGAAATTCAAAGCAGGACCTAAACTAACACCTTCATTAGATGCTTCTGCAGCCTTTGGGCATCAAACGTCTGAGTCTCCTGCTGAGATGCGGACAAGGAGTCCGAAAGCTGAGAGGACACCGGGATAAACAACAGATTGGATTGCATAAAAGCCAGTGCCATGGATGAAAGTGGGAGATGATCAGAAGAATGTGAAGAAAATGTCAAGAAACTTTTAGACACAAGTTCTGTTACTCTTTTGCATGAAGCAGCACCTCAAAGATTTCCACTCGTGTATCAGTGACACCTGAATAAAATATTCAGGAGACATGACTCATTTTCCTCAGCTCACAGAGTCAACTTCTGTTTTTAATGCTGCTCAGATATAATGAAGCTCATTAACTACTGTGAGGTTTTATCAAATTAGCTTGTTTCTCCAAAATAATTTGGCTTAATAAACAGAAATATTCAGTATTGCTCTGAATGGCTGTGGGTGGGAGCAGAAAAAGATATTTGAGTTTCAGGCAGACAGCAGGGGCTGCAGATGCACCACAGGCTCTTCGAAGCTGTTTATGGATTCAGCCATCATGGTAATAATTAGATGCTGCAGCGGATTACTTTTGGTCAAAGCCTGTGACACAACATACATTTGTTTCATTCCTGTGATCTGATCCAAAAAGGTCTTCAGCTTCGTTTGCCTTCAATTCCTTTCCTTTTTTATTTTAATGTTTTTGTAAAAAGATACTAAAGAAACCCTGACTGAAAACAATCTTGTGGCACTTTATTAACAGAAAAGGCTTGTGAATTTAATTTGATCTTTCTTTCATAAATGTCCTTCAGAAGTACAGCAATAACACATTTTTTTATTTTATTTTATTTTTACAAAATGGTCCTGAAAGCAGAGACTTGAACTCAGAGCCAAAAAGTGGCAGCGTAATGGGACCTCCAGCTTCCCTACACTCGCTTTTGCATGTTAGATGATTTCAGATGCAGTAAATACAACTGGAAAAACAGCAAAGCTGTGCATTGTCTTTTTAAAGTGCAGTTTTACAGTGCCTTTGGGTCTGAAAACAAACAAAATGAAATCCTTGAGCTTCAAAGCAATGACAAACTCAAAGCTGTTCACTACAGCCCCCTCCCTCTGCACAAAGGAATAAGACATCTCTGAATGTCCTGAGGATTTTCCAACGCTGAGGAAACTTGCAGTGAAGTTTGATTCTTTACAGTAGGGCAAAAAGTATTCAGTCAGCTACCAACTGTGCTAATTCTCCCACTTAAAAAAGATCAAAGAAGAGACAAACTGTTTCTGGTATTTTGGCCCATCCTTCCATGCAGATCCCCACTAGAGCTGTGATGTTTTCGGGCTGCTGCTAGGCAACACAGACTTTAACCTTGTAATACTTCTTCTGAATCCACTCCTTCGTTACCCAGGGGGCAGTGTGTTGGGATGGTTGTCATGCTAAAAGACCCAGCCATAGTTCATCTTCAATGTCCTTCCTGATGGAAGGAGTTTTTCACTCAAAATCTTTCGAGAAATGGCCCCATTCATACTGATACAAGGATCAGTCGTCCTGGTCCCTTTGCTGAAAAACAGCCCCAAATGTTTCCGACCCCATGCTTTAATGTATGGTGTTCTTTGGATACTACTCAGCATTCTCTTTCCTTCAAACACGACAAGTAGAGTTCTTACTAAAATGTCCTATTTTGGTTTCATCTGACCATAGGACATTCTCACAATCCTCTTCTGGATCATCCAAATGCTCTCTAGCAAACTTTAGACGGGCCTGCACAAGTACTGGCTTTAGCAGGGGGACACGTCTGGCCCTGTAGGGTTTGAGTCCTGGTGGTGTAGTGAGTTACTGTTGGAAGCCTTTGTTACTTTGGTCCCAGCTCTGTGCAGGTCCTTCACTAGGTCCCCATGTGTGGTTCTGGGATTTTTGCTCACTGTTCTTGTGATCATTTTGACCCCACGGGGTGAGATCTTGGGGGGAGCCGCAAATGGAGGGAGATTATCAGTGGTCTTGTATTTCACCTATGTCCTAGTAATTCCCTCTACAGTTGGTTTCTTCACACCAACCAAATACTTATTTTCCACCATAATTTGAAAAAATAAATTCTTTAACCCTTGTGCTATCTTAGATGACCCCCCCCTTACATTGACGTGTTCTCCCTACCATGACAAAGGTGGATAAAGGTGGAAAGATTTCATGTAATCCATGGACACCAGTGAAGATCACAAATCATTGAAGAAAAAAGGTTCAGAGCACTGTCTAGTGGGTCTAGATGACCCAACTTCCATTGGTAAAGGGCCTAGGATAGCACAAGGGTTACAAATCAGGGAATGATTTTCTGGATTTTTGTTTTCTCATATTGTCACTTATACTTAAGATATACCTTTGATGAAAATTACTGGACTATGTCATCTTTTTATCAGTTTTGACTACATACGTTTTTGCCCCACTGTGTGTGGGTCAACATTCAGGTCCTGTGGGTGGCCGTGGTGCAGCGGTAGGGCGGTCGACCCATGATCGTAATATTGCAGGTTCGATTCCCGCCTTGCACACCCATGTGTCGAAGTGTCCTTGGCCAAGACACTGAACCCCACCTTGCCTCCGGTGGGAGGTTGGCGCCAGTGTTTGGCAGCAGAGCCACCATCAGTGTGTGAATGTGTGTGCATGGGTGAATGGGACTGTGACTGTAAAGCGCTTTGGGCCTTTGAAAGACGGTAGAAAGCGCCATATAAGTATACGCCATTTAACATTCATTTGATTGAGTGAACCCTGGAAAACCTGGAGATCTGATGTCCACCTCAGGAAAATACATGGAGATTGAGTTTGATGTTGCACCCGCCTTACAGAACCTTGTAGTGTTTACCATGATAGTTATAGGATACCGATGATAACCTCCATGCTGATGGTAGGTATTATCATCACATTGGAACCCTTCACTCAAGAATACATGACTATGGCATGAGTATGGCTTTACCAATTGCTTGGGAATATTTCATTTAATCTAACTGGCTCATATCATTTTCTAATGTTAATTATCAAGAACAGTTTGATTTATCTCCTTTCAAACTCGGGAGGATGATCTCTCAACAGTTTCTCATGTTTTGTTCCTTTGTGTCGAGTCAAAAATCCCTTTCTTCAAACACTTCCACAGCCTTGGTACTGATATTTAAAGAAGGCCAGATTAATTAAATTTTATAACCGGAAAAAAAGGTGATGTTTTTTTAGATTAAAAATTAAAACCTTTGTGTCAACATTTTATTTATAATGTGATTTATCAACTATAGAGCTTATTTTACAGTTGTTGGCTACCATTGTTCTGTAAACAACTGAGGTAATAACTGAAAAATATTTAACAAGGCATTCCACTGGAAAAAAGTGCCATTAAAAATAAATAAATGAAAATCAACTCAATCAAGACCGAAGAAGCGCACCAAATTACCTTCTTCGTGTTAATCTATAAAAGGTTAATTGATGGATGAGTGAATGGATGAAAATGTATCTTGAAGCATTTGATGTGACTATGGTAGCACAAATGAAAAACCTTCAGGCTTCTTTCTTTGCATGCATCTATCTTCAAACACCTTGTCCTTTGATTGTTGTTGGAGACTGTAGAAGATTACGGCTCATACTCTATTGATGTCCAGATTTTGTGAGTTTACATTCCTTTTCTTGTGCGTCAGGTTTGCGGTGCAGCTCATGTATGCATTTCTCCAGGTTTCTTCGTTCGGTGCCAGATCCCTGCGTTGTGTTATGTTGGTTTAGCTCAGCCTGGCCCCTGTGCCCTGTTGATTTTAGTTGCTTTTGTTGTGTTTTTTGGATTCTTGTACAACCTGCCACCTTCCTCTCCTCATCTGGCTGCCTCCTGCACGTGTGTTTTGTGTTACGCTTCTTTTTTACCGCCTCATTTTCGTGCGTTGGACGATAGTTGCTGCATCTTTCATTGAAATTTCAAAGCACAAGATGTGAATTTTATCTGAATTTTAACTACGCAGAGCCCTATAGGTGTTGTGTGTCATAAGAAGCTTATTTGGCTAAAAGCCTAAAAAAGGTGACAATTTTCTTCTTTTAGCTCCTGTAAAAGCCTGACAGAGCAGTTGATGGGAGGTAAGGATTATGCCACCTTTATTTCACCACCCCAGCAATGGAGTTTAGCATCCAGGGCCCAGGTGCACAATCTCCACAGACGGATTGTGAGGTCACCTCTGAGTATATGAAATATGGATTTATTGCCTTTGTGTTTGTAATTGAGAAGACAAAAAGCCCCTGAGAAATGAAAGAAACATCACTTTTCAATGACAAACGGAGTCCAACGAGCTCCTTATATTGAAAAAATGAACAATCCTTGAGCTGCAACTATAATAAAAAATTGAACAGTTGTTTCAGGATTCTGCATCTGGATTTTAAGGTTTTAAAAACTCACTCCAATGAAAATTGTGCTTTTGGTGTTTTTAACATGTTCTTCTGACATTTTTCTGATGATGGAGGACAAATATAACAAAAACTAAGTTTGAATCTGCGTTTCTGAGAATTAATTTATTCAAATCGTTGTGAATCAGGAGCTGACAGAAAATGCTGTTGGAAAAAACTTGTAGTTGATACATAGAAACTACAATCGACAGGCCACAAGCTCCCTGCTGCTCTACATTACGATGCATCCACTTGTAGACAAATAGGTCAGTGTGCGTCTTTGTTTTCCTCGTCTGAGGTGGCATCTGGATCTAAACTCTACGGCTGGATAGCTCCAATATCGCTTGCTGTTTTTGATGAACTGGAAATGATAGGTTGGAAGTGTGAGGGGCTGTAAGCTAACAGGATAGCATGTGAATAGACAGCTCTCACTTAGGGTTGATGGGAAGAGGGTTTTACTCCAACAGTCCCACGGGTCGCTCTAACCCAACAGTTTCACCCACAACTCAGAGACACATTTCTGATGAACTTCTGCGGCTCTGCAGCATCCTTTTTTCATTTGACCTCAAATTGCCATAATAGATTAAAACATTGAACTCTAAAGTTGAAACTAGATAAAATATGATTGAAGTTGGACTTTAAGGGGTTTAAACCATCAAAGTCTTTCACCTTTCTCCCATTTTCTTTACTTAAGTCAGTGAAGTGTTTGCCATATTTATTCATGCTGGAATTATTGTTTGGGGTTTGAATGTCGTTTGGTAGAATTACAGCCCATTAGCTATCTGAGTTTATTTAGCATTATTTTTGAGTGTTGCGATCGGAGTGAGGGGACATGTAAGCTGGTCTTCCAAAAGTAATGCAGGTAACCCTTGTGCTATCCTAGGCACTTTACCATTGGGAGTTGGGTCATCTAGTCCCACTAGACAGTGCTCTGAACCTTTTTTCTTCAATGATTTGTGATCTTCACTGGTGTCCATGGATTACATGAAATCTTTCCACCTTTATCCACCTTTGTCATGGTAGGGAGAACACGTCAATGTAAGGGTGGGGTCATCTGGACCCCAGAGGATAGCACAAGGCTTTAAAGACCTTGCTTTTCTGCAACCATATTATGGAGAAATTCAGTCAGGATATTTGGAAAATCCAGGGTTAATTGTTTATCTTGGTTTTTAGAGTGTTCCCCCTTTGCTGTGGATTGCTTTCCTGCGACGTTGGAGTGCTTGTAAACAGTAGAGCTCCTGCATTAATTCTGATTATTGAAACCAGACAAGTGAAACAAGAAAGCATCTGCTGCCCAGTTACTCCGCACAGGTCTCATTATGAATCATGCACACATCATTCTCAGATCACTTTTTATTAATGACTTTAAATAAATCATTCGGTGGTCTTGGTGGTTTTATCAGAAGCCTAAAGTTTCATTTTTCAATCTGCAAAATGTTAATTAGACTCTTTTTCTTCAAAACAGCATTCTGAAAGAACTTCTGTGGATTAAAAAGTATAAATTTGTAAAAAAAAAAAAAAAAAAAAAAGTGAAAGAAACTTACAAGAAATGCGTCTTTATATAGCATTAAGACAACAGAACAGTGTTTCACATTTTGAAACAGGCCTCTGAAACAGATGTGGAGCTCTCACTCATCTCAGAGGTAGATGTTCCAAAAAACAGCCACAGGCAGCGGTCTGCGCTGTCTGTCCTCAGGGAGTTGTTTTGGCAGAATTCAATCAACCGATGACCCACATTCACTGTGCAACAACAAGAAACCCCTCAGTTTTAGGTTTTGGGAAACTCTGCTCCAAACCTCAGAGGGGTTGATTGCACATAAAATGCAGAGGGTTTGCTGCATTTTATTTCTGCTGCTCATCCTTTATCCTCACACCTCATTTTAGACCTCTGGCAGCCCAGAATTTTCCATCCCTCATTTCCTACAAACCCGTGTTTACTCCTGTCTGCATCCTTTGTCTGACGGCAAAAAACGACTTTTGTTTAAAAATTATTATTCCTGTAAAACGTCTAAGAGAAAGCATATGACCTTGACGACAAACCGGTGCCTTGTCTGTCTGTAATTAAAAAGCAGCACATGATCTTCGGGGTTTGGATTTTTTTCCTGTTAGATTGGAACACCTTATTTTTATTCATTTTTTGTTATTCTGATGCAGGTTTGCTGCTGGGCTGGGAGCCATTGTGCTCCTGCATGACCCGATTTAGGCAAAGCTGTAGCTGGCAGACGGATGGCTCTAATTTGATTCCTGAATACCTGTATTTACCCACTAGTTTTGTGCTCTCCAATCAGTAATAAATAAGAAATATTAAATGCATTTTGTGTGTCAAGAAAAGGCTGTCGAGGTTTCCACTTCTGAGTAAGCATGCAGACCAAATGTTTGCAAAGAGAATTGAAAACAAATTCTTATTTAGCTTTATAAAGTGTTTTGTTGTGTTTTTTCTAATACTCTTTCTCCCGAGCTTGAAAAAACGAAATAAATAAAAATTGAGCAAATCTTTAAAAAAAAATACAGCCTAAAATACTTGGTAAATATGAGACGTATGAAAATAGTAAAAATGTGCTAGAAGGGCATTGTGTTTGCCCCATCTTCCTAAATGTACCTGAAAGACATGGAATAAACTACACTTTACTTAAAATGGTGTGGAAAAAAACCTTTTTAAACAAGAGAGAAAATCCTGAAAATGTTCATGTCTGTCTGAGAAAAGTGAAGAAAGTGTGTTGTGAGACGTGTTACAGCCTTACAACGCCTATAATTTCATCTACTGTTGATTATTATAAAAGGTAAGCCCTGCAATAATGAGGAAACACTGCATCTCCTCAGTTGAGAGATGTCTTTCAGACAGATTGAATAGAATTAGTGCACAAATTTCAAACGTGACTGGATTTTTCTTTAAATCACATCTATATAATTTATCATTATTCTTCATTTTATATTTTGGCTGATTCTCAATCATGTTTGATTCGCAGCAGACCCAGCTGCTCAGCTCCATCTGTGTCCTCCTTCCTTCCTTCACACTCAGGAGATAGAACAGAAAGTTTATGTTTGCTTGTGTTTGTGCTCGATGTCACATGATCGGCCATGAGACAGTCAAGACAGACAAAAATAATCAAAAGAAGTTCTGAGGTTGAAACCTCACGGCCATAAAGCAAGTTGGCTTTTCAGAGTTTGCAGTTTTTACATCTCAGCAGGTATGAGTGGACTTTCGTGTCTTCGATGCTGTCCACCTGTCAAACATTGTAGTTCCCAGCTGGTCATTACCCTTCCCCTAAAGAAATCTTGACTGAAGACGACACAAAATCTCTGTGTCTGGGGGAGAAGTTGGTTGCAAACTCTGTCATTTTATTGGAAAAGTAGCAACACTTTTCTGAAGTCTGGACCACGAGGGTCTCAGTCACCTTGGTGCCACAGTGGTAGTCTAAACTTGCACTCAAAGACAGGTGTGACTCATTCCCCTGCATGCTGTTGGTGATAATGAAGACGGACCTCAGTCAAACCGCAGTAACTTTGACTTCTTAAAGATTGTTCTGTGACAAATACATCAAGAAAAAAAGTTCAATCAAAGCGACACTTTCACAGTGAAAGTTAGGTCCTCATATTTGGTAATCAGGCTATGGTGTCTGCATGACTCATTCACTGCAGCAGACCTCTTCTCCTGAGGGCGATGGCGGTGGCGCTGTGCGCTCAGTCAATGTAGATCAGAGAACTTAATATTCTCCTGATTTGTTTTTATTTGGGGAATTAGGCCTGAAAATGGAGCGGCGGACTTTCTGCTCAAACAAAGTCACAACCAATCCATTTTCATCCGTGAGCCCCGAATAATAGGACAAAGCTTCCTGTGACTGCCCCACATGGGTATTTATACACAGCAGAGAGAGCTGATGGATGGATTTCACATGTTTCTCCCAAGAGTCCGTTCGGATGTTTCCATTTCTGGACCTGGAAAAATGTTCGGAGCGGCTCTTGGGATTTGAGTATCTTAGGTGTCCGTCCTGCTCTTTCCACGCGATTACCTCTCCACAAAATGCTGCTGTTAGTCCACCTGGCTTCTGCACGAAACAGAGCAAATGCATTAACATTATACATAATATATACAGGCGTGTGCACGCGCCCGAATGTGCACGCCTGGAGGATTCAGCTGCTGCAGTTCGACAGAGTTTCATAGCTTCCCCTTCACCTTCATTTATGCCCACAATACACTCTCATTTATTTCAGCAGCATCCACACTTTAACTAGAAAAGATGACCTTAGCACCTTTATGTTCTGCTCTGACAGTAACACCGTTTATTTCCCACATGGTCTTACTCTTAACTATGACTTTCTTTTTGAGAACATATTTTACAAACATATCTAACGCATTCCCAGACAGTCAAACTCATCGGCAAAGGCCAACTCTTCTGATATTGCCTGGAAGCCCAGGAGACTCCACAGCACCGTCTTCATCTACAAATTCACTATCAGAGGCACTTACTAATTCCTCAATTTAATGCAGACATGGCCATGGGATATGGCGCTCCACATTTCATTTGAAACTTGATATTCCAATGTTTCACTGTTTGTATTTGTTTGTTATGAAAATATGTATATACAGCATATATATACTTACAAAAAATATGTGGCTGTGACAGATTCTACAAGTTGTTGTACTTAGTTTGGTCCGTGATGTTCATCATAGAGGCACTTCAACTGTGAAAGACAGAATGTAAAAAAGACAAATGTATTTAGGACCAACAACAAAGAAGGAATTTTGTCCCTTACAGACCTGTTACTTCTTCTTTAAGAAGCTCTTTTATCCTCCACTTGTTACCTGCATTACTGTCACCTGTTTGTACCAGTTATCTGTATGAAAGACACCTGTCCACACCCTTAAACAGTCAGACTGCAACCCCTCCATCATGACCAAGACCAAAGAGCTGTCAAAGGACACCAGGGGCCAGATTGTAGACCTGAACAAGACTGGGATGAACAAACCTATAACAAGCTAGCATCTTGAAGAGAAGAGATGAAGCAGGAGTAATTATTAGAATATGGAAGACAAACATTTTAAGTGTTGGTGACTTCAGAACACTTTTTTGCCCCACTGTATATGTAGCCTATACACGATTCTTTCTAGGTAGTTAGACTTCAAGTTTTAGATCATGCCCCCTCTTCCTCTTTAAACTAGTAAATGTTAAAAAATATGTCTGTATGTCTGCTGAAAGCGTGTAAATCAATAAAACTAGGTACCTGTCTGCTTTCGACACTCATTCTGCTGTACTTTGCTCTGAGTTTTAATGCAGCTGCCTAATGCTGATGTGTGACCTTTCAGAGCATTTTAGAGAGATTGATCAATGCATTTTCTTTTTTGGAATTAACCTGCCCTCCAGCATTTTTTAAGGGAAGGTCAACTGACTAATATTCTTTCCTTTTACACTTTTAGGCAAACGAAAAAGCCCCTCCTGTGAGTACAGTATGTGTGTGCAATCCCTGTATAACATTGATTTCAGTCTTTAGTAAAACAGATCGCTCACATTTTGATGAAGGAGAGCATATACTGATGAAACTAATAGGGACCTCTGCAGTAAAACTAACCCTAAAAGACCTGCACATGTTTTACTATACCTCATAATCCAAAGAATGTCAGTCATCTACTGTCTTTGGTCCACTGTAGAGTCTGCCTGCATTCACTCTGTGGTGAACTACATCCAGTGTTCCAGACTCATGTTTTCAGGGGGACGATGGTTCACTTAGCACAAACAGAATTCAGTTAAATTTCAACTGTGGTGCTGATCGGTCAACTTAGGGGAAGGTGCCAGAAAGTGCACAATGCTTTGCCTCACATTGTCTTGTTGGATTCACATTATTTCAATAAGAGATGTGTTCTTCTTAGGGTTAAGGGGAAAAAAGCATATATTTACTGGTAAATATACATTTTTCAGTTTCCACCCTGATCGTTATTTATTATACAATGTTTTGTTTATTTAAATTTGATGTTATCCCTGGCAAAGAATAATATATAAAATTTGCAGTTGGCATCATTGTGATAAAAAAGCAGAACTTTATCCGTTTGACACAACACACTACCTCTGCTGGGACGGGAATTCTTGTGTGTGTTTTAACACGACACACAACAGAGGAGCTCAGGAGTTTCCTTTCAACTGATAAGGGTGATTACCCTGTACAGGCTAACCAGCAGAGGCAGCGTCAGCGCCAAGGCCCGGCTCTGTGCTGAGGAGTGGAGGGGATCAAGCCCCAGAGGGAGGCACACCACAGCTTGCATTAATCCTGGATCACAGAGTTAGCTTGGTTAGCATCTCGCTCTCCCTGCAGGGATTAGAGACTCTGAGCTGACCACCCCAATGAAGCCCTGGCAGTATGTGAGGACTGAGAGACGTGGCAGGAGACGGACCTAAAATCTGCAGGGAGTTTCTAATGAAGTCATAATTCATGACATCCAAATTAAAATGTGGGGTGGGTCAGTAAGAAAGTACATTTCCATGACCCTGCTGAGATGGTAACATTGTAGAGGAAGACATAATAAAAGTACAGCAAGGATTTAAAAGCTCTTTTTTCTCCCATTTATAAGAAAACTAAAACTTTGCTCTTCCATAAAATCCTAACTGTTACCTTTGATGACATTATGGCCTCAGGAGGGTGTTATTGTTTTATGAATATGTTATACACGTTTTTAGAAAAACTGTGGCTGAAGACATCAGAGTAGAATTGGTATCATCATGTACTGACACTGATACATCCCTTTTTCAGGGTGTTGGTGCTAAACAAGTAAATGGGAGACGTTTGTGCTCATTTTCTGACAGATCTCCAGAGAAGAGTAGACTTGTGCTACAGTGTCCTTCACACTCTACTAACCAGGCAACAAAACTTTTTCTGCCTCCTTGTGGTTGATCAGTACTAAATGTAAGTGGTGCCAATGCAAGGTTGTTTGTTGCAAAGGAAAAGCTGTCCCCCTTTATTCCAACGTGGAATGGCCAACATTCACACAGGAATGCACATTTATATTACAACTCCAACAGTTGCGGGCATATTGAATATTCTGTCATGGTTTGAGTTTGTTTTGTCTTGGTTTTTGCTTTAGTTCTTGTTCTGTCTTGTTTGGTTCTGTTTCCTGTTTTATTTTGAAAGGTTTCCTGTCTTGTCATGTTTCTTGAGTTTTACTTCCTTTCGTCCCCATCTGCCCTGATCGTGTTCACCTGTGTCTTGTCTGCCCTGTCTGTATAGTCTTGTCTCTGCCTTCCTCTTGTGCTGGTCCATTAGCTTTGTCATGGTGTTTTCTGTCATCCTGTCTTCATGCCTTGTTCCATGTTCCAAGTTCCAAGCCACGCCAACGTAAGTTTTCGTTTGTTTTGTAATCCTGCTCTGCAGCGCTTTTTGTTATAATTAAACCCCTTGCCCTTAAACCACGTGCCTCCGCCTCTGCATCTGGGTCCTACCGGCTCTCGAGCCACCCCGCACCTTGACATATTCTAGACACTTCTACACTTACTTTTACATTTTGATGTTTTTTTAAGCTTTTTTTTTTGTGGTGTCTTTACAGATAAGCTTTATTTGTTTGTCTTCCAATAATGAAGTAGGTGATGTGTCAGGGTACATGATAGATTTTTAGGTTTTTAAACTTATTGTGCCCTGGGATGGACTGGGGGTTACATACCACCCAGGGTCCATCCTGCATTTTCTCAACAGTGGCTGGGATTGTTGCAATTGCAATATTTCAAACAGAAAGCGTGTTAAATGGGTGTGGTCATTTTATTGAAATTCACCCATCCAACTACAACAATGACAGAGTTTTAGGGCCAGTTTACAAACTTTCTTATTTCTTAAATTGCGACTTTTAAGAGTCGTGATTAAAGTCATAACTGTTAAATAATGAAAATAAAGTCATAGGTTAACAAGAAAAAAAACAAAAGTTGTGTGTTTATTGGAGTCTAGCTTGAAGATGAAAGATGTGGAGCATTTTGTGAAGGTTTGTTTCCCGACAGGTTTCAAAAACAAAGAAATTCTGAACCTTTTGGTGACTCAAAATCAGATTATTGTCAGTGTATCCGGCTTTCCGGGTTCGGTGTGTTTTATTATTTTTTTTTTTTAATTTAGGTAAAAACAGACTTATATACACACATACATAAAGTACAGACCAAAAGGTTGGACACACCTCCTCATTCAAGGAGGTTTCTTTATTTTCATAATTGTAGATTCACACTGAAGGCATCAAAAGTGTGAATTAACACATTTGGAATTAAATACACACCAAAAGAGTGTGAAACAACTGAAAATATGTCATATTGTAGGTTCTTCATAGTAGCCACCTTTTGCTTTGATTACTGCTTTGCACACTCTTGGCATTCTCTTGATGAGCTTCAAGAGGTAGTCACCTAAAATGTTTTTCACTTCACAGGTGTGCCCTGTCAGGTTTATTAAGTGTGATTTCTTGCCTTATAAATGGGGCTGGGTCCATCAGTTGTGTTGTGCAGAAGTCAGGTGGATCCACAGTTGATAGTCCTACTGAATAAACTGTTAAAATTTGTATTATGGCGAGAACAAAAGCAGCTAAGTACAGGAAAACGAGTGGCCAGAAACTGGCTCACATGCGGACCGCCCCAGGAAAGGAAAACCAAGAGTCAACTCTGCTGCAGAGGATAAGTTCATCCGAGTCAGCAGCCTCAGAAATGGCAGGTTAACAACAGCTCAGATTAGGTCAATGGCTCACAGAGTTCTAGCAGCAGACACATCTCTACAACAACTGTTCAAAGGAGACTGTGTGAATCAGGCCTTCATGCTAGAATATCTGCTAGGAAACCAGTGCTAAAGAAAGGCAACAAGCAGAAGAGACTTGTTTGGACTAAAGAACACAAGGAATGGACATGAGACCAGTGGAAATCTGTGCTTTGGTCTGATGAATCCAAATTGGAGATTTTTGGTTCCAACCACCATGTGTTGGAGCGACGCAGAAAAGGTGAACGGATGGACTCTACATGCCTGGTTCCCACTGTGAAGCATGAAGGAGGAGGTGTGATGGTGTGGGGGTGCTTTGCTGGTGACCCTGTTGGGGATTTCTTCCAGATTGAAGGCATGTTGAACCAGCATGGCTACCACGGCATCTTGCAGCGGCTTCTATTCCAGTCGGTTTGCGACTCATTTCTTTTTCAACAGGACAATGACCCCAAACACACCTCCAGGCTGTGTGAGGGCTATTTGACCAAGAAGGAGAGGAATGGGGGGCTGCACCAGATGACCTGGCCTCCACAGTCCTGAACCCAATGGAGATGGTTTGGGGTGAGCTGGACCGCAGAGTGAAGGCAAAAGGGCCAATAAGTGCTAAACATTCTGGGAACTCCTTCAAGACTGTTGGAAGACCATTTCAGGTGACTACCTCTGGAAGCTCATCAAGAGAATGCCAAGAGTGTTCAAAGCAGTCATCAAAGCAAAAGGTGGCTACTATTAAGAACCTACAATATGACATATTTTCAGTTGTTTCACACTTTTTTGTTATGTATATAATTCCACATGTGTTAATTCACAGTTTTAATGCATTCAGTGTGAATCTACAATTTTCATAGTCATGAAAATAAAAGAAAACTCTTTGAATGAGAAGGAATACTTTTTTAATGGAACTCTAAGTTAAAAAGAAGCTAAGGCCTTGATATTGAAAGAAATGATTAACTATCAAAGAACAGCACCAAATGCTCCAGCCGCGGTCCTACCGACAAATGTCCTAAAAAGTGTTTGCTCCTAACATCACATGTTTAACCAGACTTGTTTTTTCTATTCTTACTGTTTTAGCCACTGACACACTGAGGACACAGCAGAGTTCAGTGTCTGCACAAAGACAAAGTACTTTATATGGTGGATCTCCCTTTGTTCTTAAATGCCCATTGAAATAAATAAATATAGAGTTCCATTAGACTGCCTTGTTAATGGCAGAGTTGGAATCTTTTCTGCTAGGAAGTTGTTTGTTGTTTAAACACATAGAACCTGAAGATATTAGTATGCACAGTGTGTGGAGTGAGGGTCATATTAAATATGCTGCCAGTCGGAGGACTTGCATCAACATCAAGCAAGTGAACAGGGAGCTCTTTGAAGTGTAGTGGACCAACAGGACATGGAATGAGTTTTGATTCTGAGACCTGAGGAAGTCTAAATGGTAAAGTCTTATTTTTATATTTTTTCAATAACAAATTATACCCATCAAAGAGTTTTCAAACGTGCAACACCTAAACCTAATATTCTGTTTTTCAGGAGGTTTTTTTTTAGCTGATTGTGATCATAATTGATGTTGGTTGAAGGCAAATCTCACCTCACATGAACAGAATCAGATAATTTTCACTTTTTCTTAGCCTGATTAGATAATAAATTAACACCTAAAGCAGAAATTACCTTCTGGCACTGTAGGATTGTGTAGCAAAAGATCAGCCAGGTGCTGTTTGTCCTCATCAGAGGGCAGAGCTCTTAGAAATATACATTTTGATAGTGTTACTTTGTTAACTTGCAGCAGCACGATTGTTAGCAGGAACTAGCAGAAGAGATAACATCACTCCTGTGTAAGTTTCACTTCACTGGCTTCCTGTTGATTCTAGAATGAAGTTCAAGATCCTCCTGTTAACCTATAAGGCCTTACATCAGGGGTGTCCAATTCCAGGCCTTAAGGGCTAGTGTCCTATATGTTTTCCAATCAACCTACCGTTGAAGCTCCTTATTGGCTAAGCACACCTGATCCAGGTAATCAACAGCAGATGAGGCAGGGTTTCTGGAAAACCAGCAGGTTGCCGGCCCTTGAGACCTGGATTTGGACACCCTTGCCTTACATAGTATGGCCTCTTCCTATATTAAGGACCTCTAGTGCCTTACCAACCAAACAGAGCACTTTGCTCCCAAAATGCAGGACTGCTTGTGGTTCCTAGAATTTGTAAAATACAGTTGGAGGTAGAGCGTTTAGCCACCAAGCCCCTGTTTTATGGAATAAGCTCCCAGCTCATGTAAGAGAGGGCGACTCAGTCTCTACATTCAAAGTTAGACTGAAAACATTTTTCACATTTGAGCAGTTGTAATCCCAGATTTGAAGTTGTAACTCTAAATAAACACATGCAAATGGGAATTTGTCAGTTCACAGCAGAAGATTTTGACACACAGATGCAGATTTTTGATGCACAACTTTTCATATTCTATTTTACAAGTTCTCACATCAAATACAGTGATCCCTTGCTATATCACGGTTTACTTTTCACGGTTTCGCTACTTCACGGATTTGCATCGTGCATTGTGTTCTGCATTCTGATTGGCTAAAAAAGTCACTCCGCTTCCTCTCTACCTGCGCGTCAATAATGTTGCAGTTTAATATGTACACGTACGTAAATCAGCTTTCCAAATTACGTACATGCAAATCATCTTGCAATTTCCTGTTTCTCTAAAACCCATAGAAAAAGAGCGACACCAACTGTCAATCACTATGTTCTTCTCCCGAACAAACACACACAGCTGCACCGCGGGCTTGAGAAGGAGAAAACACTGCAGCTTCTCAGACTGAAGAGCAGTGAAATACACCTGAGCCACTATTTGTCCGTTTGTACTTTGTATTTTTTTCATGATCATTTTAAATTTTCTCCCGTTTAATTCAATTACTCTCGGGTCGCGGTGGGCGGGGCTAATCTCCGCGATTTGAAGCCTTCTGTTCACATTGATGATTAAAATTATTATTTGACAGTACTGTACAGAAGTTATTTGTTGAAAAAAAAACGTTTTTAAAGTACTTTGATTTGTGAAACAAATGTTTGAGCCTGTAAAATGGTTTGTTCTTCTTTTCAATGTATAACAGAGTATTTAATTGTATAATAATTGTTAAAAAAAATAGAGGTTTCTACTTCACGGATTTTGCCTATCACGGGTTCTTTTTGGAACGTAACCCCCGCGATAAACAAGGGTTTACTGTATACTAGTGGGTTCTTTTAGTCACATTTTTACCTTCATAGAGGATCCCTCCTTCATGTGGACACTGCTGAGGTTTCTTTGTTTTTTCTGAAATCCGTTCTTTTTAGGAGTTGTTCCTTACCGCGAAGGAGGGTGTAAGGGCAGGGATGCCAGTTTAGTTTAGTCTATTTAGTTAAAGTTTAGTATTATCCTAGTGAATTCTATGAATTTATGATCCTTTTGATTGTATCTTTACCTTACAAGACTTATGAAGCCCACTGAGACGTCTGTTGTTGTGAATTTGGGCTATACCAATAAAATTGAATTGAATTCACTCAATTTCATAAGAACAATACATAAGTAATTGATTTAAAGAAGAACTGTTGCTTAGAATCAGTGTAAAAATTGTTCTACAACCATGCCTTTGATTAATTTACTTTTCCTCACCTTATCAGACTTGACCTGATAAGGGTATGATGGTAGTATGGAATTATCCTCAACTTGGCTCCAGTATGTCCTATCACAGTCTCTGATCTGGGCCCATTTTCTTTGAGCTTTACCTGATGTGTCTTTAGTTCATGAACCACTTAGTTGACCAAGGAAGTGTTGCCGACTGTGAGCTTTCACCAGCACATCTTGTGTTACAGGAGTACAATATCAACTGTTTTCTGTGGTGACATGACAAATGGGTTTGCGTTGGGCCCATTTAAAAGCCAGTTCTTAATCTCTACTGTTGCCATTATTGACTGTTTATGAGAACTGGACTGTTTAACACACACACACACATACACACAGTTGATTTCCAAATAGGACGTATACACTGGTTCCAAAAAGCCAAAATTCCATGTACTTCTGTAGAAAAATAAAGAGCTATAACTCAGTCCTTTTATTTGTCAGAATAACCTTTTCTCGATCTGATACCTTTTTAAAGATGTTCTTAATAATCCTCATTTCTGTATTGCAAGTTATACAAGTTATAAACTGACCATCCAGATACCTCAAATGAAGGTGGTTAAAAAAAAAACTATGAATAGAATGGCTGAGTTGATTTCTTGTGTCATAGGCCATCTCAGGGTTATCGGTTGAACTGATTGCACTGCATCAAACCTTTAACCCTTGTGCTATCTTAGATGACCCACCCTTCCATTGACGTGTTCTCCCTACCATGACAAAGGTGGATAAAGGTGGAAAGATTTCATGTAATCCATGGACACCAGTGAAGATCACAAATCATTGAAGAAAAAAGGTTCAGAGCACTGTCTAGTGGGTCTAGATGACCCAACTCCCAATGTTAAAGTGCCTAGGATAGCACAAGGGTTACACAAGAGGTTGGAGTGTTGTCCCTTTGTGATGTGGAAACGTTGGTGTACATTGAAACTGGTCGCATTATTCTTGTGTAATCTGCAGTGTCTCTTGTGGTCTTTTCTAGCACACCTCAGAGCGTCCCAAGCTCACAGTTCCTGTGAGTTCTCTTTCAGCGACGGCGGCATCTCCCGGGCGCGGTGCGACTGCAGCCTACCGCTCCCCCAGGGGATGGGTCAAATGCGGAGAAGAATTTCCCCCTTGTGGGATAAATAAAGTATCAATTATTATTATTATTATTATGTACTGCAGCTTCACCAAAGAACTCCAAAGTTAATCAGCTCATGACCCTAAATGTCATCTCTGCTGTTTTTCACCAAACATGGTGACTCTCTGAGCGCTGACATCATGCAAAACAGCAGAATAGTTTGAGAAAACAAATTCAATGTATATTCCTGGTTATCAATATGCATAAAGAGAGACTTTTTGCATCACGGAGATCCAAGACAAGAGTTGAAAAAGTTGCTGTGCAGCTGCAGCATGAGAACTGTATCCCCCACGGCCACTTCTAGTGTGTTAACACGTCATTCAGAGGTACCGCTGCCATGACACAGCTGGGACGGATGCATATTTGATGACCAGAGGAGGGGGGTGTTTCAATAAATGATCAAAGTACCCAAATCTGAATCACATGAGAAGATAGATTAGAAAAACAAATGGGGTAATAGCTGTGTGATCATTTTGCATACCAGAATATTACATGCATTTTCAAGTAACATTGATATAAAAAAAAAAAAAGAAGAAAAATACTTTGAGCCTTTTGCGAGCCCCGGGGCTGTGCTACTGTTGCAAAAACAGCTGACATTTCCAGCAGTGTAATAAAGTGTGCAAAGGATGAAGAGGACTACTGACATTTATGGTAATAGAAAGAGCGGCGGGCGATGCTCTGTATGTGTTTGACCTCATCCCATGCAGGGAGTTGACTATGCATTGCCTTTTGAAGTGGCCACGTAAATGAAAGGCGACTGGTAAAATAAGAAAGTAGCCAGGCTGTGGGTGTGTTTGAGGTTGAAGCCAGGGAACAAAAGAATGACATTCTGCAAGTTGCACCCAGAAAAAAAAAAGGCTTGAAATCCCCTCTGTTGACGACAGGATTGGAGGTTCCATTAGGAACCACGCATGACCTCTTTCACAAGAGCTTACAGCCATGTCAGGACTTCAAGGCAAAGCCCAGCACAGAAAGTGCTAAAGCAAAGTCTACCTGTACAGGAAACAATACATTTCTTAGTGTGGCTTAAAATCTATGAAAGAAATGAATCTAGATTGCAGTCATTTGAAAGTCAGTTAATAGAAATATCAAAAGATAAAGCATTATAAAAGTAGTAGTTGTGTTTTCTAAAATTACTCCTACGATGGAGTATTTGGGCCGCCATAAAAATAAGAATACATATGGAAATAAAGTCAAATATCAATGAAAAGAAACTCGTAAAATAATAAGGAAAAACGTCAACCTTTTATGAGAATAAAATGATAAGTTTATAAGTTATCTATATAATAGGGGTGTGTATCTTTCCCTCTCACACGATCAAAATGTGTTTTTGATACATGGTCTACAAATCAATACATAAAAAACAAACTTAAAACAAAGTCTGATTCTTATATTAAAATCAATACAAACTATTATTTATTTGGCATTTTAAACTACACATAATAATTCATGTTTTTATTAGAGAAACTATTTTTATTTCTTACTGGCACTCTTTAATCAAAAAAAATCAAAAAAAGTATATTTGATCCTTTACGTGATTGAAGTCACACATTTATGAGGCAAATGGCTATTTAGTAAAAATAAAAAATAAAAAAATACCAACAACAACAAAGGGGGCCAGTGATATATGAGAGACTTAGAGAGTTTTGTAAGCGGTTACATCAGCATTGGTTTTACAAATAAGGGCATCTGCATTGTACTATTGAAAGAAAGAATTTGCAAGAAACTAGGCCTCTTCGGAAGAAAATGTCTCACATATTTGGGAAAAACCATGTCTTTGGTGGAGGAAGGAATGCTTGGAGTTGGCCAGCTGCAGGGAAATCGATGGTTCCATCAATGAGCAATTTAAAGAGGTTCTGCGGTTTCACATTGAGACTGATGATAAAAATTCTTGACCCACAAAAAGGGAGTTTTTTTTAGGGGTCACGGTTTACATCATAAACAAAAGCCTTATGGCAACGCCATAAATGGCTGGATTGATGAATTCAATTGGCAGGTAATGTGGATGGTGGCTTACACCACCAACTTGATTAATTTACTTGTAAAATCAACAACTTCCTTCTAAAGATTTTACTACCTTGTTCTAATTTTTAATTTCCTTTTATGGTGGCCCTAATACTCTGTCATGCATTCCATAAATGAGCCTGAAAGAAACAAAAAACCTGGAAAAACAAATATCAAACGTAGAAAGAGGCAGAAGTGAGGACTTGAGCTCTGCCGTCTTTAAAGCCTTTAATGCTTCTCATTTTCCTGTAAAGTTAAATCCATTTTGTGGCAGTCAGATTAAAGCTCTCACCCACAGCACTATGCCAGCTGTTCAGTGTTGTAGACTAGGGGGGAAGGTTTTCTAGAATTCTCTTTACTGAAGCATTTGATGAGTGGCTAAATGATCATTAACTGTCATTCATGCGGTTGCACCTAAATGTACCACATAAGGAGCAATCACCTTCAAACCTGAGGAGAAGCTGGACTACGGCGCTCCAGAACATTTGATGGCTCATATGGAGAGTAAAGAGGACTGCACGCACACTCATAATATGTCAATAAAATGTGTCATTTGGGTAAGACAGATAGACTTTGTGGCCGTGTTTGTGCATAAAACACTTCTTGTGATCTTCAAGGAGAAACAGTTGACACTTTGCAATGTGGAGTCATCTAATAGATTGAAGCAAGTCATTTCTGCTCCACCATCCTCACCACCTCCAGCTGAACAATCACAGCAGTTCCTCTGAACGTCTAGACTGTCACATGTGTAATCAGGGTCCGCCACCATCCAGAGAGGAGCCTTCTCTGTTGGAACATGCCACATTCAAGGTTCATTGGCTGCATGCAGTGGCAGTGCTTCACTCAACCATGACACGTCCTTGAGAGAAAAGGGACGGGGGGGGGGGGACTGGCAAAGCGCTACAGAGAAACAAGCAGTGCACGTGGAGCACTGTGGCACGCCGCTTAATACCATCACATTACCACTACTGACATTAATCGCGCCAAAGTCTGAAAAGTGGTACGGAGCCCCTCGTGAACACCCAAGTGAAACATTCATTTGCTGCTGGAGTGGTAACTGGGCTAAATGGGCCCGGTGCCGTTAATGGGGCCATCACTGCCGCAGCGAGGCATAACTCAGAGCTTTTGCTGAAATTATCTACAAACCCTTGAAAATGAAATGTGGTTTCTGTAAATGGGTTTTATATGGAGGTTAATACCATGCATTACTGACTCTGAGTGGAGATAAAAATCCACCTGCAGATACTCTCCCACTGTTAGATACCATCAGCCGGCTTTGTTCAAACTGTTCCAGGACAGGCAGCGTTGTAATTTCATTTTTTGGTTGATTAATCTCATGTCAGCCTGCTTCATCTGCTTCTGCTTTGAGCTCACTTCGCTGCATTTGACAGAATGGCTTTTGATGCTCGCAGGAAAGGAGGCTTGTTTCTGTGCTCGAGAGGAGAAGCAGCACTTCTCCGGAGGAGAAAAGCCATCAGACAGGAGGAGTCATGAAATCTGATGTCAAGAGAAATGTATGAAAACCTGATACTTCTCATTGTTGCTGCACCCAAGGGAGCTGGAATGCAAAATAAGCTCCCATCTCCAAAGGGAGATGCAGGTTTCACAAACCTATCAGCACACAATCATCTGCATAGGGTTAAAGAGGAACTGGAAATGAATTAGCACCTGGCCACATGATGTGTTACATAAATGGAGACAGGCTTCATTTTGGGGGGGGTGGCTGTCCCTGTTTCCATGGCTGCCACTGTGACCTGGTGGCCTGCTGGCTGTCTGATGGTGTTTGAGCACTCCTGTCTGTGTTATGAAGCAGAAAACTCACCAAAAGACACGATAACACATATGCTGTTATCCTGAAAGTATTCTTCTTCTTCCATCATACTATTCTAAAATGCAAAAATGGAATAACTTCTCTATGTATTTTTAACCAAAACTCCCGACTTTATTAATCTTAATCAAACTGATTCAAAAACAAAAGTAATATTTCTTCTTCTATAATGAAAATAAAACTGTCATGGTGGCCTCTGTCAGTGCTCCTCCTCTCCCCTCTCTCTGTGCACCTGAGGATTGGAACCAGCTGTGGACACTCTGCTCATCACCTCTCTGCCTTCATAAGGAGATCCAGCCCAGCAATCATCGCCAGTCCGTTGCCTACCTCGGTGCATGTCTGAACTTCAGTTCTTGCTCTGATTCATGTTCTGGCCTTTACTTACCCTGCTTATCGGTCCGCCTCCAGGTCTCCAAATCCACGAGTGTCCACCTGGGAGATCTTCAGCTCGCTCCGCTCCGGTCTCGCCTCAAGTCACGCCACGCTCCTCGCTCGCCACGGGTCCCAAGACATCAGGCAGTGCGCAGTGATCCTCACCGCACGTCTCGCTCTGCTCCAGCCACGCCACGCTCTCAGCTTAGCTCCCAAGACGCTACGAGCTGCTGCTACGCAGACACCCCTCCAGAGCTCCAAGCTAGCAAGAAGTAACTAAAACCTGAACAGTTTCTTTCCTGCTTGGATATTAAAGACTCTTTGCTTATTGCTACTTGCCTGAGTTTCCTTCCGGGGTTTTCAGCGTCTGGGTCTGCCTCGTCCAATTCGCCATGACGAAAACAATGCTGACTTTAAAAAAACAAATCCTGTATGTATAACTTTAGTCAAAGTTAATATCTTAAACTGGGCAGCCAACAGAGGAGCTTGAAATCGTTCATCCCGCTTTCTTTCCCTGCTCAACTCACCACGATCATCTGGATCCGGTAAATCCAGGTGTGGATTGACTGAACAAATATAGTTTATATATTTAAAGGCAGAAGGACACAGACTGTCCAGATGTCTTGGAATGAGGAAATTCCCCAGGTTCAAACTCACCTTTTACTCTAAACACAGGATCATATGATAAAACTTTGTTTTCTAAATGACCTAATCATTGAGCTGTGAATAAACTTTAAACTATTTTAAACATTATTTCTACCATTTCAGGACCGGTTTCATCACCAACTTTTCCAGAATAAATGTTATCAGTGTGAGCAGGGGGGCGTGGCTGACCTTTTCCCTGATGCCTCTCTACACTGCACACACAATCCTCATTTCGTCACTGTCTTTTAAAGCCTGAGCCTGTCACTGCTCCCTGCCGGATTATTATTATTCAGTGGCTCTTAGCACCTGTCCTGTTTATCGGTCTAGCTCTGTGAATTCAGCATCCTGTCTGATTTAGTTTTTGTTCCTGAGGAATAAAATGCAAACCTGCCTTCAGCTTCAGTTTCTGCTTTGGGATCCTTCCACTCCACCTAACAAAGTCAGAACATTGAAGCCCTTTTTTGTAAAGCACTTTAGATTCATCCATCTTTCTTAATTTGAGGTCAGTTAACATTAAGTGTAATTTGAGGCTGTTATGCTCTGAAGTTCTGGATGAAGAGATGTTTGGTATAGAAGCATGACACCGAAGATTCTGTGTGAGCTTGGAGAGAAACTTTGAAAGCCCCTACACATTAAAAGCAGACGAGCCTGGAACAGACTGAGTATCTGGACGATTAACATGAACCAGGAGTGACTGATAGGAGAACAACTCAACACAAAACTAAAACCAAGAGCAACTTAAAGACCAAACTGAAGTTTGGGAAGTTTAATTTCCTTTTAGTTTATTTGTGGAAAATGTTTAAACATTTGAAAGACTCCTGTGAGACACAATAACTAATGTTAGACAGTAACGTATACAGCTGAATCTCTATTTAAAATCCATATGTTCTTTCATTGATGGCTCATTTTTTATGTGTAGTCTTCATGTGCCTCTTTGTTTGACATTTCCTGTAAATGATTTCTGACATTCTGCCTCTTAAGAAGACTTTGTGCGATGCCAAAACAGCTTTGTCTCCACCTCGTTTTGTTCCCTATTTTCCCCGTCAGATCCCATTTTCCTCCAGACGGCTGTTTTGTGATTGTTCAGAATGGAAAAAAAAATAAGCCCTCCGTCTCGAATGCCACTTGTCAAATGTGTTTGACTGACATAGATTGCTGAGGATAAGATTTCAGACCCAAAACCTCCAGCTTGACACACTCGGCAAATCTGGCTTACCAGTGAGGCATGAAGAACTGTCGTGTCTCCTCAGTGAGGTTCACTTTGGAGGAAACTTTGTCTTCTAAACCTTTTGACAGTGTTTCAGTCTAGATTTTTTACCCCCACAAATACATGTCACAGAGTGTGAGCTCCTTATTCTTATGTAGAGCGCATTGTTAGAGTGTTGAAAATGTTCGATCCATCACGCCTTGCTTTTTGTTCAGCTTCTGCAGAAACACGGCTTTTATTCATGAGACTCTTGTCCATTTCAATCATTTGTCTTCAATGTCGTTTTCCTGACATGCCTCTGAGTAAAAAAGCTTTAATTTTTTGCTTTGCCTTGTCTATATTATTTCTTTTTCAGAAGCTCTTTCCCTACATTATTTATTTCTTTACAGATGATTTTTTCTATAAGACAGCAACTCCTTATCTTTGAATCCAAGAAAAAATACAGTTTGATTGTTTACACATGCCTTTACTTTGTTATATTCATGAAAATTACAAAGGAAAATCATCTCTAATGTTTACGTTTAAAAACTTGAATTCTGAGGTTGATAACAGCAAGGCTTTTCTACAGTTTGAGAACAAAAAAAAGAACAGCTGCTGCCATTGTGGATAGAGGGTTCCTAATGGGAGCTTCTACAAATGTGTGCTCAGGGTTTCCTCATGTTCTAAATGTTTTTTAGACAGCTCCCAGACATTTCTCCTAGGAACTGAGCATTTATAAAATGTTTTTTTTTTTATATTGTAGATGGGAGAAGATTTAGGGCTTCAAGGATGGCTGCATTTATTGATGTTTTGGAGAAATTTAGGTTTCATTTGGTGTCCATAACTAATCCCAAAACAATCGTGTCTGTTTTGACTTGCAGAGCTGCTGAAAGCTCTCAAACTCCACAGGGTTCAATGCTGATGCTAAACCCTGATCCTGACATACAGGGATTTCCTCAAATTATTGAATGGAACACTCTGAGGAAGAGTGACCTGTTGAACCTAAACATATGACATGGCATTGAGCTGGGGGGCTACGAGCAGACCCACAACATGATTTGCAAATCCAGAGTGTAAGAGAGTCAAAACTCTTGAGGGTTTCGGTTTCAGACATAGAAACCAGAAGCTTTTTCTAATCAGAACCGTTCAACTTCCCACACAAGCCCAGGGTCTTTCCCCTCTGTGAAATGACATTCCATGTCACAGTGGTCCCAAATATGCATTTTGAGTACTTCTTTAGTGAAATCATTGTAAATCACGTGCAGACGATAAAATACCATTTGAAAAAATCGGAATTGTTACAAAGAAAATACACTTCCTGCTGCACTCCACTCCACTAGACAATCCTTACTAGCCACTCTATTATCTATGGCTGGATAGCTCCAATATTGCTTTCCATTTTTTTTATACTGGTAATGTTAGGTGGGGGTTGTGAGATAGAGAACTCTTAGCAACAAGGAGAGGAAGGGGGGTGCGGTTGCTCCCAACTCAACTCAGAGGTGAATTTCTGATCAGAGTTGGTCTGTAAGGTTTGAGAAATGTCAAAATGATACAAATGTCAAAAAACAAAAAGAATTCTATACAAGAACAAACCTAAATCCACCTGGTTTGTAACATTATTAGCTACCTCTTCATAAAATGTGAAGGTCAGTGGCTGTATTTTCTGCAGAGCAGGCTTGGTTGGGGAACAACCTGTCACAATAGATCCACATTTCAAGAAGGACGCCTGATCCAGCCTGGGAGACGCAGCTTTTCTCCCTGGTTCATTGGCCCTGCAAGAATCGATGCTGGTCATGACCCAAAGTTTGATGGCAGGAAACTAAAAACTTGAAAACATGAACATAAACAAATGACTGAGACAAGGGAGAAATAAAACAGGGTGACAAAGCAGAAAACATGACCATGAACTGAAAAGCAGACACTTAAGAACAATGAGAATGAAAAACTGTAAGGAAAGCGGCTGTTATTAGCAAAAGAAACCAGGTGAGAATGCAACAGGGGCATAAACAAAAACAGAACTTTACAAGAACCAAAAAAAAATTCAACTAAAAACAAACCATGGAACAGGATCCTCAATCCCTCAGAAAGAAGAGGTCAAGGACTTCCAAAAGGTTCAGTGCTTCTGGTTGGGGTTTTTGTACAAAATAAAAAAAATCAGAAATCAATCATTTCTGCTAAAGTTTAGCAATAATAACACATTTTATTCCATGAAAGTTTTACTATTCTGTTTGTGGAAGGCTTTCCAAGCCAAAATAAAATGAACAAACAGCGTTCTGCAGCCTGACCTGAAATTGCCGGGATGTAAACAGAAAATGTGTAACAAATAATCCAATTTCAGACAACAACAGTGGAGTTATGAGGCAGGCAATTGCCTTCATGCTGCAGGTTGGCAGTAAAATTGATGTTTTCAAAAGTATGTCTGTATTTTCAAAGCAGCTTCTGTTCAGAGGATCCGGCTGCTCTTCAGATTCCATTCGAAGAGCTTTACTTTGCACGCTGTGTCTGCAGCGCCTCAGGTAATTGTGCAATAGATCTCTGCCAGATGGTGACCCTCTGTCAGTGGTGCTGTAATGGGGACTGGACTCTCACAGGTTAATTTTCTCGGGCTCCCTGAGACATTTTTAGGAGCTCTGCCTGTTTTGGATGCAGTTTAATGTCCAGGCTCGGTGTGAAGGACTCGGAAAGACCTGCATCAGCTCTCAGACCTTCACAGGATTTATCATCACAGCTGTAAATGGTTCCAGCCAGGGAAATGATAGCTAACTGTCGTTAGATAGACAGTACAGCTGTTTACAAGCCCATCTATATTCTGCAATCTTATAACCTTCTGTTATTTACAGCTCATGGCCCTACTTGTTCTGCCATCAACACCAGGCTGTTATATGAGTTTCAGCTTCAGTAAGGCAGCAGAGCATCAGCCAATCCTGCAGGAGGCCATATTAAACCTGTGGTGAGTGGTAGATCAGCGTCTGTATGGCTGAAGGAGTGAATAACATCTTTGGAGGTGAAGGTCAGGACCAGCATGGTCTCAGGCTGGGAGTAAGAAAGATGAGAACTTTTAACAAACTCAGTTCATCACAGGCTGCAAGGTGACATCATCTACCCTGAAAAATATGTTTATGCAATGATAAAGTTCATGGGATTATTACTGGCTAGCCCCTACCTTCCTTTCCCAGATTAAGAGCCAATCAGGAAATACTACATGGTGCAGTTCTTTGAAAAACCATTGGTGCAGGTTGCAAAAGGAGCTACTTCCCATTAACTACTATGCATTGACTGTACATGAGAACTGGAAGTGAGTGAGTGTGACGTCACCCATGGAAAATGGCTCACTTTTGGCTCCAACCTATTAAAGTCAAGCTTGGTTGGTTAAGTGTGGGACCTGATTCCCAGGGTGCACAACAATGAGCTCCATCCAGTGTGGGTCCTTGGGTGAGACCCTTCATGCCGCTGCCTACCTATACAGCTCCCTGTGCCGGCTCCCTGGACAGATCTAACAGAGGGTTGTACAGGGAAGGGCATCCAACATACACATCTCTGCTAAACCACCAACCACTGTGGCAACTCCTGAACAGATAGGCGGAAAGGTGAACAAGAACCAGCCGAATTCAGCCGCCGTTTTTTCAAGGTTTAGTCCATGTTGAAGCCAGACGGCAGTAAGCAGTGGTTGGGCCGAGTTGGTCCGTGTAGTTGTTTCTATGGCAACCACTTTTGCCAATCAGGAAGGAGCTTGTTGGAAGTCCACACCCCTTCCACTTGAAAGCAGGCTTGGTAGAATCTGTCAATCAAATCAGCAGTGCCTGAAAGGGACATAGTGTGTTATGAGAATGGATAGATGGATGGACATTCTCAATGTTTTTAACAATTAAAATAAAAATCCAATGTCAATTTGATCAGATTTACAGGTTTCTTTTACTTATTGATACCTGCAACTGTGTGTTCTTTCACAACTGCATCTTGTCATAACATCAAGAAGCGTAATAATGTTCCTGTTGGTCTCTGAAGTCATAACAATGCATTTTATAATGGAACAATTAACATTTATATACCCAAATGCATTTTCAACAGCTAATTTTTATTAAAACTCTAGCAAGGTCTCCTCAAGGGTCTCATGACACTAACTAAAGCTTATTACAAACACTTAATATTAATGAAATAAATAAATTATTTTTAGTTTCCAACCTTGAGCACACGTCTATTTTTTAACTGACAGTCACTTGAACTGCCTTTAACAAACTCAATCCAAAGGTTCATATTTAACAGAAGGTGACTTCTATGGATGTTTGTTTTTCTTCTTAAGTATTTTTACGACAGTTGTTTGATACAAAAATGTCATTCAAATCTGCAGGTCTGTTTAAAAAAGATGAAGAAAAATAACTATTTGCACCTATTAAAGTCGTCAGCAGACTTTCAATGACAAAATACTACAAAAAAACTCAGCAAGTACCAGAGTATTTGTTTCAGAGGATTTGTGTCACATTGCATTAAGATGTTTTAGTGTGACTCTAAAATGAAGCCAGAGGTCCTCAGACACTGAATCGAGTTGAATGAAAAGCAATAGTTTTATTTATTTTTGTTTTGAATCTGAACCCACACTTTCACATGTTAAAATGTGTCTTTATTATCATTTCAATTATGGTAAACAAGAAATTGAGATCTCTAAAAATTGACAGAGCCAGATCATTTTTAAGTTCCAGATACATTTTTCTCCTAATGTATTAAAAATGTTTTTTCCTATTTTTCTGTGAGCATGTTACAGTATATCAGGATGACCCACATGCAGGACCAGACTCCAAAGTTAAGGGAAGATCCAGAGTTCTTTTAATAACAAAAAACACAAAAGTAACAGGACTTGGAACCAGCATGACACCAGGACAACAGACCGAACTAAAGAAACACTTTAACACAGATCAGGGGCCTGTTTCAGAAAGGAGGTTAAGTGTAAACTCTGAGTGCATTAACCCTGAAATCAGGGAAACCCTGGGTTTTCCATTTCAGAATGGGAGGTTTGTTAAACCAGAGAAAGCAGAGTAAGTCAAACCCGTTTCTGAAAGAGAGGTAACTTATACTCGGAGTCAGTGTCCATGGTTACTTACGCTGTGAACCTAACCTGGTCAGGAGCAGGTTTTATTCTCTAAACTCAAGGTTTCTGCCGGTCCCCTCCCCTTTTTAAAGACGAAGCGGTATTTTTTGCTTTAACCTTCATTGCCCAAATTTCCGTCACACAGAGACGGTCTACAAGAATGGCTTGTCCTTTTCTGGAGGACCCAATAGACGAGGAGGCTGCATTAATTCCTAGAGAATTACATTTACGTCGTACGAGGATTTTGAGACCTAGACTCGATTTTTTGTCATTTCCCCATATGTTTTTGTTTGAGCGTTACCGTTTTTCGTTGCAGTCAATTACATATATACAATGAAAACAACATTAGATATTGCTATGTAGATGTTTCATATGTCAAATATTGTCAACAAAGCCTACATCCATCACATGCTCAAATTTACCTGATTGAATTATGTTTTTATACTTCATTTTTAGCTGCTGCCATGTTATTTTAATTCCTGCAGGATTGCATCTACGTGAAAATGAAATCAGAGACTTTGAATTAGATTAATGTAACAATTACTTTTTGGAAACACAATTTTCTAGCACTGCTTACTTTCTTAATCCCATATAAACCTATACCACTTGATCAATACAAGGGTAGTGTTGCAGTGTGTGTGTGCTGAGCGGGGTGCGAGTGCAGGTGCAGATGGGGGGGGGGTGAGTACGGAGCAGAGGTGTGTGCGTGGAATATATTGTGTGTTCGGAGGACGGAGCACTTAGTTAAATAAAGAGAAGGTGTCATTCCCAGAATAACTGTTTTGGAGTCATTCTTAATCCGCTCTGAAGGTTGAGGGTTTCCAACGGGAAGTGAACCCCGAAGGAGAATTCCCTTCGGCCCTGAAGGAAATCTCCCCTGCGCTTCTGACCACGGTCGGTCGGAAAGACGAGAGAAAAGAAAGGAGAAGTCTTCGCGCAGCGAAAGGTTCAACAGTAGACAAAAGTTCACTTTTAAAAACACAATCGCATGTATTAATATTAAACTGACCAACGTTTGCAAGAGGGGAAGGTTAACAAAAAAGTCCTCTAAACATTATCAACATTAAATGCATTTTTCCCCCAGATTGGTTCTGTACACTATGCAGCATTTCATGCATTTACACCAGGAATAACACTTCAAAAGTACACCTAATAATCACCATTTTTTATTTCACACCTTACGCTATTTAAAAAAAGTTATTGCAGCCAATATTTTATAACAATGATTTAAATGCAAACTTAGGCATTAACTTGAACAGCTATGTTTTCCCACGCTAACTGTCTCTGTTTTGCAGATGCAGCGGTGTTGCTTTTCTTCTGGAATATGTGCTCATATTCACTGTAACTCTGCAGCAGCACGTCAAGTTCAGCTGGCGAAAAATATGCAGACCTCTTTTTTTCACAGTTGCCATGGTGACTCGTAATATCTTCGCTCCATTGATAATGGCTTCTTATAGTCGCGGTGCGGACGCTCACCTCCGAATCAGTCCACTCAGAGTTGATTGATCTAACTCGGATCAGCTTCTCTGAAACAGAAAACTCAGAGTTGTTAATCTCCCGATTGACCAACTCAGAGTTCAAGTTCAACCTCAGAGTTGGTTGAACCTCCTTTCTGAAACAGGCCCCAGAAACAGACACATTCAAATAGAGTACAAACTAATTAGCCTAAAGGGCAGACAGCTGAGTGCCACTCATGGAGAGCCACAGGAGAGGAGGCGGAGCCTCCAGGAGAACCCACAGCCAATCTGCACACAAGACAGAACAGGTAAAATAAAGCAGAACTGAAGACTGTGACAGAGTAAACTTGACCAGTTGTAATTGTAACCTTTTCTTTTTTTGTGTGTGTTAAGTAAGGCAGCCGTCCGCATTAAAATAGATGGAAATCTAACAAAACAAAACAAAACCAACTTGTTTGGACTAAAACTGGTGAAAAGGCTTTTATATGTAATGCTTTTGCAGTTTTTAATTGTTTTTTTTCTTAAAACAGATCATTTTTAGGTTTAAATAAAGATTCTTTGAAGAGGTTTTTTTATCACGTTCATTCACGCTGGGAAATGTGGTTTCTGGTCTGTGGAAGTGTCAGTCCTGACAGAGCTGTGATAATAAAGAAGGATATTACTGATTATACAGACGGCAGACTGCTTTTTATGACTTACAGACAAAGTGAGAGTCAGCTGCTGAAGGAGAAGAATATGAAACTCTCATATCAATTCATCAATTCTTTCATCTGACTCCTCTTTAATTTAGCTTCATGACATTATAATCTGTGCCAAAGAGAAGATTCCAACTTCATGAAAAAGTCTTGAGTTCAAAATCTCTCTCTGAATACAAAGCTTGACGATGAAAGTGGTCTCTCTTCACGTGTGGAGTCATCGAATAACTCATTTTTGACAGAGTCCTGTGTGCAACAACATGCAAATACCTGTGAGTTCATTTAAATCGTGTAATATTTTGGTTTGGTTTGCATCAAGTTTGTTTTGTTCAGGTCTTCTTCAGGTGGACCTTTGTTTCTGGTTTTAGTTTTATGCTCCTACAGCCATTTCTGCTTTTGAACTTCCAGGTCCTCACCATCAGAACCTCCTTTTCCATAACGTTGCGGTCCATTTTTTCACATTTACTTTGGTTAAAGTTATGTTTTGAACTCATATTTTATATTACTAATATACTGTGTATTTAATTTTTAATATTTTCATCATCTAGATATCTGCTTGCAGGTTCTCAAATGCAGATAGTCCAGAGAATGTTTAAATTCTGTCAGCGATCCTTTCAGTTTGTGTCGGAATGTGTCAGGAGCTCTGCTTCTGCTCCACACAGTTGTGCAGTGACCTAAAGATTCAATCTGATGGATTTGCAGCAAAATCACAACAAAGAGGTTTGGATTTCTAAGAGCTGCTAAAGTTCATGACAAGTTCCAGTTATGAAAGGGGGACAATTTGACTTAGTATCCATTTATAATTGGCATAATGTGAAATGATCTTTGCACAAATGGACTCCTGTTTTGGTCAAATTTGTCTGGATTTCTTTAAATCCATGCAGCAACAAACACAGTTCATGTAAGATTCTTTCTGTCATCTTAGTTCTTTGGATTTTCAGTTCTTGGTAAAGTTTTGCTTCCTGTCTTCTGGATTTGGATCTTCATGTGTGCCATCATCTTCCTCTGTCCCTCTTTTATGGCTGTTCAAATATTTTCTCTCGTTCTTATTTAGGGACCAAACGCACCATCTCACTTAACTCTCTGGCCACCCCCCCTGGCTGTAATTGACCTGGGCGGCCTTATGAGTCATAATGTATGAGGGAATTAAGAATGGTTAATTGCATCCTTCAAAGAGCTCTGTGGCTGCGAGGCATTGGCTTCTCTGTTTTCGCTGAAGTTCTCAAAGGAGAGGAAAATGGAATATGAGGTAAATATGCGCCGTCATCACTCCGTGCCGGGTGGCAGCACACCTCATACATCAAACCCTCATGCATTTTTAACATTGCTCCCAAACAACAGGCTGTAACAATACAAACAGCAGCCACAGTTTATCCAGATCCTGAATGATTTCAGCTTTTATGACGGACATTAGCAGCTGGACTGCTGAGCGTGTGGAAGCTGTGAAGCGTTAACTCGACTTTTCTAGCAACTGTTCTGCAGCACACTTGAATACAATATTACAGGAGTTTAAAATGAGCTTTGTTATTACTTTCATCAGTCGTGGCATTTCTCTTTACCCACTAAGAATGCAGGTGAGTCATGGGAGCGCACATGGAAGATCATCCTGGACAGACTCCTGTTGGTGCTCCTGCAGATTAGCCTTAGGAGTTGCCCCTGCCTCCCTGCTGCCCTGTGCAGGTTATAATGAAGACACAACACAGCTGTGAACCTGCTGCTCCATCTGTCCAAAATGCACCAGCTGACTGCCTGAATCAGCTCTTTCAGACACAAGAATAACTTCCCCTGCCTTTAAAAACCCCTGGCATGTTTGTTATGCAAACATGTTGAGACAAAGAAACTTTAGGTTTTATGTTTGGTTACTTGCAGCTGTGAGCACCCCTGTTGTCACAGTTTTTGTTTTTACCAGTTGAAACTGCTTTTCTCTAGTTTACCACGGAGAACACGTTTAAAAGTGGTAACTGATGATCATCACTGCAGTAGGCTTTTGATCTATTGTAAAAGCGTTCCAAGTGGTCTTCTAATATTTCCTAAAATTAAAAAAGTAAGCTGCTTCAATGGAACTGCAAATGACTCCCCTTTATTGCTCTCCCTCTCCGCCTACATTTAAAAGCAATGGGTAAATAATGGGCTGCAACACTTCTGCAGACCAACTCCACTAGGAGGCACCTCAGTCTCCTAACAGAGTGACTAGTCCCGTTTACTTTCCTCAATGGCTTCTTCCATGTGCTCTTTCCATGGGACCATCAGCTCCAGCATCATACCGTGCTGTTCTCAGACACAAGCACAATGTCAGTGCAGTGTGGTAGCAGCAAAATGAGCTGTTAACTTCTGAGGTCCAACATGAGCCTGTTAGTCTCTTAGGCCACGTTCACACTGCAGGCTGAAACGACCCAATTCCGATTTTTTTGCCCCTATGCGACCCAATTCCGATCTTTTCATGACAGTCTGAACGACACAGATCCGATCTTTTCAATTGCGACCCAGGCCACTTGGGTATGTGGTCCTGAATCCGATACGTATCCGATCTTTTCAATTGCGACCGCCGTCTGACCGGCCAGGCCACCTGAATCCGAATCGTACGTCATCGATACGCAACAAACGTCATCATTCTGCGTTGAAATAGGCGGGATCGTGAACGTAAACAGCAACCACGGCGGACGATGCATCAGAGACCACTCAGTGGAAGGGAAGCGAGGTCACTGATTGGATTAATATTTGGGGTGACAGCTCTATTTAGGCCAAACTCCAGGGCTCTGATCGCAACCGGGCGGTTTTTGAAAATATTTCCAGCTAAATGGCCGAGCGTGGTGTTGAACATTTCCCGCGATTACTTTTTTTTCTTTCTCCCCTTTCCGACCGTGGTCAGAAGGGCGGGGGACCCAAGGCGGATCCTCCTCCTCCTCCCTGTTCTGACCCTTAGATTCTCCAGGATTCTCCAGAGCGGGTTAATAAAGAGTCCAAAGCATTTATTCTGGGGGAAACCTTCTTTTATTACCGTTGTCCTTCCTCCGTAACACACAACATGAATGCGCGCCCACACTGCCCCCCTTCCCCCATTCTCTCCCGCTGCATGCGCTCTTCTCCTGTCTCTTACTCAAACTCGCGCGCGCGGCCCCAACACATACACGTTCCCATTCCACAACAGTGGGTACAGACGATCCTGGCTCCAATGCCTTCTTAAAATGAGAAGATTGTTATTGTGCTGGCTCCTTTGTGAAAATAAATTTATTAATGAAAAAAGAGCTCTGCTGTTGACAACACTGTTGCTGACATCCATTGTTAACGTAAGCTACTTCCGCAAACAACGAGTGACGTCGTTCCCTGTTGAGTACTCTCCTGCGCATGCGGGTCAATTTTGGGTCATTTCACGGTCACACAGGAAATCACAAAAGTTCGGAATTACTTGTAAATGTGAACGGTCTTGCAAAAAAATCCTAATTGAGCATTTAGCCCTGCAGTGTGAACATAGGCTTAACAGTAGTTGGGATACCAGCAGATGCCTGTCTGGCTGTAGGGTTTGTCATCTTTTTGGAGGGGTGGTACTGCTGACAGTTATGTATCCAACGATGGTTATTGGAACTTGGTCCTACCTCCAACTGTACTGTCATTCTCCAAGTGCCAATTGTGCAGCTGCTGATGATGTGCTCAAGAAGCCTTCACTTTTAACTCAGAGGGGATGTATAGATGGCGCTGCTGTTTATTTGGGATGCAGTGAGGCTTGGGTTTCCATCCCCACTGCCTTGCCTGATCTTGGCTCCTCCACTGCTGCTCTCACCTCTTCTTGCACAAGACATCTTCTCTAAACTCTTTGCCAAAGATTTTGATGACCGGATAATTTAAAGAGAGAATATTTGGAGGTACCAGACCTTAAGCAACTGTTGTTAATCAGACCTTGACACACTCCCTTCCTTCCCCATCACTACCGATTCCTCCTCCACATCATCTATGTTTCCACAATCAAACTGTTAAAATGTTCCTTAGTCTCTGCCGTTCTCTGATTGTCCGGCTTAAATCCTTACACTTTTATATATTTAAGGTAAAAAGACAAATATTTTGATGTTCAAACAAAACTCTTATAAATAACTGTGTTTAAGTTTGTTTTTGTAGTCCAGTCTCTAAAATTACAAAGGTCATGAAGCTGGTGACCAAAGTGAGTCTTAATGCACTGAAGAGGTTAAAATAACTGCCATGTGGGTCCCCACTAATGATTTCTAATCCTCTACTGTTGTTCTTTCAGTGAGCAGAAACATTGACTAACTTCAATATTGAGCCACAACAAACATAAAGTGTGAGACACAGTGAAGTTGTCTTGAAGTCAGTAAGCTGACTTGAAGAATGCAGAAAGTTTTCACTCTGCAGCAGAAGTGATATTGTGGGAGGCAGGTGAAAAACCCAGTAATTCAGGTTTCGTTTTTCCATCTCAGTCATGTTAGAAATAAGAAAACGTCTAAATGAAACTACTTTGACCTTTACTCAAAGTGAAATACCACAGGCCTCATTATCCTGAGCTATGTTTAGTAACGTCAAGAGGAAGATGTGACAAAGAAGGTACTTCAGCTTTCAGTTCCAAAAAGATAATTGTGCTTTCAGCTTGTTTTTCTTTTTCTCATCCTTTACGCTTAAGTGCACTTCAATTCAAAGCACAAATTACACATAAGTTTGCAGATGACACTGCTGTTGTAGAAATTATGACTAACTGTGAAAAGACAGAATCCAGGGAGGGGATCCTGGCCTTCCCATTGTTTTTTTTTTGCTTATTATGGTTTTGTTGTCTTAAGCTAGAAATGAAAATATGTGAGCAACAGTTTTGTTTCATACCAAGTGAAGGAACACAGATGCAAAAAGTGCCTTGAGAACGCTTCTGAAGAAGAACAGAAAGGTCAGAAGAAGCTGCGTTGTGTCTCTGTAGATGTAGAAAAAGTCTATGGATCTACTGGACAGCCTTGTCAGTTTAAACAAATGCATCAAAGGAAATGTCAAATTATGGCTGTATGGTTCTCCAGCTGAAACTGGTCCCACACATCATTGAGAAAACACATTTAAAAAAATAAAAGAGGGATAAAAATCATGGTTAGTGGGACAGATATTGATTGTTTGTCAAATGTGTGCATAAAAATAACAAATTCAGAACTAAACAAAATACCAAGATATATGAACAGAAAACAAGCGTGGTCCAAGAAGGACATTTATTCTAGTGACACCCCCAGACAGGTGGTTTTTAAAAAAAAAAAAAAAAGGTGTCCTGATAAAATTACCCTCTCAAAATATCTATCCATCCATCCATCAATCAATCAAACTTTATTTATAAAATAGCGCTTGTCATACATTACTACATGTCATACATTACATACTCGTGCCGCTGAGTTCTGCAGTAGTTGTAGATTTGAAATAGACTTTTTGGGTTACCCAGAGAGCAGGGCATTACAATAATCTAAACGACTGAAAATAAAAGCATGCATGAGAGAGGAACGGGCGGACTCTGACAATGTTTTTAAGATGGTAAAATCACGTCTTAATGACATTTTTGATTATGTGGGATAAAATTTAGAGTCAAAAAGAACGCCCAGATTTATAACACACTGAGAAGGTTTAAAATTATAAAGATGTGGTAAAATCATCTCTCTCTTGTCTTCAGAACCGATGATTAAAACTTCAGTTTTGTCCAGGTTAAGCTGTAAAAGTGAAAGTCAACGCCGTGTCTCCTGATGAGGCAACATATATAAATTAAAAAGTATTGGACCTAAAATCGACCCTTGGGGAACCCCACAACTTATTTCATGGATTCCTGAAGAGCACGTATCCATACTTACATAAAAGTGTTGCCCTGTAAAGTGAGAGTAAAACCACTTAAGAACATTTCCAGAGAGGCCCACTAGACTCCTAAGTCTGTCTAATAGAATCTGGGGATCGAATGTATCAAAAGCAACACTAAAATCCAGTAGCATCAGAACAGAAAATTTCTGTGAGTCATAGTTTTTTCTAAGATCATTAACGATCTGTAAAAGAGCCGTCTCTGTACTATGGTTTGTCCTAAACCCAGACTGATATTTTTCTAAAATTTTTAGGGTATTTAAAAACTAATGCAGTAGAGTAGCGACACTTTTTTCTATAATTTTACTTAAAAATGGTTAGTTGGATACGGGTCTGTAGTTATCCAGAGTTTTCGGGACTCTTCTTCAGAAGGGGTCTCACCACCGCCGTCTTACAGGCAGAGGGGAAGACCCCCGTCTGAAGAGAGCAGTTTACTATATATAAAAGCACTGACTCAAAGAATCCATAAATTGTTTTAAAAAGTGAAGTGGGAATGGGATCTAAAAGGCAAGTTGTAGAGCTTACTTGGGATACAACTCATCTCCACACCAACCATGACAAACCTTGCATACTCTGGTCTCCCCGTAAAAAAAGGAAGGATTTACATAAACACATTTTTTGAATGAGATTAAACGACATTAGTGGTAAAAGACTTATCCTCCGGCCGCGACGTGTCACCTCAGTCCAAGACTGCTTGGGCGTAGAGCAGAGTGCTGGAGCCCTGGGCCCAGCATCAGCCTGGTCTTCATGGCGGTCCTGTGGACTCTTGGCCTCCACTGCGGAGCTGGTGTTGATGGTGCTCGGAGCCCCGTCCGTCCGCTCCCACCCGTTGTTTTTACAGCCACATATTTGGATAATTTTGCTGTCTGTGGCAGTGGAATGGGCTTCAGCGGGAAATTCTCCAAACCACAGAAGGGTTTGAGACAGGGAGCGGTTGGTGCTGATGGAATGCTGAAGAGGTTGGATGTACTTAGACTGGGATGCCGATGCTGATAGAATTTTCTCTATTAGAACAGATTTTTTCTGAGCTCCAGTCTAAGCTTTTGAACAGTTACAGTCACCGGGAGTGCAGGAAACTCCGTCTGGTCCTGGTTGGTCATCCATCCATCCATCCATTTTCAGAACGTGCTGAAATCTGTTTATAAGGTCACACGCTGGGTTGCTGTAGCCTGTCTCACCTACTGTTGGGTGAAAACATCCCAATGATCCCTCTCTGAACAGACAAGAAATGGATCGTCCTGGTAATCCCTTTGGCAGAATCAATGATGAACAACAGACCCCCCTTAGAACAGACAGGATTAGGGGTCACCATAGACCCCTCAAACCAGACAAAACAAACATTCCAGTCAGACAAAACTAACTGAGAGCAGTAGGACACCTGGACATGATGAGATTTTGGGAGCGGTGGCAAAGTGACAACTGTAAAAAAAAGTTATCTGCCAGCTTCACTGGGTCAGATCCTTCTGCCAAGAAAAATCTTTATGTGACTTGGTGCCCTAAGGTTTTAAAATGTGTTGTGTTATATGCAAAGTTCTTTTCAATGTATGTATGTCCGAAACATGCCAAGGATGTATATTACTTATGGAAAATTTAGGAAAATTTAAAAAACAAAAAAAAGAACAATATGCACCATGTAAATACCAAGTAACTAAGTTCTAAGTACTGTACTATGGAAAAAAAACGTTACCAAGAATGAACAAGACTCAAGTGAGAGAACATTTAAAATAAGTAGGAAAAACTATAAAGGCCCGTTCACACCGGGACGAATTTCGCCGGCGATTTTCGCCGACGTTTAACGCCTCGTGACTAAACAAAGGGCGCCAATGTGAGTGTGCACACCGACGCGAAAAAACGCCAAGCGTCAAAGCGTCAAAAAAAAAACGCCTCGGGTTCGTTTTTTTTTTCCGACGCGTCGCGTCGAAATCTATTCGACCAATGAGAATGGCGCTTTTGCACACGTGTCTGGAGCTTCTGAAGTTACAGTAAAACACAACTTGGGGGCGCTCAAACACAAAACTGCCTTGCTGAGCACACATACCAGCGAAGAAGACAGACGCCAAGTAGCGTCTACACTGCTGCGAAGAAATAATGACGGACATTCTAAAATATCCCCGAACGAAGCACCAGTTGGAGCTACTGGTGCTTGAAATATTCATGTTTTCTTTGTTTGATTCTGACAAGCGTGTAAATACTTGGTCTCTTCTTCTGAGTGAAAAGCGACTTTAAGAAGCGTAAAGTTGCGCAGCGCCACCTTGTGTACAGGAGTATTTCTGTTTACATTAAGCGCCATCTAATGTCAGGGAATGAAATTGCATGTTCGCTCGACTCATCGTCAGCGAAAATCGCCTGGGTGTGAACACAAAAAACGTGGCGAAAAACGCTGGCGAATAACGCCTGGCGAATATTCGTCCCGGTGTGTACGGGCCTTAAGGCTGTGATGATGGGACAATGAGCCTTTTTCCATACACACCAAATATGAGATCATCTGGTTCCTTATGCTGTACAGATGTACTATGTCAGATGTGTCTATATTAAATCACAGAAGTTAGACAAGGCCAGCTCTGGTTATTCCTTGAATAGGAGATCACCTGCAACTAACAGGTGCAGTAATTTACTACACCCACATGAAGTTTATTTAGATATATGTTTTTATATCCAGGTAAATGCAGAGGGTTGGGTCAAGAAGAATATTTGATGCGAAATGAGAATTTGCTGAGGCAACCCATGAAGGTTGTAATGATAATCTGATATCCTTTATCTGAGAGTGGCAGTTGTCCAATCATGAGATATTGAATTAAGGAGTGTATTTCTCCATGAATGCGGATACTTCCCAGTATGTATACACTTTTGTCCATTCACTTTTATAATTTTACATTTTACCATATGTGAACAAAACACAGGAAGCAGGAGTCACACGAAAACCCACAGTAGCACTGCCTACTGTGTGTAAGGCAACTGTCAATGTATAAAACAGAGAACATGGTTTATATTAAAGTATTAGTTCCTAAATCAGCTAAATCCTAAAACTGTTGCAGCCGCCATGTTGATGGTGGGGGTTTTAATAAATAGATGCTGAGGTTGGAGCGAGGAAGACCAAAGAGGAGGTTCATGGATGGAGAGAAGGAGAACCTGAGGATAGTTGGTGTGATGGAGGAGGACGCAGGGGACAAAGTTAGATGGAGGTGGATGATTCACTGTGGCAAGCCCCACAGAAAGCAGCTGAAAGGCAAAGAAGAAGAGGGTGAATGTTTAAAAAATAAATAAAATGCGAAAGTTATATCAGTTCTCTAAAACAAATGAGATAATGGACTATCACGAGGATCGTGATTTTAAACACTCAATAATTGAAAACATGGCAATAAATACCCTAAGTGTTAATGACCCACACAGCTGTAGTCTTCACAAACTCACACATGGTGCGCTGAAGGGCCAGAAACAAAGACCCAAAACAGCTTTACAAGAAACCAAAAAATGAAGCAGAAACCAAGCATTAATTGAACATGTCTACAAACTAAGCTAGGCAAACTACATTATAGATAGAGGTTCTGACAGAATGCTTTTTTTTTAGAGTGGCTTTGGAAAGGGTCTGCATCTGCAGCAGGGAGGCAGTTTAAACTGCTTCTCACAAATGTCTATAGGTCATGCACATAAAAACAAGCATTGTTTATTCCCAGAGTCTCATTCTCCTCAATAGGCTGATAACCCAGTACCATCAGTCCGGGTCATATTTTCTTTTCTTTTGACCTTAACACAAGAAAAAACCTTCATATCAGAGAAAGAAATCAAATCTGGAGACGTGAACTGAATCCACTCTGAAGAAGAGCGCAAAGGTTTCTCACATGTGTTGTGACACACTGATAATGTCCTCCAGAAAATCTTCTCCTGACTGGGTTTGTTCATAAAACCTCTACAGCAGGGGTGGGCAATTCCGGTCCTCGAGGGCCAGTGTCCCTGTAGGTTTTTGGTGTTTCCTTGCTTTAACACAACCATGACAAACATGACTGTGTCATCAAGAGAGTTGTGCAGAGCTTGGTGATGTGGGGATGATGATTGTTCATTAACATCTGGTTTGTCGAAACAGGGAAATATCTAAAACCTGCAGGACACCGGCCCTTGAGGACCGGAATTGCCCACCCATGCTCTACAGTATTATATGGCAAGTAAAGTCATTGAGAAGTCCAGATGTCTATGAAGACTCTCATTCATCCAGGTTGGTTCCATTGTAGTAGGTTTAGGGTATGTCATCTAGACTTGGTTTTAAAGTTAGAAGACGTTTCACTTCTTATCCAAGAGGCTTTGTCAATTCTGAATTAGCTGGTAAAAGAGCTCATATGCGCTCATGGGGGAGGAGTCAGACCTGAAACTGGATGGTATTGTCAACTTAGCCTACATGGTTTCGGGTCGTTAAGAGTCCTTTGTCCTCAGCTGGGGGTTGGGGAGCCAGTGACTCGCTCTCCACATTGGTCCTCTCTTTCAGCGGTTAACGACTCAGGTGGAACTGGTTTGGTTTGTTTAGGTTTCAAAACACTGCCGTAGATGGATGGAAGAATAAACCTGAGACCACCATTCTTATTAAGAGAAGGTTTATCCTTCTTGACAAAGATGGCTTGTTTCACTCCTCACTCAAACCATCCTTTCTCTCTGGCTAGAATTTTGACTTCTCTGTCCTCAAAGGAGTGGTTTGTGGCCTTCAGGTAGAGGTGCACTGCAGACTCAGGTCCATTTGAGTTGGCTTTGCGATTTTGGTAAAGCCGCTTGTGTAGAGGTTGTTTGGTTTCTCCTATATACTGTTCCTTGCAGTTCTCTTTGCTGTGGATAGAGTACACAACATTACTCTGTTTGTAGCTGGGAATTCTGTCCTTTGGATGAACCAGTTTTTGTCTGAGAGTATTAACTGGTTTGAGATGACCTGGGATGTTATGTTGTTTGAAAATCCTCTTAAGTTTTTCAGACAGGCCTGAGATGTACGGAATTGAAATACTGTTCCCTTTCGGCTCTTGTTCCTTCTTGTCTTGTTTTTCTGTATGTTGGGATCTGGTGAATGCCCACTTGGGATATCCACAGGTTCGGAGGGCTTGGCGGATATGTTGCTCTTCTTTCTTCTTTCCGTCAGAGCTTGTGGGCACCTCCTGGGCTCTGTGTTGTAATGTCCTGATGACGCCTAGTTTGTGCTGTAAGGGGTGGTTTGAGTCAAATAACAGGTACTGATCTGTGTGAGTAGGCTTCCTGTACACTTCAACCTGGAGCTGTCTGTCCTCTCCAATGATCACAGCACAGTCTAGAAAGGCTAGGGTGTTGTCCTTTGTGTCTTCCCTGGTGAACTTGATGTTCTTGTCGACTGCGTTGATGTGATCTGTGAGAGTCCACACTTCCTGGATTTTGATGTTGACCCAAGTGTCGTCCACATATCTGAAACCGTGGCTTGGAGTAGTACCTGGGAAAGAGTCCAGGGCTCTTCTCTCGACTTCTTCCATGTACAAATTGGCCACAATGGGCGAGATCCCGAACGACCCGAAACCATGTAGGCTAAGTTGACAATACCATCCAGTTTCAGGTCTGACTCCTCCCCCATGAGCGCATATATACCAGCTCTTTTACCAGCTAATTCAGAATTGACAAAGCCTCTTGGATAAGAGGTGAAATGTCTTCTAACTTTAAAACCAAGTCCAGATGACATCCCCTAAACCTACTACAAGAGAAGTCCAGATGTTTCATTGAGTGTAAATGACAGAGGTATCTCACACTTTCCTGTCTTTAATTCTTCATATTAACCGCTTAACGCTAACAGAGCATATATTACAGGTGACATTTGGGTGGAGGAATGTACTTTTTTGTGCTGGAAAGAGGTCACCTTGTTTTGGGACTAAGCAATTTTGACAGCTTTACAGGGATGACATCCGCCTTTGGCAAAAAAAATTATAAGCAAAAGATATTATTTTCTGTGTAGGTTTTACAAAGGAGTCATGAAGAAGTCAGAACCATGGCATCTGGAAATCCCAGGGATGAGGTCATAGTATAGTAATAGGAAGACAGCAGGTAAGGTGGGGTTTCAAAGGGCTTTGGAAAATCCTAGACTTTGGAGTAAGAGTTTAAAAGAAAACACAGTCATTTATTTATAAAATTCCATTAATATATTTTATAAGGAAATGTTCATATCCCTGGTCTGGTATTTGTGCCCAATATAAAACACTCCATCATGATATTAGATGAATAATGCATGCTCTGAAGTGAAATATTGTTCCTTAAAAAGACTCTGCGGTTCTTTGTCACTGATTAAGCTAATTGTGTTTGCCTGTAACATGATTCTGTACAAATGAGAGTGTAAGGAAGAGAGAGGTTAGGTGCCAGAAGATGCATTGTCTTCCTTTAAATGCCCCATTAGGCTCGAGCTAAAGGATTATGAGAGTGCTCGTTAGTTAGGCCGTTCCTCACCACGACGTGCCATCTCTTATGGGTCTCCCTGTTGTCAGGCTCTCTGAACTGTGCTTAAACAAGGCGAGGGCTTTGTAGGAGAAGACAAATTAAATTATGAAGAAGAACCAACCGTAGCACCGAAACAGAAAGTCTCTGCCTTTTTTTCTCTCTAAGGTTGTCAAATTCAGAAAGAAAGATTAAGATAGTAAATCATTATTTTCTGTAAATCCCAGCTGTTTGTTATTTCTTTGCCAAAGTGTGGCATTGTTGATGATGCTGACAGGGAGATTTAAACACGTTTTCCCAGAAAACTAGAGAGAGTTGCTTGGATTTTGACTCTCCTAATTGGGAAGTGACTCACACACAACAGCAGTGGTGGAGAGGCTGATGTGGGAGAGGATTAATGTTTACACTGTATCAACCATTGGGCTCAGTGGAATTCCACATGTCACCTGAAGCATTGTTTCTCAGTAAAGCCTGGAAGGATGCCGCATTTCTACAGTTTAACAGACGGCAGAGGCTAAACTCTGTTTACCTGTCATGGGAACAACAGTTAAGTCCCGTTTTATAATTTCTTTCCGTCTCAGTACAAAAGGATTACTGTGGTGTGGAAATCAGCAGACAGTCGCTAAAATATCATGGTTTTGAGGGAAAAAAAGGTAAAGTCCTATTATCTGAAATTCAGCATTTGACTCATCCCCTGGGGGAGCGGTGAGCTGAAGACACAGCCACGCTCGGGAACCATTTGGTAGTTTAAACCCCCCCAATCCAACCCCTTAATGCTGAGTGTCAAGCAGGGTCCCATGTTTAGTCTTTGGTATGACTCGGCTTCGATTTGAACTCACAACCTTCCAGTCACAGGGCAGACACTCTACCACAATGCCACCGGGCTGATTGTTTGGGTCCAGCCATCGTAATGTGATGTTTTGTAACTACACAATAGCAGGAGAAAAGTCTATGGCAGTCATCTCAAGTCAGCAAAGAACATTCTATCACATCTTTGCACCATAGGGGGCGGCCGTGGTGCAGCGGTAGGGCGGTCGACCCATGATCGTAAGGTTGCAGGTTTGATTCCTGCCTTGCACGCCCATGAGTCGAAGTGCCCTTGGGCAAGAAACTGAACCCCACCTTGCCTCTGGTGGTAGGCGGGCGCCTGTGTTTGGCAGCGGAGCCGCCACCACTGTGTGAATGTGTGAGTGAATGTGTGTGTGACTGGGTGAATGGGTCTGTGACTGTAACAGCGCTTTGTCCTTGTGGTAGAAAAGCGCTATACAGGTATACGCCATTTACCATTTACCACCATCAGAGGCAGACATTGATCGCTGTCTCAGAGGGAATCCAAGTCAATCAATCAAATGGGTGGGGTGAAGATGGCATGCATCTCCCTTCCCCCAGATCACCCTTTCATCAATAAAGCAGAGCGCTGATGGTCTGAGGCCAGCTGCTGCTGACTGCACAGCGTCATGATACAGGCACAGAAATGCCTGTTTGGTTTCCATACTTTGGAAACGAAAGCTGAAAGCGACGTGGAAAGAATGTCACCTCTAAAGAACTGGCCTCTCGTGTGTTGACATGACAACCAGCAGTTTCCCTCTGTGTGCAAAAGCAAATATTTGACACCTTCACTGATGGTATGTTTGTGTGGTTTCCATGGTGACAATTGATGAAAAAATGAAGCCATGATCAAGGGGAACTCACCCATGACTGTTGGTGGTTGGTCTTTTTTATGAGGCCTGGTCAGTGTAAAGAGTCTCTAAAAGCTTTTATTGGGAGAACCTGCATGGTACATCCCCTTAAAATGGGAAATTTTGTAGGTTCTGGCAGTCAGAATCTGGAAACTGATCCTTTGCAGCTGTACAACAAACATGAATATGAAGCCGACCTCCACTGACATGTTTGGCGACTGAAACTGTCGTCCTTCTTATGACTGAACCTGAGAAAAGTGTCATAAACTCTAGGATGAACAACTTGAACATTTTGGGAAGTGGATGACTCAGACAATGTTCTCTTGAAGGGACTATACATGTCAAATTGATCTTTGACCTCCCTCTGCTCTGTATCAATACAGTCAGCTTAACTAATACAGTATTTTAGCCAAAACATTTTTTTTGCAAAGGAGGTGTTACCAATGACATGTAGAATAAACCATCCATTCCACACCTGGATCAACCATGTTTCCTCTTGTTTCCTTCCTTCTCTCACATGAGGAAAAATTCAACAGATTGGTTGTTGGGCGTCACTGAAATTTATTTTCTTTTTCACCATAAGAAAATTGCTGACACACTAAAAAACTAAGACATTTTTGTTTGTTTTAAATTAACACGGGATACATTTATGACTGACGTATTGTAATTGATTGATAGGCAGTTTGTTTTCCCCACGTTGATGGTACCTTTTGTCAAGTATATTACTTGCATTTACAGAAATGTCAAAATAATTCACTAATTAATCACAAAAGGAGGAATACATAAACTTTTTTAATGTAACAAAAAACATGTCAAAACTAGTAGAAAAATTGCAATAATTTACATTTTCACTTTTTCAATTTGCAAGAATTTCGAAGTAGAGGGTCAAATGGAAGAAAAAATAAAACCCTAAGAAGCAGTTTATGAAAACAAAAATAAAACTCATTTAACTCTGTGTTGAAAAAAAGGACTTTATGTTTGTAATTGCCTGGAATGACAAAGCCAATCCACCTGAGAGGGCAGTGTCATGATCTGGGATGTGTTTTTCTTCCGGTTGTGTGGAGGTGCTGCAGCAGGAACTGTTCCAGCAGGACAGTATAGAAGTTCACCATGTCTGGAAGAGTAAGAACGTCTTCAGCAGAACCACTGCACTCGTCCTGTGTGTTTCCTGTTTTGAAGCCAAGAGAGCGTTTGGAAAGGTTCACAGAAATTGAGATCTGTTCCAGGTAGTGAGAAAGCCCAAGTTCAAACCCTAGCTGTTCTCTGTGTGGGGGTTCAAAAATAAAGGTAAATTGATGATTCTCAATTGGAGGATGATTCTGATTGTGGCGTTATGGCCCTGCAACAGACTGGGGGCCTGCCCAGGGAGTACCTGCCTTCCATCCAGAAAATGACCCTAAACGGGATTCAATGGGTTCAAACGATAGATGGATAATTGTCACTAATGTCTGAGGGTTTTTTTTTAATGAAATATCAGTTTTAAGGAATTTTTCAGAAGTTAGAGAATTGATCACAAAAGCTGTTCATCATCTCATAAGTTTATTCATTTTGGGATTCATGCTTAAATAGTTCAAGATATATATATATTTTTTTTTTAATCTCACGCTTTATTTAAATTCTTAGGGTTTACTTACTTGTTAACCCCTATAAATCCAGACCCATTTTTTCTCAAAAATAAAATGGTGTGTATTTTAAAACAAACCACAGAATCCGTTTCTGATATTTTTCTGTTAACGGATGTCACCAAGTTGTTTCTGGTTCATGTTAAAGTGGATGCTGTTGTCACAAATAATACAAATATAGCAATAAGCTTTATCCCAGTTTGACGTTTCCAAACTTTTCCAACACCCCATCCTGTTTGTTTGCTCACACAGTTTTGTTTACTCGGGTTAGGCTGAGGTGTAATTAGATTTTAGTCACGTTAATTAACTCCCATTTCTGAGTGTGACCGTAGAGACCGACCTCTGCTGGTGTATCACCAAAGTGACAGAAAGCATTAGATCTCATCTTAGCTCTTTATTGAAAATCTCGAGCTGCTGCCAAGGATGAAGAGTATCTGCGTAAACAAACCAGCAGGTTGCAAAAACGGGGAAAAGGACGCCATCAATCTGCAGGTTTTATGAAAAGATGCGCCTATTGATTGAAGAGAATTTAAATGATTGCAAAGCAACTGAAACGTCAGCAAAATAAGCAGTCCAAGTCACATTTGTGATGAGACTGTATGCCAGACGTCAGCAGCGAGCATGTCTCTGAAATGTACAGTAACACTTAAAGAAAATACTTTAGAAAATGACATGTTGTTGCTCATTGGAAATAACAGGGTGGGATGAAAAAAGAAACCTGCAGGGATCTGAAAAGACAGAGAACGGTACATGTAGATCCGAGTGATTGATCACAGGGAAAGGAAATCAAAAACACTTTCACTTTAAACAGAAATGATCGAAATAAAATCATACTAAAGTTCCTTTTAGTGTTGAATAAACATTTTCATCTGCAAACATAACAAAAGCCCACCTGTCATGTTTATTTAAACTAAAAAAATGTTTAAAAAAAGTATCACTGATACCAAAAAAACACTCATTTTTTGGCTGTCACTACTGGGTGATAAAGAAAATTGTGTTTTTTCTAACAATTAAAATTATTTTAAGCAGAGGCTGATACTAAAACTTCAAGAAATTAAATATTTTATGAAGCAAAATAACCCCTGGTAAATAAATTTCAGTTGTCATTGGTGGCTTACAATGGTCCACACTTCCCATACTGGTCCGGTCCATGGGTACCTACTGGGCCACACACCAAAAATGCACTCGTGACTTACATAAGGGACTTTTATATGGATTCCACATTTGTCTCTCCACCACATCTGTCTATGATTTACTCTTGACGTATAGCAAGATGTTCGCCTTGCTCACGTGTTTTACATACATGAGCTACTTTTTTAAAGTAAGCTAAGGAAAATTCCAACGTTAATAATAAAAAAAATGTTTTCAAAAAGTTTCTTTGAGCAGAAAGGATCCAGTGATGAAAACCAATACTTCAACGTCAAAGAAAAAGAAATCCCAATTCCCTCACACTTAGCTCTGCACAGTGTCTGACTCTCTATTGTTACAAGGAAGCTGTCTAGAAAGTTGTATTCACTGTGGATTTATGGATTATCATTAATTTATGGATTATTATTTTAGTAGTAATATTATATTTAGAAAATACCAGTTTTAAGAATGTATTTATAATTTTATTTTGTAGTATTAATCCAGCATCACAGCTTAAAAGTCAGTGAGGTAAAGGTTTGCATCCGGATGTTAGCCTCCACTTTCACATTTGAATGGGTCCTACACAAAACCTAAAGTACAATGAAAGTTTAAGCTGCAAATATTTTACAAGAAAATTCAACAAAGTAAAGTTTCTGAGAACTTTTATTCTTTATCTGACTGTATTGCTAAATTTGTCCTGAATTGAGAATTTTAGAGCAACACACCTGAATCCTTATGGTAAGGTCCACTTTTTGGCAGTTCTCTCTGTTTTTCCTATGATTTCTTCCATTATTGTTGTCGAAAAACAGGACATCTGGGGTCGAGTCTGTTTGTTTGCTTTATTTATCAAATGAAACACTCATTTCTGCTTAATTCATGTTAAGATGATCTCAGCTGTATAACACAGAAAAGACTGATTCTCCTGCACACGGAACTAAAAACATGAGATCTGAAATTCTCCACTGAGCTCTGCTCCTCAGTCTTTGATTAGAAAAGACTGTTTGATTATTTACTTGTAAACTAGCCCCAGAAATTTGAGATCTTTTGACTAACTCAAAACTGAACATACGGAGCACCATGAACATATTTGCATTCATTTGATATTACTGAATATTTTTCATGCTTCTTTTAATCATTTTCAGTGAAAACAGGAAGCGTTGTGTTTTCTGAAAGAGCTGCTTTGATATTTCTGTGCAGGAGAGGCAAACAGTGTTCTCCCCTTGCAGACAAACACAAACACACATAGTTTAACTCCAGGCAGAAACTTGTATTGTACAAAACAACACTGTTTCCCTTCACGCACTGCTCAAATACATGAAAAACAACGCTTTCCACGAACCCTGAGCTGTAATTATAACAGCAAGTAGTGTAACTGTTGTGCGACACTGCTTTGCTTTCCAGCTGCTACGTCGGCTGCATTATCCTGATGCTTATAGAGGGCCTTTTTGGGAAGGGTTTTGTTGTCAGACAGCTCAGAAAATCCTCTGCTTTTGGCTGCTCTTGACACTCTGGTTGAACCCGTCCTATTAACGCTGGATTACCGTGGAGGGGCCACATCTCCTCGACGAGGGAGCAGAGCACAGCGTCGGAGAGGGGATGATTTCATCTTGCATCTTTTAATTGCTTCAGCATCTCGTTGTGCACTTTCAAGATCTGCCAAGCAGCTTTAGAGTCCCAGAGAAAAAATAAAGAGTGAAGCAAATGTTTAACAGAAATGCTCTAATTCCAAACACTAAAGGTTTACAGCTTCAGCTTGATAGCTTTACAGTCTCAGATGAGGCAACCTGTCCAACCAGATATACGGTCTGAAAACAGCTGCTGAATTCCATTCTGGCTAGTCTTGCATAAAAACTGCAGGGAAACCAAATGTTATACTTGTCTATAACTTTACTGTAATTAAAATACATTTCCTTTTTTCATGTAAATCATGTTTGAGACAAACAAAACAGTTTTTGACTGTGAGTTAAAACATGAACAGCAAAAAAACTGTAAAGCTAAATAGTATGAATACATAAATGCTCAATAAAGTTAAGACAACCAATAAGAAGCTGAACAGTGCTGAAAAATACTGAATTATGTACCTATTAGCGGATATTAGTGTAGAAAGGAAACTATATGGTACTATGATAACGGTTGTTAAATATATATATATGAAAAAAAGCTCAAGAAAGGACATAGTTAGGTTTTGGGGTTTTTTTTGTTTTGTTTTTTTTTTTTTTTTGGGGGGGGGGGGCTAATTGATTATGTTCATTGTTAATATTATCTTCAGCACAGCAGTTTTAGTGTTCATATAGGGCCTCCAAGCCACTAGGGGGCCTCAGAGCAGCATCTATAGCTTCATAGCAAATAAGGACAACAGACAATCAGACAGACTTCTTTATCTTTAAGCAATATTTATGATTAAAAACATAAAATACAATCACTTAAAACTATGTTGAAAGGTCAGAAAGAATAAGGATGAAACCCCTGGTTCTCGGGCACGGCGGTGGCTGCAGCTCTTGAGCAGATGGGTACATCATAAAGATTAAAGTTCATAACCTCCAGTTTGTAAAAACTGGTGTGACTTGACAGAATAAAAGGTATTTTGGGAGGAGATATTAGTGTTTGGTAAGTTTTGGTTTTGTGGATATTTCCTTGGTCAGGTGCACATACACATCAGTTGGCATGAGAATTTCCAATTGAATTACAGAGCCATTCTAACGTCTCCAAATGGGGACCACAGCAAGGAGGGGACCTGTATTCTGCATTGTCAGCTATAACATCATTATAGCTTTTGCCATAGCTTCATATTTTGATGCTAGATTTTACTTTCTGGTCGTTTTTCTTCCAGCGGTCTATCGACCTTCAACTGGACCTTTTTTTTTCTCCATCTTTTGTGTTGTTTAAAACCACATATGTGTATTTTTTTAATGAATAAACCACCTTTGTTAAAACAGTTTTTTTCTTTCTTGCATTTAGGTTAAGGATCAACTCAGACTTTATTGTATTAAAAAGCTACCAGTGAAAATATTTTTATCCAAATACAACACATTTCTCATTGGAAAAATTGCATATTGCCTTTATACTGAAATGAGAGGTTACAAGATTGGGTCATATTTTTATTTCAAAGTGAAAAGAGGCTTAGCTCGTATTTGAAAATTATAGATGATTAAGAATTATAGTTGAAAAGAACTATAGGATCCAAACATTATCCTGCTTGAAGCCTAAACAAATCTGGAGGCAGTTCTTCCCTCAGTTTCTGCTTTGCCACAATCCCACCAGGTTAAGATGTTTAACCATGACAGCTGTGTGGTTGTTACTTCCTTCATGCATCCCATTCAAGTCAGACCAGTTTGCTTTGATAACTTTATTCAGGATATTCTATTATATTAACTAGAGATTTAACTATTTATTTGAACAATGTTTCGATTCCTATCGTAATTTTTGAATAACGATCTGATTCATTGTCCAAATCAGTTCATTTTGAACGATCTGATTGGATCTGATTCTCTGACCTAAAGTGGATCCAGGACATCTTTATCTAAAACTTCCAGCAGTGAGACTCAGACAGAAATTCCTGCTACTGAACAGTGAAGTTTTCCAGATTCTTGGATTTCTTCCAGATCATCAAGTATAAATGAAATCTGTGTCCAAACAAACCAGTAAACTAGAATGAATGTCAAATCCATTCACATGTTAGTTTCCTAAAGTTCACCACTGTTGTTTTTCCACATCCAAAGAATCCAAAGGGAACATTCTTAGAACATTCTAGACACTGGATGGTCACATGACTTTGCTAAATTCAGTCTGTCCACACATTGGACTGGAATGATGGACTGATCAGTTTTTGATGACGTCACATGTGTGTTGATGGTTGTGATGCACCTGGTCATTTTTACCTTATAGTAAAATAAACCTACTATGTCTCAATCCAAATAGTATTTTCCGAGATCAATTAAAATCAATTAATTTCACTCTGATACAAATTTATAATGGTAGAGGTTGACTCGATCTACAACTTGTGTCAGACTGTCGTGGTCTGGTGGCATCGTAGGAATGAAATTTAAATTAATCAATTAGGTCAATTAAGCGTTACACCTCTAATTTAAGACCTTATTCTCAGTACTATGAAGCATGAGAATGATGTTCCTAGAAAAAATTTTTTCTGCTGACAAACCCAAATCAGACATGAATAAAACATTACTTTATGCTAGAAATGTGAATGTTTTACAAAGTTGGATCCCTGCTCCCCTTGCAGGTTTTGATTGAGTGACAAAGCAGCATAACAGGTTGCAGGACAGCGTCTGAAAACCAGCCTGAATGTTTTTTTTCCTCTCTCATCTCTCAGTCCATCAGCACTCTGTACAGTTTGCACCAGACACACTCATCTCTCAAAAGCACAAATAAATCACTCACATTTCACCATACCATAATAGTTTTAAATAGAATGTACTCACCATCAAGGCTTCCCAACACAAACTTTCAGACCAGACCTTTGTACATATCTTCATACATATGTTTTTGCAACAGGAAGTGACTTCACATGTCATTTTCTGCCTCTTTATCATTTTCTGTTGAAACGACTTATGTCTCTTTGTGTCTAAAATATTTCTAATCTTTGGTTTATGTTTACCAATTCTGTGAGTTGTAAGGCAGGAATTTGTTTAAAAAGAAATGTGTGGTTAATTGCCCTGTGGGAGGGGCTAAGCCTTAATAAGGTAGGGGAAGGGGGGCTTTTTCTAGTTAGAGGATGAGCCGTCTTGTTGCAGTAGTTGCAACACTTTCTCGCAAAAGTTCATTTTTTCATTCTTCATTCTCATTCATTCTTTGTTTTGTTACGGACCTTAAATCCAATTGTTTTTTCTCTAAGTTTCTGACTGTGCCATCTCAATTTTGTCTTCATTTTGTAAGAAAAAAACACACACAGTCTATTTCTGTGTTGTGAACAAAATAGTCCTTTTTCCAACACTTTGTCCTGACATAGAAACATTTAAAACAAAAACGCCGTTTTTCAAAGGAAAAGATGATTCGTTTTTTTCTTTCTTTCAAAGCATTAAGGTCAAATCATTTCACATTTTTCAAACTTTTCACCTTATATTAAATCCTTAAAACTGTATTCATAAAACCACAACACCTATATATATGCTTAACCTGCTTTGGTTCACCTTAATTAAATGAATGTTTTGCCTGTTGAGGGCCCCACAAGACTCATTATGCTGAGCCTGGTGAAACACAGTTATAATTGACCCCCCCTCATCTTCAGACCTGTCAACACTGGAGTGACTAAATTTAATCACTTCATTTCTGTTTTCCCTTTTAAATTCAGACCAACAACCACTGAGGGGCTGCGGGTTGATTAGAGCACATCACCATTAACAATGATCACATAAGGGATGAGAATTCAATAACACTTCTCATGCTTTATCCATGCTGTAATGAATAAAAGCCACCATGGCTGAAAGTACTGCAGCTCACATGAGCAGCAGTACTGTAATTTGCCCCACAACAATTGGACCAAATGATCATTTCAGTTGTGTTCTGCTGAATTTCACAGGCAATAAGTGATATGAGAGCAGCTGAGAGCAGACTCCTCAGAGAAGCCGTGATTATCTGATGTGTGTTTGCTAAGCTGCACTGTGCAATCATCTATTTAATAATTTACCTTTTTACACTGCCAGATGAGAACTGCTTTTCTTCCACACGAGCCGAAACGTTTCCAGCTCTTTCCTCAAAGAAAATGGTCTTTTCAGCTTCATTTATTGGTGATTTGCAAACTTTCAGCATTCTGCTTTAGGGCAAATGTTTAAAGCTCAGCGACTTTAGCTAAGATAGCAAAACAAGCTATAAGGATGGCTGCTGGGGTTACATCACAATCGTTACAAGATCTTCAGTGTAAAATGAAAGCAAACTGTTTATTAGTTTTTCTATAGGTGCCATAGAGCTCATACCCACGATCCATGTCTCAATCAGTGTTGGGCTCATTTTATTTCTCCGATCTCCATAATTTATAAACAGTAATGTAGACTGAAAATACTCTCTCTCTCACACACTATCTATCTATCTATCTATCTATCTATCTATCTATCTATCTATCTATCTATCTATCTATCTATCTATCTATCTATCTATCTATCTATCTATCTATCTATCTATCTATCTATCTATCGTGCTGGGGTTAGTGATTACAAAGTATTGAATTACTGTAATTTAATTACTTCTGTCAGTAACGGAGGAATATAACAATTACAGTTCAATTTTCAGTTGATTACAATTACAGGATTATAGAATTCCTCATTACTTAGCTTTTGTAGGCTTTGACATTTTTCTCTCAGTTAAAGCCTGGTCCATACACACATGCATGCGCAGAGTTCAGTCAAATTACAGACATGCCTCCATTCCTGGAGTCCCATTGCTCTCCAACGTGGCTCAAAGATGAGATGATGAGAGATACTGCAAGGGTCAGCAGAGCAGAGAATCACCCTGTTTGCTGATGTGTAGGTTGCAAATGAAACAACTCTTAAGCTCTTTGTTGTGAAAGAAAAGAGCTGATTCCTTCCTGGAAGTTGCTTTTTTTTCTATAATTTGACTCTCTTACTGTATGTTCTCTCTTACCTACATGTGACTAAGTCTCTGCTCAATATGAGTTAGCTCTCCATACGCTCTGCAGAGGTGGGGGGTTTGTTCGGTAGACCCACAGCAGTGCAGAACTTTGCAGAAAAGGCAGATGGAGAGACAGAGAGTCAGGTCATGTCTAATAAAACGAGGTCATGTCTTGAACCCAGTTCATACTTTGGACGAGGTCATTGCTTTAAAAATGAAGTTAAATGAAAGGCAGGAGGATCTTGTTTGTGCTGTTCTTCCCTTGAGAATTGTATTTAAGTGGACAAAAAGTAAAGTAACGAGTAGTAAGTTACTTTTCAAATAGGCAATGAGTAAAGTAATGTAATTATAGTTTTTATCCAGTGACTAAAGAAAAGTAAATATAGACTATGTAAAGTTTATATATGTATATCAGAAAAAGAAAAAAAAACACCCCTCTCACCCCTCTGCGGGTGGTTTCTCCTCCAAGCTCAGGTCCTCTACCAGAGGCCTGGGAGCTTGAGGGTCCTGCAGTATCTTAGCCGTTTCTAGCACTGCGCTTTTCTGGACTGAGAGGTCTGAGGTCTTTCCAGGTATCTGTTGTAGCCACTCCTCCAGCTTGGGGGTTACTGCCACGAGTGCTCCAATTACCACAGGCACCACTGTCACCTTCACTTTCCAGGCTTTCTCCAGTTCTTCTCTGAGTCCCTGGTATTTCTCCAGTTTCTCATGTTCCTTCTTCCTGATGTTCCCATCACTTGGTACTGCCACATCCACCACAACGGCTTTCCTCTGTTCTTTATCCACCACTACAATGTCTGGTTGGTTCGCCATTACCATCCTATCAGTCTGGATCTGGAAGTCCCACAGGATCTTTGTAGGTGTTTCCCATTTTGACCTTGGGGTTTCCAGTTCATATTCTGCACACATGTTCCTGTATATTATTCCAGCCACTTGATTGTGGCGCTCCATGTATGCTTTCCCTGCCAGCATCTTACACCCTGCAGTTATGTGCTGAATTGTTTCAGGGGCCTCTTTGCACAGCCTACACCTTGGGTCTTGTCTGGTGTGGTAGATCTATACCTTGGGTCTTGTCTGGTGTGGTAGATCTATACCTTGGGTCTTGACTGGTGTGGTAGATCTGAGCCTCTATCGCTCTGGTGCTCAGGGCTTGTTCCTGAGCTGCCAGGATGAGTGCTTCAGTGCTGTCCTGTAGGCCAGCCCTTTCTAGCCATTGGTAGGACTTCTTGATATCAGCCACTTCAGTTATGGTCCGGTGGTACATCCCATGCAGGGGTTTGTCCTCCCATGAGGATCTGTCCTCCAGCACTGTATCCTCTGCTCTCCATTGCCTGAGACATTCACAGAGCACACTGTCAATTGGGGCCTTGAGCTTGATGTATTCATGGATCTTGGATGTTTCATCCTGGATAGTGGCTTCTACGCTCACTAGTCCTCGGTCTCCTTCCTCGCGTCTAGTATACAGTCTCAAGATGCTGGATTTGGGATGGAACCCTCCATGCATGGTGAGGAGCTTTCATATCTCAACATCCATGGTCTATATCTCTTTCTTCAGCCATCTTATTATTCCTGCAGGGTATCTGATAACTGGCAGTGCGTAGCTGTTTATTGCCCGGGTCTTGTTCTTGCCATTGAGCTGGCTTCTCAGGACTTGCCTTACTCGTTGGAGGTATTTAGCTGTTGCAGCTTTCCTTGTTGCCTGCTCCAGGTTGCCATTTGCCTGTGGAATTCCAAGGTACTTGTAACTGTCCTCAATGTCTGCTATTGCTCCTTCTGGGAGTGAGACCCCTCCTGTGTGGACTACCTTGCCTCTCTTTGTCACCACCCGGCTGCATTTCTCGAGCCCGAATGACATCCCAATGTCAGTACTGTAGATCCTGGTGGTGTGGATCAGGGAGTCAATGTCACTATCGCTCTTAGCATGTCCGCCATGTAGAATAGGTGACTGATGTAGGCCCCATTTCTGAGTCGGTGCTGCATGGATTTGAGTTCCTGTTGATGTAGTGTGTTACTGATGGTAGTCTTTGTTACTTTGGTCCCAGCTCTCTGCAGGTCATTCACCAGGTCCCCCATATGGTTCTGGAATTTTTGCTCACAGTACTTGTGATCATTTTGACCCCACGGGGTGAGATCTTGCGGGGAGCCCCAGATGGAGGGAGATTATCTGTGGTTTTGTATGTCTTCCATTTCCTAATAAATGCTCCCACAGTTGAATTATTCACACCAAGCTGCTTACCTGTTACAGATTCAGTCTTCCCAGCCTGGTGCAGGTCCACAATTTGGTTTCTAGTGTCCTTAGACAGCTCTTTGGTCTTGGCCATAGTTGAGTTTGGAGTGTGGATGTTTGAGGTTATAAACAGGTGCCTTTTATATAGATAATGAGTTCAAACAGGTGCCATTAATACAAGTAACGAGTGGAGGACAGAGGATCCTCTTACAAAAGAAGCTACAGGTCTGTAAAAGCCAGAAATATTTCTTGTTTGTAGGTGACCAAACACTTATTTTCCACCATAATTTACAAATATATTCTTTAAAAATACCTAACAGAACTTCATAGTATACTAACCTCACTGGGCATTGCATGTAACTACTGCTATTCATCCATTTCATAAACCCCCTTAATTCCTTTTTGGGGGCAAAGGTTTGCTGGACCCTATCCCAGCTACTGTTGGGCAAAGGCAGGGTACACCCTGAACAGGTCACAAGTCTGTTGCAGGACCACACAATCACATATCCACCTAAGAATAAATTGGAATCACCAATTAACCTCCATAGTTTTGGACTGTTGTAAGAAACTTGAGAAGCTTACTTCAACTAATATCGTGGCGCAGACAGACCTACTGAGACAGTTTTGAAAAAGACTATAATTTCTCTGCTGATTGCAGCCACGGTATTAATCAGCTCAGTCAGTGACACCACCTGCCTGCTCCGTATTTCGTAAGATAAGAGGAGGAACAAGCAGGGCACCAACCATCCAGCCTTCTGCATTTGCAACCCACATCTGTGCACGTCCTGCACCCCCCCACAGATCTCAACATTTAATGATTGTTTCATCTGCTCAAGACTGTAATCCTCTAATCTCTGTCTGTCATATTTATCATCTCCCTCTGCTCTGCTGAAAGCCCGACTCCACCTTCAGCTCAGGAGCAAATAATCCTCTTACACTGGAAACACAAGGAAATGTTGTTTTTCTTTGCAAAGTGGTCATCAGTGAGAGGAACTAAGTGAAGCGTTGGGGGGCTTTTTTTTCCCACTGAATCAAGCAGACACTGGTGAAAAGTCTGTGATTTACTGACAAGAAGGAGGCGGGTAGTTTGACTGAAGATTAATTAAGTCTGCAGCGTTGTATGCAACGCTGTTTGTAGCGCTGCATGCAACACTGCATGCTGTGGAATGATCAATTTGTCTGTGCCTCTGGTCCCATGCCATGGATGACTGTGTGAAGAAATGACAGAACAAAGTCAGAAAATACTGTTTTGAGCTCCGTCTGTAATGGAACAGTTCATCCAGAGAAACATTTCCCCGCATCCATGTTCACATAATTGATTAAAAAAAAACTCTGAAAATGTGACAAGACATGTAGAACAAGGGCCCTGAAACAGACTGGTGACCTGTTCTGTTCTGAAGCCCGCCTTTACCCAACAACGCCCTTACCACAAAAGGGAATCAGGATGGATGGATGGATGGATGGATGGATGGATGGATGGATGGATGGATGGATGGATGGATGGATGGATGGATGGATGGATGGATGGATGGATGGATGGATGGATGGATGAAAATTATACCCAACTTATTTTTCACATTTCAATTTTTCCTGTGATGGAGATCAACAAAAATCCAGTGAAGGTGAGGTTGTGTTGTTTGGCCTCACAGAGTAGAGTGACAGAAACATGGAAGATGCCGGCACAGAGCTCATGTTTTTCTATTCACCATGGAACTGCATCAAACTTTTGCCATTGAGTTCAGCTTCATTTGACAGAAGGGAGAGACTCAGCTGTGTCTATCTGCTGCAGAAACGACACATCACAAAGTTGACAAGTAAAGGAGCAAATCCCAACCTCTGACCTCCATGTTTTTAGAGCAACTCTCCTTTTTCCTTCAGGCCTTCAGGACTGACGATGGGGGTTGCGTTGCCCTGTAAATGCAATCTAACTTCAGCTGTCTACTATCAGTATTTCTTCTGCTAGAATAGATTGTGTCAATGGAATTGGGTAGATACAGGTGGGGGAAACCGATGTGACCGTAAGGAGATCCTTAGAGCTCAGCTTTGAAGAGGTTGTGTCCGAGTCGCCGCCTGCTGTCATCCTGCAATAAATTTAGCTCATGTTAAAAAGTAATTGTTCACACAGGGGTTTAGTGGACATGACTTTGACTCCGAGTTAACCTTGGTGGCGGCCAATGAGCCATCTTAACCTGTCACATTAATAGAGGAGATTTATATTCTCATAACAGGGGGCACTGGCAGTGAAATTACTCAAATTGATTGGTGACTAATGAATGACCACCACCCTGTGTTGTGGTAATGCATTCCTCTGACTGATTGTGGTCAACCGGGTTTAGGACGGCAGCCAAAGAGATAAGTTTCGTAGTCGAGCTGTATTAATTAACAACTCACAGGAAATGAATCTCCAACCATGAGTCCATTACTCAACCCGGGATGAACTTTTAGCAGCTCAGAGAAATGTGTGCTGGTTTTGGGATGTTTCATGATGTGTTTTCAAATCCAAAAACAAACATTTCCTCGAAAAGAGCATTAGGGTCAGAGAGAATCAAGGCTCTACTTTAGTTATTGGATGATAAAATTAGAACCTTTTGGGATGAAGAAGCCTTTAAGTTGAAAGAATAACGATAAGTTTGTTTAAAAAGTTAAAAGCATTTATCCACTTTTTATGTGGAATCCTTAATAAATACCTTATTGATCATCTTCTCCAGATCATCCAAACAATTAATTATATTCAAATCTAAACTAAGCTTTACTAATAGAGCAGATTTCCTGTTACAGAACACTTCAAAGAGTTTTACATTAAAAAACATCTCAACGATAATAATAAGGATGAAGAAAAACGAACCCTTTCATGGAGACCCACTCAACTGAACTCTTCAACTTTTCATCTTTCTCATTTTTGTACTTAGGAAGGTCAGTTTTTAATAAGAATTGGGGCAGAGAAACTATGGAAGGATTTCTTTATGAATGAAAATGCTGTATTTCTATAGGGTTACAAAATATGCCTAAAAAAATATTGAACTTCCATTTTGAAACATGTATTCAGGGCGGCTGTGGTGCAGTGATGGACTGGATCGACCTCTGATCTGAAGATCACAGGTTTGGTTCCCGCCCTGCCTGCCCTGGCATCGAAGTGTCCTTGGGCAGGACACAGAACCCCACATGCTCCTGGTGGTTGTGGGTTGGCGCCAATGATCAGCAGCGTTTGTGTGGGTGAATGGGACTGAGACAGTAAAGCACTTTAAGTACACAATATTTTCCATGTATTTTACACACATTGACATTTAAACAATGGTTTTGGGGATTTTCTATCACTGTATTATTTTTTGGAATTTATATACTACGGAGTATTATTATTATTGGAATTTTTTAAGGTGGTGGCTTTAAATAAACAATCTAAGATTTTACCTCTCCTTGCACCATATTCAATATTTTTTACTTTTTTGTGTATTTTAATCATTCAAAATAAAAATAATTCACTTCGGGGCACAGGAATCAATTGTAAGACAAAAAGCAACAGAAGTACAAGATCCTGCAACTCTTTCAATCAAAGCTTCCATTTTATGTGATATTGGAATCAAACCAAGAGGTTTCTTCTTCTAGTTTCACGTGCTATATCTTGAAATAAAATGCTCTTCTTTCCTGACACAAACATTTTTCTTTGGACTCAGAATATCTGTTTTTAGGACAGTAATCACTGAGGTAAATGGCAGTGAGTCTCTGAGGAAGCCAAGTGTTGGGTTTAGAAAAGTGAAAAACCTCCAGTGGAGACGAGGCTGTGACAGTTGGCTTCTTCTTGAGGACTTTCTCCAACACAGCTGGGCTCCATGAATTCATTATCATATCAAACTGCTTAATGACGATGTGCATCATGATTGCATTATTATGTAAATTCATATGGAATCACCCACACCTGTTTCATGTAGAGCTCGTCTGCACTTGCACTTTACTAGCAGAAAATGGAATAAAAACTTCAGTTCTGTGTAAACGTCTGCAGCCTGAATTCATCCCTTCCCTTTTTTTATTTCTTTTTGTTTCCAGCCAGACTCTCATGTAATCTTTCAAAGTGGTCTGGAATAGTAGACTGAAGGTCTCTCAGGTTTGCTTTTTCCCTTTATTCCAGTCTCAAAACAGATCATTTTCAAAGGAATTTCTTTCTTATTTTAGCAAGCATTCTGATGCATGAATCATTCAAAGACTCAGGGAAAAGAAGCTGTTGTGTTGCAGATCACTGCACAGAAAAGAGGAACGGCTTCACTTTTTTTCCACTGGTTCCTGACCGGCCTGAGCAGCTCATGCTGTTCTCATCTTTCAGTTTCATCAACTTAAGAAAGTCTCAATTGAGATGAAAGCGTTCAAGCTCCATTGGAGAAAAGTGTTTGGTCTGATTTCACAGGTGTGCCTGTGAAAATGGCAGGCAGCACCTCAGACTTCTGTCAGTGAAAATGTTCTGACTATTCTGAAGATTTTTTGGTGCATCAATAGAGAAATGTTTTAGAGCGGGACATGGAAACAATGACATCATCTTTAACGGCAAAGAAGAGACTGTGCAGGGTTCCATTAAAACACTGGAGTCTGTCATCTTCTTCAACCTTTTTCATGATTGATAACTGATGCTGGACACAAATTGGAAAATAAATCACTTTATTTTAATGATTTACATTTTAAATTTACAGTACAATCATTAACATATATAAGAATCTATGGAGAGAAATTAGACTCAGTCGGATTTGTGCGTGCGTAATTCTTGATTTGTGCGTAAATTAGGATTTGTGTATGCATATTCTTGCTTTGTGCGTGCGTAAATTAGGATTTGTGCATAAATTTGGATTTGTGCGTGATTTGTTACTCACATAATACGTTTTGTGTATAAGTTAAAAAAATATAAAATTAAAAAAATACAAAATGCAATTTACGTATGCACAAATTAAGATTACAACAGCTTGAAACTACTTACACACACACATCTTTAAAAAAACATGCACGAATCCCTTGTTACGCACACACGAAGCGAAAGTTACGCACGGATCTACCATGAGACTGTTTTCACGTCTCACAAATTCGTCCGTAAGTGCTGCGTTTAAATACCAGTGGAATGCTCGGTCATTAGAATTTTACTATCAGCCTTCCCTTCTACACGTATCCAGACAATGACTCAATTAATACATGAAGACAGTTGATGTTAGTGTTGAACATAGAAGCTACTTACTTCGGGGCGCTGACCACCGAGATGGGCCGCCATTCTTCCCTTGACTCTCAGTCTGACTGCCTTTGATTTTTCCGGAAGAAAAAAAACAGTGCCCCCTACTGGTCGTTCCTGTTACCCATTTTGTATCAATTCGGTGTCTCGGAGAATAATATACTTTTAATATATATATTAGCGTTTAAAAGTGAATGTCATATTCTCAGATAATAATTTTTATTTTCCTTTAAAGTTTTTTTAAGCCCTGCTACACCCACTGAAGGAAATACATTTAGAAGGGAAGGCTGATAGGAAAATTCTAATGACCGAGCATTCCACTGGTATTTAAACGCAGCACTTACGGACGAATTTGTGAGACGTGAAAACAGTCTCATGGTAGATCCGTGCGTAACTTTCGCTTCGTGTGTGCGTAACAAGGGATTCGTGCGTGTTTTTTAAAGATGTGTCTGTAAGTAGTTTCAATCTGTTGTAATCTTAATTTGTGCATACGTAAATTGCATTTTGTATTTTTTTAATTTTATATTTTTTTAACTTATACACAAAACGTATTATGTGAGTAACAAATCACGCACAAATCCAAATTTATGCACAAATCCTAATTTACGCACGCACAAAGCAAGAATATGCATACACAAATCCTAATTTACGCACAAATCAAGAATTACGCACGCACAAATCCGACTGAGTCTAATTTCTCTCCATAAGAATCCAACTACTGATATGTTCTTAGAGGAATAAGCTTAAGCCTTAGCCACATTCACCTGCATGGGGCTTGACCCGTACATCCACCTCAAGGGACGCCATGTGGATTGAACGTACCATTGTCGTGCGTGTGGTAAATGTATTGTGAAATATAGGATAAAGTAGGTTACGGGTAATGCCAAACCAGAGTTTGGCAAATGGTTTTATGAGCAATTACACAATTAATGTAATTCCAGCAGATTCTAAAGCGGAGAAAAGCAGCTTTCCACATATATACACATACATATATGGTGCAAAGCCCGCTTTTCCACATGTTTGAAATATCTGATTAACGCTGATTGCTAGGCTGATTGATTGATAGGATTGATCGGCTGCACGGTGGCGCAGTGCTTAGTGCTCTTGCCTCACAGCAAGAAGGCCTCCAGTTCAAGTCCCAGCTGGGGGACCTGAACCAGAACATCAATGGGGGACCTTTCTGTATTTGCATGTTCTCCCCGTGCATGCGTGAGATCTCTCCAGGGTCTCCAGCTTTCTCCCACTATCCAAAAACATGCTTCATACGTTAATTGGTTAATCTAAATTGTTCCTAGGTACTAAAGTTCAAAATAAAACACTAGGGAATTTTCAAAATAAATTAACAGTAAGCATGGTGAGATCCTAGTTTCCTCACTATGGGTCTGACACTAAATTTATTTATTTAACGTAATCATAGTAGTAGGTTTAGGGGATGTCATCTGGACTTAGTTTTTAAAGTTAAAAGAGGTTTCAATTCTTATCCAAGAAGCTTTGTCAATTCTGAATTAGCTGGTAAAAGAGCTGGTTTATATGCGCTCATGGGGGAGGAGTCAGACCTGAAACTGGATGGTATTGTCAACTTAGCCTACATGGTTTCGGGTCGCTAAGAGTCCTTTGTCCTCAGCTGGGGGTTGGGGGGCCAGTGCCTCCCTCCCCAAACTGGTCATCTCTTTCAGCTGTTAACGACCCAGGTGGAACTGGTTCAATTTGTTTAGGTTTCAGAACACTCCTGTAGATGGATGGAGGAATAAACCTGAGACCACCATTCTTATTAAGAGAAGGTTTATCCTTCTTGACAAAGCTGGCTTCTTTCACTCCTTGCTCAAACCATCCTTTCTCTCTGGCTAGAATTCGGACCTCACTGTCCTCAAAGGAGTGGTTTGTGGCCTTCAGGTGGAGATGCACTGCAGACTCAGGTCCACTTGAATTGGCTCTGCGGTGTTGGTAAAGCAGCTTGTGTAGTGGTTATTTGGTTTCTCTTATGTATTGGTCATTGCAGTTATCTTAGCAGTGGATAGAGTACACAACATTACTCTATAGCTAGGAATTTTGTCATTTGGATGAACCAGTTTTTGTCTGATGTACTGACTAACTGGTTTGAGATGAACTGGGATGTTATGTTGTCTGAAAATCCTTTTAGGTTTTTCAGACAGGCCTGAGATATGAGGAATTGAAATACTGTTACCTTTAGGCTCTTGTTCCTTCTTGTCTTGTTTTTTTGTCTGTTGGGATCTGGTGAAAGCCCAGTTGGGATATCCACAGGTTCGGAGGGCTTGACGTGTATAACGTAATATTTAAAGATTAGAAATGCAATTTTTTAAACTGTATCACTCAGTTTCACCATCTTTTCGTATGAAAATCTTTCCAATCACAACAAAATCCTGTGTTTAGAGGATAAGATGCAAAAATGAATTTTTTTTTTTTTTTTTTTTTCAACTTGTCCTGTCCAACAGCTAGGCAGACAGATGAGAGCTGAGGGCCTCTTGGGTTGGTTGGGTTGGACATATTTTACTTTAACAAGAGGGGTTATTAATTTATTAAACCAAAGGTATGTCTGAATAAACCCCTTTTGTAATTGAGGCCAAACTTTATTAATTTCAAACATGTCTGAAAATCTTTGGTGTTGGACCGGACGGAAAAGGAAAGAGGGGAAGAAGAGAGAGGGACGTTAGAGAGAGGGGGGGTAGGGGGTGATAATAGGAGGGGAAGGGGGATAAGACCATGAAGCAGCATAAAGCAACAAGTTTACTGGTTGTTAATCATTATGGTAAGGTTCAAATGTAAAAAAAAACAAAAAAAAAGGGCGGAGCCTGTCCACACACACTCAAATGTTATAAACACACCTGTTAGTTGCAAAAATGTCCACCTGTCGACATGTACACAAAACAGATAGTGTTCACACGCATACTTATGCCTTAAAACCAACTAGTGTGAAATATTTCAGTCATTCAGTCTGTTGAGCTAACACCTGTGCTCAGGTGAGTGTTTATGTTCTTCTAAAATGGATGGTGGAACGTGAAAAGAAGGAGGGAGAGTGCCCAGCCATCCCCACCCCAAGACCCCCACCGCACCAGCAGCGGCAGCCGGAATCCCCCCAACGCCACACGGGAACCAGCAGGGAACAACCGCCGCCCGGGCGACCAAGCCCGCCACCCAGGCCAGGGCCAGCAGGGCCGCCGCAAGGCCCCCAGAGCCAGAGAGCAGGGAGGCACGGAGGGAAAGAGGGCGCCGCCCCAGCCCAACCAGGAGAGCAGCCCCCCCGCCGCGCCGGGAGAACCCAACGCAGGGCCCCACCGGAGAAGGACGCCCACAGCCCCAGACGAGCACCCCACCACCACCCAGGAGTTCCGGGCATCCCCCCGCCCCAACCCCAGGTACGAGCCAGGACCCCCCAAGGGAGACCCACTCCGCACTCCAGGCAGCCATCCGCCCGGCCCACGGTTGGTCCAGGGAGGAGCGAGGCAGGGGCCCGCCGCCCCCGCCCAGAAGGGGGGAACCCCGGGGAAAAAAGAGGGCCCACAAGGGGTGTTGTAAATATGGCCCGACCAGGCTCGGCCACAGTTGGAAATTTGGCGGGGCCCAGCACTCAGGAGCAAGGACTAGAACCCACCCCCCAGAGACGCGAACACCCCCGGCTCAGATGTAATGTGAACCCCCCCACCGCGCGGAGAGAGCTCCGCCGGGCCCAGGAAGCCGGCACCCCGGGGACACAGCCGCCGTTGCAAAGGGGCCCGTACCCCCCACCAGGGAAGAGGCAGGGGACAGATGGTCCTAGGTCCCACCTTCCTTGCAAAATGTGTGTGCGTGTATGTGTGTTTGAGAGAGTGTGGGTGTGCATGTGTGTGTGTTTATGTTGGGATGTATATATTGAGGGGGGAGGGGTGTGTGTACTAAGGGGGGTGCGGTTAAAATTGGCGGGTAGGGCACTAAGGGGACGTCTCCTGATTACTCACAGTGACGTCCCCTCACCCTCCCCACCAAGGGGCCCTAAATGTCTAAGGTGCGGTTAAAATTGGCGGGTAGGGTGCTAGGAGGACATCCGCTGCTTGCTGGCAGTGATGTCCAAGCACCCCCCCTACCAAGGGCCCTACATGTCTAAGGTGCAAATAAAACCGAAAGAGGGGGGGCCCACTCCATACGGCAACCACAGGAGGGGGGTCACTGCCTAGTAAACCCCCCCCCCAAGGCTCATCGCAGGCTAAGCCCCCCACCCCCTCACCCTATTATGAGGTTATATGAGGAAGGGGGTAAGTTGGGGACAGATGATAGACTGTCCCCCGGTGGTCAAACAGCCGTCCCCCGCCCCCCCCCCAGCAAGGGGGCCAGGCCCACCCAGCCCCGGGGCCCCACCCCGGAGGCGCAGACACCCCAGGCCCAGCACCACCACCCCCACACAGAGAGAGGGGAGCCAGAAAGCGCCGCCCCCCCCCCGGAGCAAGCCCAGGCCCCCACCCCCAAACGCCGGCCCTAGAAGAGCTCTGGTCAGGCCTCGACGGGACCGAGGCAGCCAACCGGCCGGGGAAACCGCCGATGGCCTCAGCGGAGACCCCGACCCGTCAACCCCCCCTGCCCCGTACCAATAGTGCCCCCCCCCCCTCCCCCAGAATGCCCCCCCACAGGTCAGGGCCGACAAGACCCCCACCCCCAGACCCCGCAGCCGAAGCGGATGACACCCAGAGCGACCGGGGGCCCCAAGAGGGTTGTCCCGTCCCGCCCCAGAGCCAGGGAAGGGCCGATCCCAGCCCCAGGTGTAGACGGGAAGCCCATCCAGCGCCGCTGGGCCCCCCCCCCCGTGCAGCACCCCCCGCCAACCCCCCCAGCACAGGCAAAGGGACCACCCCCCCAAGCCAAGCCAGACCACCACCCCACCCCCCCACCACGCACCCCCACACCCAAGCCCAGAGGACCACGCAGCGCCCCAGGCCGCCCCACCCAGGCGCCGGACCCGACCCCCCGACCAACGGAGCCCCCACCACCCCCGGCCAGGCACCGGACGCCCCGACCCCCACCCCGGCCCACGGCAGAAGGGCAAGGAGCAGCGACGACCATGCCCCCCCCACCCCCTAAGTCACGGAGTTAGCTATGGGAGACCAGAGAGACCGAATTCTTTCAAAGTTACTTGAACTTTGGGCTGACATTTTTTCCAAGCTGATATGATCAAGCAGCAGATTTCTGTGTTGACTTATATTTATATTTTTTTTGCTTTTCCAATTTATTAAAATAGTTTTTTTAGCAATGCAAAGAGTTATGAAAATGATAGAGCCTAATCCTCCTTCTACATCGATGGCACTCATGTCACCAAGCACACAAAGTGACGGTGAAGCTGTGATTGAAACCTTAAGCCAGACTGATAGATCGGCACATACCTGCTGCCAGAGAGCCTGGACAGGCGTGCAGAACCATAGTGCATGCATGTAATTGTCGGGTAGATTACTGTCACAGTGCTGACAAATGTCTGAGTTACTGAGACCCATCTTGAACATCCTCTGTCCAGTGTAGTAAATTCTGTGAAGAGTTTTGAAATGGATTAGCTGCAGATTTGGATTTTTTGTCATTTTAAAGGTGTTTAGACAAAGTTCTGACCAAAAACTTTCATCTGTGCTGATGCTCAAATCCGCATCCCATTTTGTTGTCGGAAGTGAAATATTGTTATCTAAATTACATATTTTGTATATTTTGGAGAGAGTTTTATTCATTGAGAAATTGATCAGAGTGGTAACTACATCTGGTAGCTTTAAATCGTTGTCTCTGTATTTAAACTTTTTAGTAATAATTGATTTAAGTTGCTGATATTCCAAGAAGTTATATATTCCATGTTTGTCTTGAAGTTCCTGGGGAGTTATGAATCTTCTATCAATAATTATGTGCTCTAGTTGTTTTATGCCCCCTGCTTGCCAAGCTGGGAAGTGGATAATTTTTTTGTTTATGAGGATGTCTGGGTTGTTCCAGATGGGTGTCATTTTGCACGGTTGAATTGATGATTTTGATATTTTGAGAAATTCCCACCAGGCTGTTAAAGTGGCATTTATATTAATACTTTTGAAACAAATGCAAAAATGAATTTAATGTATCCCAACATGCAGAACTGGAAACCAGACACTTCTATACACTGAAGACAATGAAAAGTAATGAAGACCACTGTAGATGATTGACATGAAGTGACTGATAGAGGACAGAACACGATCAAAACCACCACAGAACAACTGAACTAAACTGCAGAATCCTCACAGCAACAGCATGATATCATTAAATATTATTAATAACTTCAGCATACTGGGAATACAAGTTATAAGATTTTTTTGTTTAAAATATTGCCATCTGGATTAAACTTGATTTATGTTGATTATGCCTGCAGGACATTGTGCCAACATAAATACATTCAGTGTTTTATTGTTAAAGTATTTTCACACAACCAAAATACAAATTCTGCAGCCTTTTCTTTCTTTTTTGTGTAACTTTAAATGCAGATGATGAACTTCTGTAGCTCCTCCTCCAACCTGGTGATGCCTTCAGTCTCAGATGAGACATCAGAAAGTCAGAAGTCGTTTGGTAGTGACCATCACTGAACCAGGTCTGCTGTCATAGTTGTCCAAGTCTTCTTGGTTTTATTTTTTATTAAGATGATATAATTCCTCTTTTTTCTCTGCCTGGGTTGCATCATTATGGAGTTTAGCTCTAGAACCTGCTTCAGTTCTATACAATTAAACACTAGTCAATTTTTCTCTAAAAAAGTAATTAAATTAAATACATTTTTATGCACTATAAAAAAGCAAGTGTGGGACGGCAGGTTGCCCTATGTTTTTCCTGAAGATTTGGAAATACCTCTTCTTTGTGTGCAGAAACTCTGTTTAAGTCCAAACTAATATCTTGAATGCAAACATCTACATTTTGTATATATTTTCTACTCTGCATGTTATGTTTCAAATGCATTAAATGGTTTAATGGTTTCCTGAGGGCTTGCTGTCTCCTTATCCAGTAGGTGGTTGGAATAAGGTGAGTCCTCAAGGCAAATAATCTGCAGCTAAATCAAAGAGGACAGAGTAAAAGGCTAACTGTTTGCTGTGGGTTTTAACTGCTGCATGTAAGAAAGACAAAGAAACCCAGAGCTGCAGCTGACAAGCTATATTATTAAGTATATTATTCCTTCTGAGGACACCACCTGTATGTCCGTGTGATGCAATGTCTGCCCATGTCTTTATTGTCTCACTTTCTTAAATTGGCTGTCAATAGGTTGAAGAGAGCGTCTGTTTCCTGCAGCAGCGCGGTGCCGTCCTCAGAAGGACAGAGCTGCAGCTTGTCAGACCAGACATGCAAACATTGTCTTCTTAGAAACTCAACAAATCATCAGTGACTGTCAGGAAGGTTTTCTGTCCACTGATTCCTGTGTGTTTGATGGAAAATTCATTAAATATTTATTCATTTCCTGAATTCCTGATTTTATACACTATTTTATTATTGAGTTGAAAACATTTTACTTTTTAATCATGTTGTCTTTTATGTTGGTAACAAACTGTAAACAGTTTTACAGTGGAAACTGTTGGATCTTGAGTGGGAAAAATCTAGTCAGGAATAAATTAATGTTTGAATGTTTTTAAATAATACTGGAATTCTGACTCTAACTGTGGATCTTGAAGACTCTTGGGCTGAATCCGAATTCCTCCCCTTCCCACGGGGCTTTTCTCCACGTGGATGTGTTCTGAAGCACAGAAGTTGACATTTAAATGTAAATAATGACATTTTGTTTTAGCGTGATCTTTTTAAAGTTATAAAACCGATGTGGTTGTGTATTTCCGAGCGCTAGTAGCTCTGCGCTAACGTAGCTCTGCGCTAACGTAGCTCTGCGCTAACGTAGCTGACAGGCGACTATTGATGATGTCATTAGGTGGTGATACGTTTGAATTTGAAGACCGAGTCCGAATTCCAACCCCGAACCCCTAACTACTAAAAAAAAACTATGTAGTGCTGGACTGTGCAGTGCCCTGAATTTTAAAAGCAATTTGGACACCATCTCCACACCCATACACAGAGTTTTAACAGGAATTTGTTTCAATCTTAAATTATTTTTTTCCAGACATCTTCAAAAATAACCTCAAATGTAAATTAGCTTTAATAAAGAAGTTTATATTTATATCTAAGTTACTGATATTTATTTGAAATTATAAATATTTAAAACATTAGTCACAAATGCCACCGAAATCATGGTCTTTTAATGATTTTTGATTATTTTTATTCTTTCAAAAAAGTTACTCTGAGAAAAGTATTCTGAAAAATAAAGTGTCAGTTTATTGGCTTCTTCCCTGATTCACCAGTCTCTCACTCGTTTACCTAAATAACATTCACTTAACAAGTCCAGAGTGTAAATCAACGCAGAAACCTTTGACAAGGTCAGTTTATTCTGGTTATCCTGTGCCATCCAAAATAATTCTAAACTTAAACATTGATCAGATTCATAAAAGCATGTTTGTTTTTTGTTTGTATGGTAAGGTGGATGCTAGCATGTTCTGTTTTTGCATGAAACAAAAGCCTAATTTATGATCTGCTGGTCTGATTTAAGTTGTGTCCTTGTCTTCAAATGTTTTGGTTTAAATTAGTGTTTATTATTTATTAGTGCTGTTATTTGCATGTACATTGTGGCTCTTCTCTCTATCATTTTAATAACTCTCCATGTCTAATCTACTGTTTAATAAATATTTTCTTTCTCATAGTTAAAATAAAGTAGAAACCTTTGCCATTGTCTTGCTTTAAGCCTCAACCAAAAGTCAAGTATTTCCTGCTTTGTGAAGTTGTTCAGTTGTTGTTGTTAAAATGCAAAAGAGAATCTTCATCTGTAGGAAATATGTCAAGTTTTTTCTGCTCTTCCTCTTTCTTTTGTTTTCAGTGTCTTCTTCAAAGCCAGAGTTGTGACTTTGTTTTCTCTTCCGATTGTTGCCGTCGGGCACAGAGTGACGGCTGAGGTGTTGACAGGTTAACCTGCTGTTGACCTACATCTGAAGACTTTGACTGACATGAAACAAAACCTCCGAGTTGACAACTTTCTTATTCAGTAAAGCTATTTTTTTGCATTTTTCAGATAATTTCAGAATATTTTTGACTATGGTGATCCACAAAATACTAAGATCCTTTTTGATTATGTATTGATCCTCAAACTGTCACTTAAACGCCTTTGGTTACAAGCTGCAAAGAAACAGTTAGTAAAGCACAAAAGCTCATCCTGAGCCCACACAGCTCTGTGTCTGTGGTTCTAGTATGGATGCAGTAGACGACGAAATGTAAACTGACGCACAAAGACAAGCAGGAACTAAATGATGTGATGCAGCAGGGGATGTGGCAGGTGTTTGGGAAACAGCAGCAGAAACCTGCACTGAAACAGGAAGTGCAGACAGCCCCGATGTTTAGAGTAAAACACATGCAGCTGCCATGAAGAAACATTTGGAAAATAATGTCTTTGCAGCAGAAAACCTGCCAATATGTTAATTACGTGTTTGCCCCCCTGTCATATTTTCCCTGAGAGACCATATGTTTATAGAGCTTTCTAGTGTTTCATAACGGAGAATTGTTCCAGAATATTCTGAACCAGTGTGAAGGACAAATAAATGCTGCGTGATGACAGCTGACATGAACGGAAGCTCAGACAAATGGCCATTTTGAGTTCCCAGCATTCCTCTATGAAACCTGCAGGCTGGGATCCTCCTGTTTCCAGGCGGATTACTCTGGTATTCTCCTCAGAACGACTCCAGATTAAACGCTAAGTAATGATCCAGGTAAATGATTCAGACAGAATCTGGAAAAATCAACATGTCTGTCACAGGTAATATGGCCTTGAAATTAAAATTACTGCCTAAGACTAATCAAGGGATTAAAGAAGGAAGTAAATACGGAAGTAACGATGGAAGAAATATTTTGGACTTAAACAGGGTTTCTGCACACAAAGAAGAGGTATTTCAAGAAGGAAGTAAGACAATAAATAAAAAGGTAAAGAGGGATGAAAGCTGACTTTGACCAGAACTGTTTAATTAAAAATACCTTTAAACACTCAATTGTTTGTCTTCAGAATCAAATTCCTAAGCATGTCTTAGCTTGTAATTAGAAACATCTTTTCCTCTAAAATAAAACAAAAAAGGCTGATTTTCCTTTGAGATGGGGAAAAAGAATTCCTGAGGCAGCTTGGAAAACAGCTGAATCCAATGCGTGGTTTTCTGTTTGCCAGTTTGGGTAAAAGTTTGAAAAAGAAATCAGAAAATAATTCACAAAATGACACAGACGTATCCTGAAAAATCATGGAAGGCTGCAGTTTGGCGGCCAATGCAGCACAAACTGTTGCAAATAAAAACATCCACATTGTTGGACATCAGCAGAAATTCCCATTGTGATACAGCAGGTTAAGCCAACACTGATGTTAATAACATACAAGGCCATCGTGGTCTGAGACACAGTTGGGTTTGCCAACCGTGGTGTTAAATTTCTTCTCATTCCACAGAATTGAAAAGCTAACATCACCAATGTCCACATACCTGCTTCATTTGCCTTTTTGGACATCATTAAGGCCCGTACACACCGGGACGAATATTCGCCAGGCGTTATTCGCCAGCGTTTTTCGCCACGTCTTTTGTGTTCACACCCAGGCGATTTTCGCTGACGATGAGCCGAGCGAACATGCAATTTCCTTCCCTGACATTAGATGGCGCTTAATGTAAACAGAAATACTCCTGTACACAAGGTGGCGCTGCGCAACTTTACGATTCTTAAAGTCGCTTTTCACTCAGAAGAAGAGAGCAAGTATTTAGGCGCTTGTCAGAATCATACAAAGAAAACATGAATATTTCAAGCATCAGTAGCTCCAACTGGTGCTTGGTAAGGGGATGTTTAAGAATGTCCGTCATTATTTCTTCGCGGCAGTGTAGACGCTACTTGGCGTCTATCTTCTTCGCTGGTATGTGTGCTCAGAAAGGCAGTTTTGTGTTTGAGCGCCCCCAAGTTGTGTTTTACTGTAACTTCAGAAGCTCCAGACACGTGTGCAAAAGCGCCATTCTCATTGGTCGAATAGATTTCGACGCGACGCTTCGAAAAAAAAACCGAACCCGAGGCGTTTGTTTTTTTTTGACGCTTTGGCGCGTGGCGTTTTTTCGCGTCGGTGTGCACACTCTCATTGGTGCCCTTTGTTTAATCACGAGGCGTTAAACGTCGGCGAAAATCGCCGGCGAAATTCGTCCCGGTGTGAACAGGCCTTTAAATTGTTTTTTGCATTTTCATGTTTTCTGCAGATCATTTGATCAATTTTTTCTGTATATTAGTTATATTCATGTACATAAATTTGCCTTTTTAGACCGAACAAACAGTAAATCTAATATGTAGAAACCAGATCATTAAAGATTGGCTTGTGTTTGGTCCCAATTCCGCTTGCAGGTGCAGGTGCCCACACGAAATATGATAGACTGCTCGGTGAGCCCGTAATGAGAATGTTCATGCACATTGTATATGCTGTGGGCAACAGGTAGTAGTGACCACTTATACAACACGGGTAAGTAAAGGTGAGACGCAGGCGTGTCGTGCAACTTCCATTATCATTACAAACACTTCATGAAACACTTACCACATGCATGACAACGGTACATTTCAGTCTCATGACCTCCGAATGAGATGTTCTTTGGTTTGAAGCTGCTGTGCCTGCTTTGAGAAAATGATTAACTTTATTTGCTCCCGGAGTTACAAAATATTTTCACAACAGACGCCACAGCAATACATATTTATCCAGCTATAGCCAGCCAACGAAGATCAACACGACGGACTTTTGGGCTTCGAATGATCGTAAATAAACACCAGGCTGTAAAAATCTGGAGTGAGGGAAGGAAACGGTGCAGCAGAAGCAGATGTCTGCTGTTGCCTCTTTAATGCAGTGAAACTTTCAGCCGCAGGGAGAAGAAGCGGGCAAAGACTTTTGCTGAAGTTGCAGAAATCGAGCCCTGCTCTCTGCATTCATATCTGTGTATTGATTGTTGTGGATTTCTCCTTTGCTTGGACTCTTTGTTGGGATTGTGCCGGAACTGACCTCTGGCACACACTTGTCTGGTTTGTGTGTTCTCCTGCTTCCCACAGTCCTATTTGGTCATCATGTCATTTTTATAACACACTTTTTGAACTCTCATCTGGAAAAAATACAAAAAAATATTGTTCATTAAGCAGAATTTACAAACTGAGATGTAACTCTCAACCAGATTATGTTCTTATGAAAAATGAGCTCTCTCGTAATTTCAATGCTTAAATGGTGTATTATGCTTCCTGCAGACACTTTTCAGCAAAGTCAAACATATTCACCACAAAATTGTATGCCTTTGTTCCATCTTTTCATGCAATTTTTACAAAACCTGTGTCGTTTTCTAGGACGTAGTTTCTGTAGAGCGGCAGGAGTTCGTTAGAAATTCACGTCAGGATTGTTAGCCTGGGAGATTTTTGAAAGAGTTTTTGTTTGGTTTTCTTCTTCTCACCTGGCAGCTCCCACGTCATGATTTGTTGTTGTTTTTTTTGGGCGAGGTTTCGGAAGCATCCTAGAAAATATTGGTTGGAGGGAAATCAATGTGTCTCTCAGGTATGTCAGTCTCCTGGTTAACTCCCACGTGGGCCTTCCTGGTGACACTGCTCTGCGTTTTATCGTGTCCCTACATGTTTACATGCTTCACAAATGCGACTCCTCTTCCTCTTTCAAAACGCGCTCACGAAGAAACCCGGAGAGACCCTCGAGCTCACATTTGTCATGCAGAAGATGTCATCTTTTGGCAGGAAAACTGGGTCCACCAGAGAAGACAGCTGTGTGATTAAAATTCTCACACGCTCTCGCCGTCTAAAATACTTTTGGGTTGCCAGCTTATTATGGCATTCCCTTTCATGTCTGTGGAATAAACTTATCACAGTAATACGCTTCCCAGGCCTCCTCTCCCTGATTCACGTCCCCTTCGGCATGTCAGAAGACTTCAGATGGAGATGAAACGAGAAAGAGGAATTAAAATCTCTCAGATATGCAGCTCTCTGGAAGCAGCAGTGGGACAAACATGGGAGTTCAAAGAAAGGTCAACTATTAGAACGGCAGCTGTAGACACATCTGGACCGGCAGTTTATCAAACTCACCTCAATCGGTTTTTCTGAATAAACTTCATTTGGGGTTCCTCTAAAATTACAATGATTAATTTCATGAGTAATTTAATATTTGAATAAATGTGTCATGATAAAAGAAACGGAAAATCAATGCAGAATGAATTAAAAGCAGATCCAGTCAGAAAAATGAAGTGACTATTGTGGTCCAGCCACAGTGCCTAAAATAATCTGGTCTCAATAAATTTCATATGTTGATCTGAAATTGACATTTATTATTTTTTTCATTTATGCAAAAAAAATTGTTTTACTAAAATGCAAGCTCCATTATGTTACAACAAAAAGAGGTCATCCCTATACACTGTTAGAATCAGCAGAATCTCAACATTTAACTTCTTCCTCAACTTTCAGCTGCTTCCTTTAGAGGTCGCCACATCTAACCCTCTCCTCTGCATTCTCCTAACACTCAACCGCCCTCATGTCCTCCTTCTCTACATCCAGGAACCTCCTCTTTGGTCCTCCTCTGGACCACAACCTCAGCATCAGAATTGTCTGTTGTCAATGCAGAGTACTTCGAAATTATAGCAGCATCAGAATGGTGTTCTGTTCAAAACCAACATAAGGTTACTATAAGTAGTACTTTCAAAATATAATAAAAAGCATATATGGCTGACATTAACCAACATTGCAGATTTATTTTAAAAAAAGTCATCTAAATTTAGTAATATAAGATGAAGACATTAAAAAAAAATCAAGTTTAAACTACCATAGTATAAGGCGCACCACCAATGACTGTTCTATTTTCAAACGTATATATGTCATTTATAAGGCGCACTGAACTATAAGGAGCATCAAAAGGGACGAAAGAGTCAGAGATAAGTCCATCACTCAGGCTTTATTACCAGTAACTTGTTTGTTGCACGCTGCGTTAGCCATGTTAGAAGCATTAGCATGTTCACAATACCTGCAACTCCTAACCTTGTTAGTAACACGTGTAAAAAAAAAATCCAATACTGCTCCGTGTTGGCATGTTCACGGAAAAACCCAACCAAACCTTTTTACAGATTGCTGTGTACGTCTCAAAAACGCTACATCATCAGTTGACACAAACCAGAATGAATCCATAAATAAGGCTCTCCAGATTAAAAGGCGTACTGTCTTTTTAAAAAAATATTTGAAGGCTTTTAATGCGCCTAACAGTGTGGAAAATAGGGTACGTTTTAGCTAAGTTTATAATGACAAAAATAACATTCAGATGTCCCTTTTCAAAAAGTTTTTTACCATGAAACAAACCTGGATAAATGAGTCTTCATAGATTTTCTACCACTGCGATGATTTGTTTAAAAGTATATGTTGGAATTGTCCATCTCAACATTTGCATAGATTTTTATTTTTATTTTAATCAATTGTTTTCTGCATGAGTTGAGGGCTTTTTCCTATTTGCATGATGTGCTTTAAGTTGATCTCATCCAACTATTGTCCTGCAGGCTCAGTTTGCTTGAGCAGTTAGTGCTGACATGTTTTGCATCACGGTTTGGTTAGGTGTTACAATGTTCTGAAGGAAAGAATTAATGACTGAAGTTGAGCTTCAAAGTAGGTAGTTCAAGAACTTAGAACCACATGGACTAGGATTTACTGTTTTGTTAGGTCATTAATGATTTTCCTCCTCCTGCTTCCATCATTTTCTCTCCCTCTTGACATTTTATGTGATCAGAACTTGCGTGTTGGATATCTTTGTTGAAGTTCCTGGACTTATGGATTCTTGGATTATGGACTTGAGCTTCTTTTTGGATTTATGATGGTCTTCATATCTGGTGTGAGTGAAAAGGATTCTGTTTTCTTGGGACTTAACCATGCAGATTATTTTCTTTGACTGCCAACTAGCTCTCCTGCAGAGGACAGCTTTTCACACAAAAAATTGTGAAATGAAAAAATGTCCAGCATGAAACCTGAACCCAGACTGAACCATGATAGATACTTGGCCGCGGACCTCGTCTCTGGCTTGTCTCGCACCCCCAGCCGTCCCCCAACTCCATCTGGATGAAGCTCATCTGCTGGACTATTTAAACATGTAGTTGTAGAGTTAGATACGCGAATTCTTCTCTAAGAGTTCTGTTACATCGCCTGTTCGTTCTGTGAAGGGATCCTTTCATCACGTGGAAACCCCTGAGGTTTCTCCTTTTTTTGCCCATAAGTTTTTTGTTACTGAGAAGGAGGGTCTAAGGACAGGGATTCCCAGTTTTGTTTAGTCTGTTTATTTTAGTTTAGCAATTACCTATTATATTTTATGACTGATTTATAATTACCGGTATGAAGCCCATTGAGACAACTATTGGAATATTGGGCTTTATTGAATGTGAAGATGGTCTCCAGTTTTCCAAACTTACATGCACCTCCCATAAAGCCAATCTGTACCCGAAAGAGCAATTTGGAACCTGACCCAAAAGGATCATAAATGTAATAAAAACTCAAGAATGAAAACAGAAAGAAAAGGATGAAAGCCTAGTGTTTCCTGATCTGTGCTGCTTTTCAGCTTTTCTGGAGCAGCTTTATGAATCCACGTGACACTGGCTTTTTTACTCTACAATTCCAATCTATCAGTCAGTGGTCTATAACAAATTTTTACTAAAAGACTGTAAAAATGGAGCAGTGTTTTTGTTGAAATATAATTGGAAAATCATCCACATCTTCAGTTTTGCCTCAGCAGTTGTGTAAAATACGATTTTTTTCTCAGCAATTTGGTTCGTTTACCTCCAAAGAAGAGCTGCCAGAGGCAAATCAATATTCACCGTTTGAGCGCTGCAGTGGAAATGAGGTGATATTGTGTTTACTGCTCACACAAATGTATTTGTTGTAGTCAAATTTAGGGCCAAGGGCCCGTCTTATCCGAAAAGCAATATTTAACTGCGAAGAAATGATTGTTTACTTGAAGAGTCGTCAATTTTAAAGGTCAGGTTAAAGTTTTAGACGCAATTGTCTCTGCAATATTATTAATTTGCAGCTGTTGGCAAAGTCATGTCTGAAGATCAATACTGCAGACGCAGGTTATAATTATGTGGAAATTAATCAAAGCCACCGGCTTGTTCACCCGGTAAATAATCAAGGGACAAATCTTGCTGCCGCCTGGAAATGAAAGAGGAGCACAAACATCAGAGCCGAGATCAATCAAAAAGGCTTTTATGGAAATGGTTGAAGGGAGACTGAGATATTCTGAAATTGAGCTGTGATAAATAAGCCGGCAGAGGCGAGTGTGCAGAAATCAATAGCAGATGATTCATTCTTGGTCTGGTAATGGTGGCCAGCATTCCCATGGCCGTCTGCAGATCAGTGGCTGTGTTCCTGTGGAAATGGAGGAACGTGCACCTTTGTCTGCCTTCATATGAACCGGCTAATGTCTGCTCTTTGTGCTCCTACACACAGTCATTTCTCCGTGGGTGTTAAACCATCCATGCATTAGGTTCTACCTTGGTACATTTGCAGTGTCAGCAACAGTGTTTTCACTTGCTGTTCTCGAAGCAGAGCTCCGCCCAGAATGAGGTATTCACCACCGGTCAGCAAATGAAGCTTCTGCTTCTAGGTTGTTAAAATATAAACATTTTGGACCAATCGTGGGCCGGGTGGGTGGCTGCCTGGAGTGCGGGTCTCCCTTGGGGGGTCCTGGCTCGTACCTGGGGTTGGGGCAGGGGGATGCCCAGAACCCCTGGGTGGTGATGGGGTGCTCGTCTGGGGCTGTGGGTGCCCTTCTCGGGTGAGGCCCTGCGTTGGGCTCTTCCGGCACGGCGGGGGGCTGCTCTCCTGGTTGGGCTGGGGCGGCGCTCTCTTTCCCCCCATGCCTCCCTGCTCTTTGGTTCTGGGGGCCTCGCGGCAGTCATGCTGGCCCTGGCCTGGGTGGCGGAATTGGTCGCCCGGGGGGCGGTTGTTCCCTGCCTGCTGCCGTGTGACATTGGGGGGTTCCGGCTGCCGCTGCTGCTGTCCCTGCACTCTCCCTCCTTCTTTTCACATTCCACCATCCATTTTCATCCATCCATAGAAGAACATAAACACTCACCTGAGCACAAGTGTTAGCTCACCTTTGCACTAACAGTTTGCATGATAGAATGAATGAAATATTTCACACTAGTTGGTTTAAAGGCATAAGTATGCGTGTGTGAACACTATCTGTTTTGTGTGCATGTTGACATGTGGACATTTTTGCAGCTAGCAGGTGTGTTTATAACATTTGAGTGTGTGTGTGGACAGGCTCCGCCCTTTTTAAACTACATTTGAACCTCACCGTAATGATAAACAACCAGTAAACTTGCTGCTCTATGCTGCTTCATGGTCTTATCCCCCCCCCCCACTCCTATTATCACCCTCCTACCCCCCCCCCCCCCCCCCCCTAAACTGCACTGATACAGAGCTCTTATATTGATCAGCATTTTTGTTGCACCCATAATGTTAGTTTAGGGTTATGAGAACCTTTACTACAAAGATTTACTAACTTCTAATGATAAATGCTACATGAAGTAAATGATCTTAATCACAGATGTGTTAAGTTTTATCTTTAGAAAATTCTATTAAGAGGTGAAGAGGTGAGAGCAAGCAGGTTGAAAAGAGTGGAGGAAGGTTTCAGGTATGATGTGTGACCAAAGAGTGTCAGAGAGCAGCCAGGTTGTTGGTTTAGAGACTCTGATGCAGAGACAGGAGGCAGAGGAGGCAGCAGAGATGAAGATGTTGAGGATGGATCAGGAATGAATCCATCAGAGGATCAGAGAAAGTGGATATGAGGGTGGTGGTGTGAACAGTGAGGATGGATAAGTTTTGATACAGCCACATGATTCACTGTGGTGCCCCCTATATGGAGGACTTAAAAAGTATCAGTGATTATGTGTGTATATTTCAAGGCAACTAAATGTTTTTCTCGTTTCCTCACTTTGACTCTTTATAAAGAAATTATTCCAAACATTATTAATAGAATTTAAAAATATGAAAAATAAGTCCATCACAGATCAGTTGAAAGGCGTGTGTGTGAGTGAAAGTTGCCAAAAATAGGAAATGATTCACACACACCACTCAAACTAGCAGAGAACTGGCTGCTTGTAAAATAAAAATTAAAGCTCTTCTTCTTTATATACTTCAGGTTTACTTAATTTTTCTTATCACCAAGTTGACTTATTGATCGAACTAGTTTAAGAAGCTTTAACCTGATTTGAAGCAGTTGACAATGTGTTTAGACTGCTTTGAAGCATGTTGAGAAGGGTCTGTAACCTTGTGCTATCCTAGGCACTTTAACATTGGGAGTTGGGTCATCTAGACCCACTAGACAGTGCTCTGAACCTTTTTTCTTCAATGATTTGTGATCTTCACTGGTGTCCATGGATTACATGAAATCTTTCCACCTTTATCCACCTTTGTCATGGTAGGGAGAACACGTCAATGTAAGGGTGGGGTCATCTAAGATAGAACAAGGGTTGAATCAACAGACTGAAGCTCAAAAAACTATGAGCAGGTTCAGTATCTCATGCAAAACCCACATCACACCAGGTTAAGTGAGCCTCTGAATACTGGAGACTCTGCAGACCAAACCTGTTGTTTTTCAATGAAAAGTCTTTTATTAAAAAGGTCAGTGGGTGAAGCAAACCTGACAGTCTTCAATTTCTTCATAGATTGAAGTCTGTACAGTGTACAGGTCTGTTTATTTAAAACCCTTCTACAATCAAAGACTGTTGATTTTCCTTCAAATCTAGGAGACAAATTCAAGTGCTTCACAACACAGACGGGAGTATTGAACATCTGTCTGCTGTAATTCCCTGCAATTAGTTTGTAATCCTACAATGTTATTAGGCTGGGAAAAAATTAAATGACTCCAATCCTAATCAATTTGCAGCAAAAGCACAGAAAATAAATATTATTTACCCTTTAACTGTTGTCTTATTGATGCGTTAAAACAACAATTTGATTTCCTGATTGTTTCTATGCAGACCAATCTTAAAATCAGATTCGTTTCAGGAATGATGCCCTCTGTGGAAGGTAAGAGCTGTTAAATTATGTTTATCATGAAATCCACAGACATTTAGGTTTTTAACTGAAGAGAAAACCTTTGGGGGGTCACCAGGGCTGAACTCTACATGGCGTAGACCCCTACATAGAAATAAAATCAGCAGTTGGTTAGAGGCTTTTTGGGGATTCTTCTCTAGCAGGAAGGTTTTAGTCTGCAGAACTAAGAATGATGGTTCAAAACTCATGATGAAATCAGTGTTTATCTTGTTGTAAAGTATGATAACATATCATAAAGCCTGGACTGCATCTGTGGACGATAAGCAGATCCTTGGTTTCAAAGATACCAGAAACTCCAGAGAGGCAGATGACTTAAAGAGAGAATGCAGAGGGACCTCAAAATAAAATGGTAATTACAAATGAAAGAGTCGTGCAGCACTGCATGAAGCTGGAGTTCACAAAAGCATTCCATTTGGAGGTGATTCTGACTGTAAACTGCTCTGTTTTGCTAGAATAATGAAGACATTTGTCGTGTTGTGGCAAATTCTGAAACTTAAGTGATATATTTTAAGAAAACTCAGAATTGAAGACAAACTTTAGGTTTGATGTAGCCTTATTAGATAACATTGTGGAATGACAACTCCCTTTAACCCTTTAACATCAGAGCTTTAGCTAAAGTGTGTACATTCTTGCAACAACCGTAACTCTTCAACCGTTTACACAATTAATGTAGTTAGTTCTCATGGAACTGAATTCTTGGGGATTCTGAAGCGGGGATAAGCAGCTCTGTGCTGACATGTGACACTTTACAGTGGTGAAGTGTTTACGAATTAAACGTGAATCCGCTGGTTCTGCTGTGGAGAAAAGTGGCTTTGCACCGATATGCAACACTTTACGCTGGTAAGGTGTTTTATAACGGCAGAAAACTGATATAAAAGCTGCTTTTTGTCTTTGCGTCAGAATCGATATGAAATGTCAAAGAGCGTGTCATTGAGGCATCAATGGCGACATCTCTGGTGCAGCTTTTTGGCTGAAGGTGCACTTTTATTGAGGTCTTACGTTTGCCTTTTCAGAGCGCATCTCACTGTCTGATCTCCCAATTATTGTTTTGACTGACGGACTGCATTCATGAAGGCAAAATAAAGGAGGAACAGAGCATGAGCAAAGAGTCAAAGGAAGTTCCCATTGGGAGCAATTCTACCGTTAAATCATTTAGAGGGACTGAGTGGTGTTACTGAAGTGTACAGTTTGTACAGGACCAGTGAGCAGAAAGCCACAAACCAGTTAGTTTTGTTCATTGATTACCGTTAGGTCCCTGCAGCAAGAACCAGACCTGCTATGCCGTTTCCCCCGATGTCAGCTGATGCTTCTCAAGGCCAGTGGAAATCAAAACTGGCAGCTACATGAAGAAACACTGAAACAGAACATCTGCGTCCAGCCACAGCTGTCTGTTCACATTCCATCTTTAATAAGATGCAAATATGGCAGCCTGCATTCATGGCAGGAGTCAAACTTTCTAGATGAATGTTATTTTGTTCAAAACCAAAAATAATGGCGTATGTTGTTCTTGATTAAAAGCAGGGTGAGGGGTAATAAGTCAGACAAGAAGCGCTGCATTAAACCCTCTCAGGGGAATATCTGCTGATGAGAGAAGCCATCTCTTGAGGGCCAGTGTGGAACATCTAATCATGGGGGGGAAAAAGCTGAGCACATGCTCAAAAAATTTGGGCATAGTGAATGACACCCCCCCCCCCCCCCCCCCCCCCACACACACACACACACACACACCACCACCACCACCGAAATAAATAAATAAAGATATCACCGATATCACCAAGATAACACCTGAAAATTTAAAGCATGGATCCCTGGCTAGAGCTGAACAAAATGTTATAGCAGAGAATATGAACTTATTAAGAATGTGGGTGTGGTTATAACCTCCATTGCTAAGGAAATCCCAAAGTTTATTTGTGCCAATTCTTCTGAAACTTCTTGTGACAGACAGGGCTGTGGGTGGCAGTTTGTCCCTCATGATGCACCATAGGCTAACATTCATGGCCACCACCTGTCTGTTGAGCTGTGATTGGCCCATGAGGCTGATAAATAGCAGCTGTGGGAGTTCCAACCTGACCCTGGGATCCTGGTTTGGCCATGGTGCTGGCATGAGTTCTGACCCTGGGGCATGAGAGGTAACTTAAGGGTTTGTAAACATGATGTGTGTCCCAGGGAGAACTAATTTATTTGTCTTTTTTTTTCCAGCAGAGTAACCACTGCTGTTTTGCTTGTAGCGTTTTAGTCATTGTTTTTAATATTTTAATTGAGCTTGACACTCTTGTTTTTATCCATTTTAAGCTGTGGTTTTTGTACCCCTCTTAATTTCTAGGTGGTTGGACCTGGTTGGAGGTAGCTGCCTTCTCCCTTCATCCTTGCGGTAGCTGGTGGGTGCCATGGTAGCACTATGTAAGGGGGGACCCCCCCTGTTTTGGCCTACAAGTGGTGGTGTCCTGCTCAGGGGCACCTCCTCTGTTTTGTGTTTTCTTTTAATCACTGTTGGGGTTGTGGTGTGTATTGGGGCCCTGAGCAGGTACTCGTGGTGAAGGTTGGATTGGAGATCTCCCTTGGCGTTGTTAGTTGGCTACCCACCGGTGCGGTGGGGCTGAGGAGTGCCTGGAGGCAGCCGCCCTCATTCAGTGTTGGAGCACGGTCCAACTGTCCGAGTATATTGTATACTTCTATTTATGGAACTTGTGTAAAGTTTTTAATTGTATATTTTTACTAATACCAAATCTAGTCTCCATTTGGGGTGCGAATGTAAGAGGGCGTTCGGTCACATTATCTAGATCTGTTTGGTGTCCCCAGGGAAACAAAATCTAAAATGGTCGCTATGGAGGTAAATCCAACAGAAAAAGTGCCATTTTGAAGACTTTTTTTTTTTTTCTTTTTTTTTTGTGTTACATCATTTTGTCACATGTATCTCTGACCAGCCTGACAGAGGCAGACTGGGGAGAGTCGGTATCTTCAGGCGACCAAAACATAAAGTAGTTGTTATGGAGTTAAAACCAACAGAAAAGTGGTAATTTTAAAAAAATTGGGTTTTAATTTGCATCAGGCTGGTAGACGCAGAAGGGGGGGACAGTGAGATTTCTATGTGAACCATAATGACTGTGACGCGTAGCAGCTGCTTTGCAAGTGAGGTCAGATCAAAGATAAGGGCGGGTAGAGGCTATGCAATGCTGCTTGGGACTTCAATTTGTCTTCTTTGTGTCCCATTAAACTGTCTTAGTCTGTAAAGTTGTTTTTCCGATCATTTATTAATTTAAGTTCTCGTCTTAGTCTTCTGTATTCGGCTCCATCGTGGGACCTTTCCATGGACTAAGGATTTGTCCACCCTGGATGTTGCAAAATAACTTTTTACAGCAGCTCGTGCCTCACCATGTTGGTGGCTCATCTGCCTGGATTCAGCCCCTCTTTCCTGTCTATTCCTGTTGGATCTGTTCCTCAAACTTATTTTACACTCCTAGGCACCAGCCTGTTTACTGCCCTTATCACCTGTGCTCTGATAGTGGTTGGTCCTGCCTTAGCTCTTCCTTCATATGAAGTGTTTTTTTTTTTTGTTTTTTTTTTTTTTTTTTCTGCCTGTCTGAATGTAAACCTGGTCTATTCTGGATTTCCTCTGCAGCCTTCCTCCCTGCAGAGCTTCTGCCTGCTGCTGAGCTCTTTTCTAGATTCAGTTTCTTGAACTACTATGGTTTATAAAGTCTTAGACTTCTCTGTTTGGATTATGAAGAATATTGAATCTTAAAGAGAAGTTGTAGAGGAGTGCTTGAGTGATGTTTGTTTTAAGTTCCCTCAGACAAGCAGAAGGAAAACGATGCGGATCCCAACCAGCAACCCCCAGCAGTTAAAATTGTTCTCTCTCCACTCAAAAGAGTTCTGCTATAGTCCTAGCCCATCTCTGCAGCCTCCTGCCTGGTGTCAGCTACTAGACCTGACACAGTGCTGCCCCCTCTCTGCTCGGAGGAGCTTCTTCCTGATGTACTAAACCTTTACAACCTTCCATCTTGGGGGTTTTGATTCTACATGTTTTACTGTCTGCCTGTTTCACCCTTGTCATGACCTTCATTTATTGTCAATTCCAGATTAAGTCTGTGACTGAGGAATTTATGAAGCAGGCAATTGCAAACTGAACATTTTCTCGGAAATACCTGAGGGTTTATGATAAAAGTCATGAGCATTTGTGCATAGCAACAATGTTTAATATCTTCCTGAGATTAACTTAAAATGATGTCATAATCTCAAGATGAAGACAGTTCTTCTCACAAGAAGATTAAATTAATCTCATTATTTCTAGATACCATTTGTTTTCTTGATAACTAAAGAAGGTAATTGTTATTGAAGGAAAATAAATCTTTTTTCTTACTTTAACATTGCAGCCAAAAGACCTGAGGAAAGCACCGTTAAAACAGACCCCCCCCACACACACACACACACCCACAGCAGACACTGTTGGTAAAACCTTTGATGCAAAGTGCTTATCCTTTATGAATATCTTACTTTTATTTGACATTAGTGACTCTCCATGTAGGAAAGACTTCCAAACATGTGTTAAAGTTCAAATGAAAGCACTTATGACGACTTAGTCTTTTGTTTTAGATACAGATATGCAGTGAACACCTGAGGAATCTTTGTGGGAGACAACTTAAGGAAAAAAACTCTAATTTATGAGTAATTACCGGTAATAAAAAAAACTAAACAAGGAAAGATGAGACATTGTCTTAAAAACATTTAATATGACTAAAAGGACCAGCGGTGACAGTTTATGGCTGCTATCTTGTCAAATAAATGCCCATTTTGTGTGAGGCATCGCTGAACGAAAACCAAGCAGGATGAACATAAGCCAAGAGAAAGTTTGGTTTATGCTGTTGAGGAAAACAAATGGAACACTTGATTAATTTACTCAGGTGCCAAAAACGGATTTTAGATTGTTATTTTTGAGAATTATGTTGCTATGAGTTTAGGTGCAAGAAGAGCTGACCTCACAGTGAACATCAGTCACGAAAAGATCACCTTATGGATGATACTAACAATAGCTGAATTTGAGCTCATCTTCTTTACAGATGATTTTCTTGTGTTTTCATGCGTGCGAGGTAAAAAAAATGAACCAACTGCTGCTCGCTGCTCCAGTTAGGGGGCGCCACAGTAGTTCATCCACCTCCTTCTAAACCTCTCCTTCTCATCCCCCCCCCTTACACCAACCACCCTCATGTCCTCCTCCTCTCCATCCATGAACCTACTCTTTCATCCTTGGTATTTTGCTTGATTTTGAATTTTATTATTTCTTATACACACACACTTGACAGATGATTTATACCTCCCCCACTAACCATGATTTCTATCAGCCATAACTTGACTGCTCTCACCACAGTCTTCTACACCTTTCCTTTCATTCTTGAGGACACTCTTTAGTCAAACACCCCACCTGAAATCTCACTCCACTCATTCCAACCTGCTTGCACACTCCTCAAAACTCTCTGTTGTTCTGGACTGTTGATCCTAGTCCTCCACCTTCTCCACCTCTGCTTCCTGTAACCTCACTGTTCCTCTTCAGTCACCTGCTCTCCCTCCTAACACAACCCCCTCATTTCTCCAAACTTGGGATTGGCACGGCATTTTGCCCTCTTGTGATTTATGATGATGCCCCCACCAGCTCAGGCGCCTAGTTGTAGATTGTCTGCCCTGAGGCATGGGTGTTACTCCAGGGTTGGGTAGAAACTGGGATCTCATGTCTCCCTGCCCTCGAAGTTGGATGGGGGGGTTAAACCACCAAATGCTTCCAGACCAGATCTGTGCTAGCAGCTCTACTCCTCCAAGGGAGGGGTCACATGTGAAGATCAAATGTTGCGCAACGAGATGTGTGACAACTGATAGAACTTTATCCTTCGCAATAGTTCGGTGTCATCGTTTAGTAGGATGGATGGACGGATGGATGGCAATACTTTGAAATAAAGTTCCATAAAGCATCTGGTTACACAAAGTATTGCCCTGTAAATCAAATACTGTTTACGGTCAAATGAAAATACTTTACTTTACCCTATAATATATCAGAAAATTGATTACATTAACCAACACTGTAACCTTAATTAGTATTTTTAAAATTTAGAACACTTGTATGGACTGGGACTAGAACAGCATTCCAAATATAAAGTAATATTTGTATGTGATGAAAAGTTATAACATGATATAACATCTATTTCAAATAAACACGTGGAAATGACACCATGTTTACATTGTGTGCTGCAGTAGCAGTAAAGACTAATATCCCTGATCTTTTTAACAAGACATGCAGGTGCAATGTTGTCATTTTGCGATGTCTTCAGGCGTACTCGGTTCGTTCGGATGTCACGTGACATCGTACACTTGGTTTTATCTTAAAAAGTCAGACGTCGGTTTCCCCAAAACTTTGAAAAATAGTCGAAAAATACCAAAATGTTGAATAAAAGACCAGGTTGTCACACGGACAACCATCAGGTTCATTTTTGGTTGTCCTCCGTGAAATCTGGTTGTCTCAGACAACAGGATAACCGCTTATTTCGAACGCTTTTCTGCGCCCTTGGCTCTAAGAGCAGGACCTACACTTCCACCCGATCAGGTGTGATTGAATACTTGTGGGAAGTGGTGTGTGCAAACCACAGAACAAAAGCACTTCGCTCACATTCAAGAAGAAGTTTGAAGCTTCTCCCTTTCATTTTCAATAAGCCTAAAACATAATCATTGCAAAAGTCCAAAAACTGAGCAAAGCAAGAGCTGAAAACAAGAATCTTCAACAAAAAAACTGGGTCATTTTCGTGGCAGGACCATTTATTTTCCTCTGAATCAAATCTTACTTTCTACAACTAAAAAGGAATTTGTTTGGGAAAAGCTTTACTTTTATTGAGAGTTATTTATTAAGGAAATTGAAGGTATGATTGAGGTCAGCCGTCTTCTTCCTACGCCTCAGCTCATGAGAGCACCTCCACCTCTTCAAGCTGTGCCTGACATCTTAATTTGTTGGGTTTTCCCTCCCAAAGCCCTTTGGAGAGGATTATACCCCCCATTTTATTCTCCTCCAGTTAAAATATTTCGGCTGGGGGCAAAAGAGGAAAACTTTATTTGATTCAGTTTAGTTGTCACATAGGACTGTGTGCTCATCCAGGAAAATAAAGAGCACTCACAGGTGAAACCGGCTAGATAACTGCTATTTTTTGACATTCATTTTCCGCTTCTGTATTTACACACAGGCCATAGGAAAGAGAAAAGCCTTCACAATTGAAGTCATTACATAGGGGTCACAGCCGCTGACTTCCAACCATGACAGGAAGTCTATCTCATCATCCCTTTTATACAGCCGCACGCTGCTTAGGCTTTCTGCAGACGCAGTCAGGCGGCGAGCGACTGCTTCAGCCGAGCGTTCACAAAGTGAAGTACCTGACTGCTCTCCCTGAGGCAAGCCACGACTGAGCAACTTTCTGAGTTCTGCAGGAACAACAGCACACTTGCTGGGCCAGACTCTCTTCTGGTCTCATAGAAAAGAGATGCTGCTGCTAAAGTGATGAGTGAGCACTGCAGCTTCATTATTTTTTCAGCCAGATACAGGCTGTCACTTTGGCTTTGCAGAGTCAAAAATAAAATCCTAGGCTTCCCCCTCCAGACTCTCTAGTTTGAGCTAACAGTAGACATCTTTATTATCTTGCCAAAAGTTGCTTTGCCACAGGCAGTGTTCCTGGTTTTGACAGCAGAAAGACATCTTTGTTCTCATCGGTGGACTGAAAAAAATGTATAAATGCAATCAGTAATGTTTGTCTGAGCCAGTAAGCCCCCACACTAATGATAAAAAACGTTTAAATCAATTCAGAATGCTTAATATGACTTACATCAATTGAAGCTGCAACACAGAAATGTGCAGGCATCGCAGATAAAAGCAGAGCTCTTTAGTCTTGGTTCATCCAGAGTTCACGCGGCGCTTCTACAGTCCTCCTGAGATAAGCAGGAAAGTTGGACTTGCTGCACAAATCCTCAAACTGTGAACAAGCGCTCCCAAGGTGATGGAGCAGCACAGCACAGCCCCAGTCAGGAGGCATTTGCTCTCTGCACGTCAGGAAACACAGGTAGATGCGCAGAGTTTACAGAGGCAATTAGAGCCTTATTAGCAACAGTTACCAATTAGTGCCGTCCACAAAATGCAGCTGAAGCTGATGAGAATGTAATGAGTTTTGCAGGTAATGGAGCATAGATGATGTCATTACAATAATGTATTTACAAATAACCACCAACTTGGAACATAAATATCTTTGCTTGATAATCTGACGTCTAAAAGTGTTTGGGATCATTCGGGGAGTGGTGAGATGAATTTCAACCTTCTTACCATGCAACACTCATTCAATAAATAAACTAAGTACTATTGCATATTCCTAACAGCTAAAATATGGTATCACACAAAAATCCACAGTAACTATGCTTTAACCCTTGTGCTATCTTAGATGACCCCACCCTTTCATTGACGTGTTCTCCCTACCATGACAAAGGTGGATAAAGGTGGAAAGATTTCATGTAATCCATGGACACCAGTGAAGATCACAAATCATTGAAGAAAAAAGGTTCAGAGCACTGTCTAGTGGGTCTAGATGACCCAACTCCCAATGTTAAAGTGCCTAGGATAGCACAAGGGTTAAACGTGACTTTGTTGCCATGTCCTGGTAAGGTGCAGACTTGAACTGATTAAGCCTTCCAATCTGACATTTCTAAATGGGTAAATTTCATGAGATCAACTCTCCACTGGTCATGTTTGGGATGGGTCTCGTCCTTCCACCTCAAAAGTATTAGGCCATGCACACTTAAAGAAGTGAATGAAATTTGCCTTTGCAAATTTTTTGGTGATAACACATTGATGAATCACGACGGGTGGCAGTGGTGCAGTGGTAGGGCCGCCTCACGTGTCAAAGTGTCTTTGGGTAAAACATTGAACCCCACCTTGCCTCTGGTGGAAGGTTGGTGTCAGTGTTCGGCAGTGGAGCCGCCACCAGGGTGTGAATGGATGATTGGGTTTGTGACTGTAAAGCATTGGGCCATCGAGGAAGGTAGAAAAGCGCTATACAAGCAGCACTCCAAAGAGCGCAGTTAAAGGAGAGGGGGCGTGCTTCACACGCCACACAATACCTTGCACCAATTACACGATGGTTCCGTGTCTGAGCAAAATTTAGACAATTTCTCCTTAGTGATGTGTATGTGTGCAGGTGGTGGAAACCCTGATTTGTAGGAACCAACGGCCTTCTATGCCAACTGTCACACATAGAGAAGTAAAGAATAGATTTCCAAAGATCGTCTTTTATGTTCAGTGCCAAATCATCTTCCCAGCATAATCTAATAATAGCAAGGGAAGGAGACGCTTGTTCAGTAATAATCAGTAAATTATTTTAATCACCCCCTTTTTTTTTATAAGTTTGCATTTCTAAAATTTGGTCCAAAATCGTTTTTAATTGGTATTAATTTAATTTCCTTTCTGGGGGGGTGGGGGTGAGAAATTAAAACAGTAACTTTTGTATTTGTAACTGTTTCAATGACGTGTTGCTGTGGAACCATAAATAAATAAATAAATGTTTTATTGTTCTTTATTTTCCAAGATAGATTAAAGTACCACTCAGATCATCTTTTGATCTATTGTAAAAGTGTTAGCAATGATCTTTTAATTATGATTGTGCTGTTTATTTGGCAAAAATTAAAAAAAACTGTCATTTTCTAAGACGTAGTTTCTGGCGAACGGCAGGAGTTCATGAGAAATTGACCTCTGAGTTGTGAATGGGAGTGTTGGCGTGGAGTAAATCCATCTCCACATCCCATCATCCATCTGTTTATTCTGTACTAACTTACAGCCCCAAACAACCCCAAACTAACATTACTGGTGCAGTAAAAAAGGGTGAGGAATACTTGAACTATCCAGCCGTACAGTTTAGATCCTGATTCCAGTTGAGACGAGAAAAACAAAAACGTACCTGAATCAATTTGTTTGCAAGTGGATGCATCAGAATGGAGCGGGCCAGGGAGACTGTAGCTTCTATGTCAAGGTTTTTGAAACAGCATTTAACAGCATTTTGTCTCATCCTGATTTACCACAATTTCTACAAAGAAATATCTAGAAATGCAATTTTAAGCTTAATTTTCTTTCTATATGTCCACCATCATCATCGTAAAAACGTGTTAAAAACACAATAATCATTGGAGTCGGTGACATCACAACGGTACCCAGGTTTTTGCTTTCGCTCAGCCTGCAGAGGCTTTGAAATTCCAGAGAAGCTTAAATTAAAGCATCGTTTCTGTAACTGATCAAAGTTTTTAGTGGTCTGTTGTAAAATAGAATGTTTCAAGTTCCAACTCTCTAGCTGCTCGAATGTCTCCAAGCCAAGTCCTTTAGCAAACATCCCTGAGGTCTCCTGTTTCTCAAGGCCCCCCTATTCCCTGGACAAGGTAAAACCATTTTTACTCACCACTGATGCGGAAACCAATCCATCCAACTCCCCAAAGGCAACTTGGGGTGGGATGAAACACAAACATCTGACTGCAGTAGTTAGAAATTAAACCATCAACCGATACCACAGCTGACAGATGACTGTTCCATCTTTTCGCTAAAGCCATTCACAATCTAGTCATCTATTCATTTTTTAAGCCTGCTAAATTCCTTTCGAGGTCATAGGGTTGCTGGAGCCAACCTAGCTACTGTTGGGTGAAGGCGGGATGCACCTGAACAGGTTGCCAGTCCATTGCAGGGCCACACACATTCACACCTAAGGGACACTTTAATATTACCAATTAACCCTTCTGCTAGGCACTTTAACATTGGGAGTTGGGTCATCTAGACCCACTAGACAGTGCTCTGAACCTTTTTTCTTCAATGATTTGTGATCTTCACTGGTGTCCATGGATTACATGAAATCTTTCCACCTTTATCCACCTTTGTCATGGTAGGGAGAACACATCAATGGTCATCTTGTCCCCATAGGATAGCATGATTCATAGGGTTAACCTATGAATCATGTTTTTGGTGTGGGGCTGAGGGTATGCCTGGAGAAAACTCCAACATGAACAGGGAGACCATCTAAACTCCACACAAAGAATCAAGCCAGCATTTGAACCTTCTTAATGTGAGGGGTGGGCGCTGACTAACTGCTGACGCCAGATGCCCACAAGTCAAAAATAAAAAAAAAGTTTTACATCCTCTAGAATTCTGAGAAATTAGCATTCAGACATGTGCTTCTCTATAGCCTCTTAATGCGACCTTACTCCTCTGTTCAATCCTGCAGGTAAAGACGTAAGGGGGGTTCTCAGTGGGTCCCCTCCCCACAGAAAATTTTAATTAGCGTCTCTTGCAGTTTGGGTCACCGACAAAAACATCCATTCGAGACAATTCAATATTCAATTAAACGTTTCTTGCTTCACACCTTTCTCCACAAAATTCCCTCCAATACCTCTATTCAGCATCCCAATTAATCAGTGAGAAAACCCTAATGAGAAACAGCCGTCACAGCAAAAGGCACAGGAAGTCCCAGAAGCTTTGGTCGGATGCAGACTTAGCTGATTTCAGGGGTTTTAAATGCCACAGAAAGCCTTCAGAGACAAAGAGTTCCAGGTTCATCAGAGCACGAGCTGCTGTAGAAGACCACCATTTCTCTGACTGCTGCAGTGGGGAGTGGACACCATCCCCAAAGCCAACAGGCAAGCAAGCCAATGCAGTTTACATTCTGACACTGCTAATGTGTGTCGGTCATGTCCCCCCTCCTGTCTGCGTTTTACAAGTTTACAACTTTTCTGTAAAAAAAAAAAATATATATATAGCTTGTTATCAGACTTTCTCTGGCATTTTTTAATAAAAGATAACAACATTTTTAGAAAATATGCAAATATTTACAAAGCTAAAGAATCCAGACAGAGGCGGAGCAATGCAAATAGGAACTATTAACTTCAGCTGCGGTCCATGAAAGGGTCTGAAGCCGTTTGAAATGTTCTGTCTGTGTTCAGCTCTGATTGGGCATTCTGAGATCAGATGCTTTGTTTGAAAGTTTAGCATGTTGGGTCAGGATTTTTCATGCATCTCTGCTGGTTAGCATTTAAATGACTTTTTGTAATTGGCACTGTGAAGCTTGAATAAACAACAAAGAAAAAAAAAGACCATTTTTCACGGTTCCTCTGCCCTCTCCTTATTGGTAACCTTTATTTTAGTCTCTGCTAAAATACTTTGTTATTTCAAGTCTGACTATGATGCGTCTGTTTGCCAACGTTTCCCCGGCTTTTCCTGCTTATGGCCCAGCAGCACGTTAGCATGCTGGTGGTGAGATCACCGCCGCAGCTGGCTGTGCACAGTGAAAGCTTTTCTTCTGTATTCACATTTAGGTGCTAGACGGGGTGACTATTTCATTTTTGAAATGATCGTGATTAACTCAGAATGGGAGCTCATAACAGGATATGTAACCACAGCACTGCGCACTGATAACAAATAAACAAATACGTGTAAAACAACAATTATACTTGTGACTGCTTTGGCAGAAATAATCCGTTTGAAGAGTTTCAGTTAGATTTTAGAGTACATTTACGCCTACTAGATGAATGTTCACTGGAGCGAACTGGAAAGCTAATGGAGACCTTGGTGCAGATCAAAAAAGGGAATTCTGGTCCCCTTCAGAATGACGCTCTGTTCATCTTGAAGTGGACTCCAGCTTTGGTGCAAAGAATCTGAGCAAAGAACATCTCACATCATGTATTTGAAGAAGCTCAGCTCATGGATGCATGAAGACGCATGGTGGAAAAGGTGGGAAAAGGAACATTGACATTACTATTTGTGCATAAATGGACTGTAGTCATCCAAGGTCACAGGAAGGTTGATTGACAAGCCCCATGCTCTCCTTTTGGGGGGTGTCTTGGCGTGGAGGTGGACCACCCGCAGTGGGTGAATTCCATTAGGATAGAGAAGCCTATAGTGTTGTGTATTCACACCAAAAGTTCAAGGTTCAGTCTTGAGTTTCCAGGACCTGCTTTGAGGCGGTTTTGCTTTAAAGTTTGAAGGTTTATGTCTTCTTTCTTTATCCAGCATTTGTTGATTGTGGTTTTGAACCTGAGATGTGAGATCAGCTTTAATTTAACATGTTTTCTGCAGTGTTTGCAAAACATCCTGTTAATGGTCTGCAACAAATTGTGTAGATTAACTGCAAAATGAACAAAGAAGAATCACAAAATACAAAAAACAGACAATAATAACTTCACATAAAGCTAATAAAAATCCAAATAGCATAACTTTTTTTTAGAAAAATGTAGGGAGGGATGAATGAATAGATGGATCAAATCAAACTATACTTATAAATATCCTTAATTATTGAATTAAATTAAAATATCTTAATAAACGTTAAACAAAAGCCTACAAAAAAGGAAATAATCCTAAAACCATAGAATGTTAAATTATAAAACACAATCTTAAACTAGGTCAAAGGTTGCTTTACAATTGGAGTCAGATATATTTCAATATATTACACTGTTGTGTATGTTTTATGGTTTATAATATTTACTTTCATCAAAGTGCAGCACTCAGAACATGAAGTATCTTTTTCCAGGAGATCTCAAATCTGTCAATGATTTTATTATTTAGTCGTGTTGGAACAAAATCATTAAAGTTTGAAAAAAAATCTTTCAAAAAAGCCCAAATGTGAGTTCATTATCACTGTTATCATGATTGTTAGGAGACTTGATAGAAAGCTGGGCCTCTGCAGACTTCATCAGTCCACGTGTTGTACAACTATTACCATCAAATTACTTCAGCCTGGCCTCATTTGATGATTCCCCCAGTGATCCAGTGTGGCTGCCCTGTAATACTGCAGCATTGTCTGTGTCCCCGATGTCTTCCCTTCTTCACTCACCTCCCTGTGAATTAAGTAGTTTCTGGTGAAAAGCTGCCAGCAGCTATTCAGTCGGAGAGCTTCTTCGTTCTTTCAGCTTCTCACAAAAACACAGAGGTGACCTCAGAGGCTCGTACATACGGCGAATCAAAAGGAAAAGAGACAAAGAGTCGTCAAGGACTTCCACAAATGTTCCAAGTGTATGCTGTCTGGGAGTAAAAGGAAAAATATCAGTGTGCAGAGCATTGGAACAGGATCAAAATATGGCTATTTACACAGAAACATTAAAAACTAAAAAGGATCCTTCATAACGTGACTGAAGGGCCAACTAGTTGTGAAAGTTGTTTAACCAAATGATCAATTATCAGCGTTTCAAACAGAACGACAGCAATGCACCTAGATACATATTTAACATTAAAAAGGGTGGATGCACCAAAGGAACTGGTTTCCTGCAGTACAGAGGGTTCTGTGCTGCCTATAAATGTTTTTCTTCATCTCCATCACAAATATGTCACTTGACAGTTGTGTGACAAACTCTTTGTAACTTTAAAAAAATATTAAACTTGTTATCATTTTTTTACTATAGAATAATGTTGTGTAACAATATTAAAATTTTGAGTCAACAATCCATTTTTTTAAGTTTAGTTTTGTCTCTCATATCCATTTTTTAACCACATTTCAGCGTCTTACTCTTAACAGACTCAGGAACAATGACTTGCAGTTTGTGTCTTGTGTGACTTGTTCCTGTTACTGGGTTGTAAAACAAAACCAATGCTACTTAGCTCAAAAATTTCTACTTCTTTGGTTTAGAATATTTGCATTTTTTCTAAATTAGTTAATGTCCCAATTCGATGAAAATTGTGTTTTGGGTATTTTTTAACAAGCTCTTGTGGCATTTTTCTCATAGGAAAAATTAAAAGAACAGTAAACGTAGAATCGCATTTCTCAGTATTTCTTTATTAGAATCAATTTGAATCAGGAGTAGATGAAAAAATGGATGCTTGTTACGTAAAAATACGCTGGTTGAGCCACAAGCTCTCTGCTCTGCTCCATTCTGATCATCCACTGTCAGACAAATAGATTCATGAAGGTCTTTGTTTTCCTGGTCTGAGCTGGAATCTGGATCAGAGCTGTACGACTGGAGAGCTCCAATATTGATCACCATTTTTAGTGCACCAGTAATGTTAGCTTAGGGTTATGAGGGGTTGTATTCTAGCACTAGAGCGTAAACAGAGAGCTCTCAGCACCGGCAAGCACATATTTAAAAGCACTGGTGTCTCTGGAGTCCCACCAACATCAAGGTGAAGGATCCTCCAGAGGTTTGCAGTTCTATGTAAACCTTCTACTACTCATTTTCTTCTTCACTGATGAGTGCCATGAAACCCTGGATGGTCCGGATGGATGGAGTAGTGGGTGGTGTGAAAATGAGTTTCTGACTGACCACTTTCTTCCATGGTACAAGAAGAAGAATCGTGCTTTCTGTATGACATGACAATGCACCATCTCATGCTGCAAGGAATACCTCATCATTGGCTGCTATGGGCAGAGAAGTAGATAAACTGATGGTGTGGACCCCATCCTTTGGTGCATCCTCAATCAAATTATCTCTGAGGGTGGGAGGCAGTTCACATCCAACCAGCAGCTCTGGGTGGCTATTCTGACATCCTTCAAAGAAATTTAAGCAGAAACTCTCCAAAAAACCCTTCAAAAAGTTCAATGGATGCAAGAATTTCTAAGCTGCTCCAAAATAACAGGTCCTATGTTCAAATAGAACTTGACCTTTTAAGATGTTTTTGATTGGAATAGCTTTAGATTCAGTAAATATGACCTTCTAATGTAACAAATTCAACAACTGACCATCTTCAGTTCTTCATTCCATCAAATGTGGTGGAACTCTGTTGTATGTAATAATGTTGAACAGTGACTTTGAAGGTTTTTATTTCTTTTTTTCTATTGGGTTTTCAGGTGGAAACAAAGATGCATATTCAAATGTACCACCCAGGTGACTGTTAAACAGCTACTTTTTCCTGAGTGCACTTGAGTGGGATGCTTCAGCTCATGAAACAGGAGAGAGCTCCTCTGCCCGCTCGTCAGCAGCCCCATCTCCAATTCTTGCAGCGCAGGCCTTTTCAGGCAGAGCCGGCTGGTGTGAGCTGAGCGAAAACGGCACAAAAGGGAGAACTGCTATATTCTCCTCAATCACTTCAAATTCATCCGCGGATCACACAGGAAGTCCAATCAGCCTCAAAAGCACACCCATGAATCCTGTTCTATATTCAGAAGTGGTCTGTTGCAGCTGCATGGAGCCCCCCCCCACCCTTTTCCATGGTGGAGCAACATGCTTGCCTCTCGTTTTACCGCAAAAACACCATATAATTATGCTGAAAGTTCCCCTTTCAGACAGAAAGCTCATGTTTGTTTTTGTCTTTCAAGTCCCAGCTGCTCTGTAAGTCTCATAAATTAGAACCCCAGTAATCCCCCCAGAGGAGGCGCACCAGCGGAACGTTTGAGAACAAAAAGACGGTCTTTACTGTATGTAGGTTTGATCTCATTGAAGTGACCTGTATTTTGTCTGATTTTATGATTGATTTATCCAAGTTTTAAAATGAATTATGAATTTTTATTACCTTTTTGGTGAAAATCCATCCACTACTGTTGAGCTAACCACTAAATTCAAATCCTAAAGCTAGCAATGTCAACAAAAACTTATTTGGAAAGTTTCTTTTGACAGAAAAGAGACAATCAGGAAATGAAGGTAGATCATTTGAATATAAAAAAAAACTACTGACAAAGTAGATGTATCTACCTGTCACATGGCTATCATAACATAATCACCAAATGTTTGAGACTGGTTTGATTTTTGTCATGTTTCTCACCTTCTCTTCCTGGTGCCCAAAGAACAAAATGGTGGCCAAGGCCTTTACTTCCTGTTTAGTAGTTGGGCACAGGAAGTGGAAAGAAATTGGATTTCTTTGTATACCATTATAATAATTTGAGTTGTTTGTTTATTTATGGTTTTCTTTATTTGCAGAACTTTAACTGTATGATTTACAAGACATTTCTATCTTTTGTTGTATATTTTCTTTGTTGTTTGTTTACATGCCGCTTCCTTCCTGGGCATGGCCAGCCAATTAGCTGGAGCCCATAAGAGGGAAGGAGCTCAGTGTGAAGGGGAGAGCATGTGTGAACTGTGCAGCCAAGGTGTGAGATCAGCAAATACGGACCCGGACCCGGACCCGGACCCGATCTGCCTCCTATGTAAACCAGGCCACTCCAGTCACAGAACATTTTGCCAATTATTTAACAGACAAAAATAAGGACTCCAAAAAAACATGCCTATTTTAAAGGTAAATACTTTCATGTGTGGATTAGCTTCCACTGACTGTCCAGAAACTCCCTTCATAGATCAAGTAAGTGTAATTTGCCCCTTGGGACATGAGTCTGATTGTATGGTTGTTTGTCTCTTGTTGCCCTTCGATGGACTTGCAAACTTTCCAGGATGTATTCTACCTTCGCCCAACAGTGGCTGGGATCGGATCCAGCAGATCTGTTGTCTCAATTAAGTGAGTTTGGAAAAGGGATAGAAATCGAGATAATCATACATTTGGCAAATTTGCTATCATTGCCACATCCATCCAGCCTTAAGAAATCGGCCACATTTATGTAGAAAGTTTTCAGTTTTTACAATAATTGGTGTCTTGTTTATCTGCTCATGCACTGTAAACACCGTGGGCTAAATGTGCATTTAAGAACCCATGTTTAGCTCGTTTATTAACGCGCGTTACATACCAGATATGTATCTAGCTTTACAGTACAGCAGGCATGCCACACTTTAATGGGTGTGGTCAAGTTCACACATTTACCAAACACTCAGATTAAACATTGAGATTAACATTTTTTGTTAATTTTTATTATTTAGTTATATTATCACCATTCAGTTTTAACATTTACACATATTTATAATTTTCATTTGCTAAACTCTAACATTCTGTCTCATTAAGGATGTGTCAATGTGAGTTTGAACTTTAATGAAGAATGCATTACATTTTGATAATTGAACCATAAAACATGTATTGGTTCATTTCTGCAAAAAGATCAAAGAATATCTTTAATTTCTCAGTACTATTCCAGACAAGGGGGGTTATTTGTGGATTTTAGCTTGAGATTGCATGGGTAATGCAACAGGTATTTTATCTTAGCTCGCATTATTTAAATCTCCTTCAAAATCAACTTGGAGGTTGGATCAAAAGGGACCGTCCAGTTGCTTTGCTGCAAAGTAAATGTGAAGAAAACCTTGGTCTGCCACCACTAAAGGTGGTTGAGTCAGGAGAAAAAAGTGGGCAATCATTTGGTGTGTGGTCATGTTATTTTTCACAGAGATGGTGTTTTGATTGCCTGCAGGGGGAGGAAATGGTATTATTTGCTTCAAAATGGTTTGAGCTGGATCCACATCAGCTGAGACTTGAATACCTCCCCCTCCCTCCTGGTTCTGCAAGGGCAGGCAGCTTTCAGCTTGATGGCTGTGTCAAAAGCCTTAGTGGGAATGCTCTAACACAGCGGGGCCCACATGTCTCCTCAGATGAGCTCTTCCACTGAGGAGGAGGTGGATTTGTCAGTTCGAAGCCTCTTGTAACTGACCACCAGTGTGCAGATAAAACACTTTGAAACACTATCTTGTACCTGACGTCTCTCAGGAAATAATACACTTGCAAACTTTGTGTATTAATTGTATTGTATTGTATTGTACTTCCCCCCAATGTATCTAGGGTTCATCCAAAGTTTTTCTTTGTACATCATGTCAAACAAATTCACTAAGGTGGAGATCAAAAATCATTCTGTCAGTTCAGCACTCGGCTGCTTCGTCACAACAAGGAAGATTGTTTTAAATCTGTAACACAGAAAAAAATGAAAGTAATTTTTCCCCTTAAATTTCTTGGCTAACAAAAAAAACAGAATGTGATGTATGCACACTAGAAGGCTGGGCCAGTGTTTTTAAAGGCTTTAAAAGCTGCTGGCGTTCCAAACTACTGCTGGTTCCAAGAAGCCGAACTCCCACAGACTATTGAGAAATAAAGAGCTGTTACTCAGTCTTTCTGTTTGTCAGAGTAAACATTCTTGCTCTGATACCTTTTTAACATATTCTTTATCATCCTTGTTGTTTTTCATGATATTTTGTCTTTATTACAAGTTTATTACAAGTTATACAAGTCAAAGTAGGTTTGACAGATTTTGTGTAGCCCACTTTCAAGTGGTAGGGGTGTGGCCTTCTAACAATCTCACTTCTGACTGGCGAGAGTGGTTGCCGTAGAAACGATGACTTAGATCAACTTGGACTGCTTACTGACATGGTCTAACTCCAACATGGCGGCATCCGTAACACAAAAAAATGGCGATTAAATGGATTTGTTAGAAGCTGGAAGTAAACTGTTTTCTGTGGGTGATGTCACATTCACTCAGTCCATTTCTCTGATACAGCTAATGGTTTTGATGCAGACTTTCTGGTGGATTTAAAAAAAATCATGTCGTGATTCAACTCTAAAATGTAGTAAGGAGTCCAGCATGGACTGGCTGTGTAACGCTGAAACATTGACTTGAGATCAACCAGCTTTCTCATATTTAATTTAATTTGAATTTTTTTTCTATTATAGGTTTAGCCGTCACTTTAAAGCAAGGCCATTTGTTAAACACCGGTGTACAAGGGGTTGCAGGGTAATTGTGTTGAATATTAAATGTTTTGTGGACTGTCCTGAACTTTAACTTTGCAAGAAGTAAGTGTAAGCTGTATTTTTATGTCGGATTAAACCAATTAAATGCATCTAATAGCCAGTAAACTTTGGTAATGTGCATAGCAGTGCATGCATCCACTCAGGGTATTTGCGTACATATAGGATTTAGCAGCGGCTCTCAGATATCACCGCAGATCGGAACAGATTAGGAGTTATCAGTCTGCGGTAGCTGCTAATCTGCTGTGTAACAAAGAGAAAAGGCTTTGCTCTCTTTGCTCTGATGCTCAGGTTCAGCTAGGAAACTTCTAAATACTGAGTGTGTCTGAATAAAATAAAGATCTTGGGAAATGTGTGTGTGGAAGCTGCGGTAAAGCGATGCTGTTTGGAAAAAGAGCTTGTTTGTGATGTTGAAAGTATGATGGGAGGGCCACAAGCTCCCTGCTCTGAGCTCTCAGCAACAGGGAGGGGACGAGGGGCGGGGTTTCTTCCTGCCAACTGTCCCACCCACAACTTAGAGGGTAATTCCTGATAAACTCTGCAGAAACTCTTTCATAGTAAACAACTCAGGTTTTTTATTTTGGCCAAAAAACGGCAAAAATATAGTTAGGGAACACTAAACAAATCAAAAGATAATCAGAGTGAGACATTTTTCATGGGTCAGTTTTATTTCATTTCCCCTCCAAGAGGTAATTGTCCCATTTCTGGTCGGTTTTCTGTACCTGATTATTTGTCAAACAGTTTTATCAAGCTTTATATTATTTAGTTATAATAGAATAATTCATTCATTTTCTGTACCGCTTTGTCCCTTTCGGGGTCACGGGGCTGCCGGAGCCTATCCCGGCTACTTGGGCGTAGGCAGAGGATGCCCTGGACAGGTCGCCAGTCTGTCGCAGGGTAGAACGTCCACAATCATACACCCATGCACTCTCACACTCACACCTATGGACAATTTAGAGTTGCCAATTAACCTATGAAGCATGTTTTTGGACAGTGGGAGGAAGCCGGAGATCCCGGAGAGAACCAACGCATGCACGGGGAGAACATGCAAACTCCACACAGAAAAGTCCCCAATTGATGTATTTTTCAGGTCCCCCAGCCGGGACTTGAACCAGGGGCCTTCTTGCTGAGAGCGCTTACCACTGCGCCACCGTGCAGCCCTATAATAGAATAATGTGTTTTAAAAAAATATATATATATATGTATATATAATAGAATAATGTGTTTTTTAAACACCAAGGAAAACATTGAAATTAGTCTGTTAGGTTTTTTTTGGCAGATCATGAAAAAGAAAATCTGTTTCTCACATTTTTTCTGTCTTGAAGTTTCATAAAAAATTTGAATGCATTCTGCTCAAAAGCAGGTCATATATAGCTTTATATGGAAGTATGGTTTTTGATGAGTAAGCCTCATGGTGGGGCCGCAAACACAATCTGAAAACAAGGAGTTTACCCTGCAGGTGATCTGCTCACAGCGTCAGGCAGAGCCCTAAATGAGGCAAAATATCAACATCGGGCAACAAAATCCAAATACACAGCTCCGTAAACCGTGTCAGCACACCTGTAGTGGAATCGGACACATTTCATGTGGGGTTTGGTTAAACCTAAATGTCCTCCAGAAAAGTGCTGATGTGGGAATTTGCCATGTCAGCACAGAAAAGGGGGAATTTCCTTCCTGGCTGAGGGCCTTCTGCACGGGAACGTGGACACATGTGACCTCCACTTGACAGTTTTGCTGATGTGCCTGCTAAAGCCGGCAAGTATAAATGAATCTTAATTTCCTTTATTAATTTCACACGTCACAATGAATTTTCTTCTAGCTGGACCCAACCGCATGCTGTGGTTCACCACACAACCTGATAACCTTTGGACACAACACACACCGTGACATTGAAACTAACAATATCACCTTCGACCAAGGAGGGGGGACTGAAAAAAATGTAGCGCTCTGCAAGAAAAACGAAAAGGAAGATTAAAGATACTTTTACTTTTTTAATTGTTCTGATCTTGAATGCTGTATGTTTATCCATTGAGTTGTTGATGTGATTTACTCTTCAGGACCACTGTAAGAACGCTTCTTTTTTTACACAAAACTTCAATTCTGGTCATGTGTGCCGAAGGCCAACTTACTAATGATTACCCCGACGTGTAAAGGGTTCTGTAGTTTAGTTTGGTTATGTTTTGGTCATGTTCTTAGTTGCCCTGTCAGTCCCACCAGTTTCAGGTTAATCATGCTTCATTTCAGTGAATTACTGATGTGTGATGGGATGTTACCCAGCCAGCAAGGCCAAGTGGGACCCCATGTGGTTTAAAAATGGGCAGAAAATGTGGGCCCCAACTGTGTTTGCCCGCATAGGCTTGCAGTGGGTGCTGAGTGGGTGTCAGGTAGGCCCCAAGTTGGTAAATAATATTAGAACCTATGTAGGGCCCATATTTTTGCCCATGTGGGCTGGAAGTGTGATTAAAACAGGGCCCATATTGTATTGCATAGGGGTGTTATGTGGGACCTAAATGGGCTATAATGCAGGCTTTAAGTAGGTTTGTCCGTAGTTTCCATGGTAGCCCCAACTGTGTATGCCCGCATAGGCTTGAAGTGGGTGCTGAGTGGGTAGTGTCTGGTTTTTAGTTCATCTCCTTCAGGTCATCTGTTCTGTTCTGCTTTGTTTGCCACCAGTTTTGTTTCTCCGTAGTTTTTGGTCATGTTCTGGTTTGTTCATTAAATATTTAGGTTTCCACCACGAAGCCAAGTCCCCTGCATTTTGGGTCCTCCACCACCAGTACCCGACACAACCCGCTGTTTTGTCAGTGTCATTTAGGGGCATCTAGTCCTTCTGCATCAAGAAGCATAAGTGCAGACTAGTCCGGAGTTAGATGTGTTGACAATAGTTCTAACAGGGGTAGATTTTTTATTTTGTATGATTTAGAAGGGAAAAAAAACACAACAAATGTAGAGGCAAGGAAATGTGAGTAAATGTTTTTCATCTGCTATCTGTCTTCACTGATGACATGGTCATTTTCCTAAGTAGAAATATAATGAAAGATATATTTGTGTTTATAATAAAGCTATCAGGAGTTCTGTCATTTAGAGACATCAGAAAAGCTGAATTATTAACTCCCCTACAACCAACCCCAACAAATTTAAAGTAAACAAATGATCTGGGGTTAAAATATCCCAGTCACCTGTAAGCCACAGTTTTTCACTTAAGATATCCAAGTCCCCGTTGAGCTAAGTGTGATTGGGTGACAGAGTTTGTGCTATCCACAGGCAGACGCCAAAAAACAAGAGCACACTGCATTTTCTGTGAATCTATTTGTGTGCAGCCACGTTCTCCTCCATGCAAGTAAGCCCAGGACCCCTTCCTCTTTCCTCAGAAAAACAAGCACTGCTGACATGTGAATAACCCCGTAAGTGACAGCTCTCGGTGCTGGTAGCCTGTCAGGGCCAGTGTGGCCCCGGCAGCACAGGGGAATAACTGTATCTGCAACTGGATGGCATCTGTCGCTCAAACAGCGGATTCCTCATTACAGGCAGTTTCTTTGACTGGCTGCTCACACATCAGATGTCACAGTCCATCAGGCATGCCCAGGTGGGGCCAAAATGAGCAGCTGCCAAAAGTCTATTTAGCCTCAAAAGAGGGGAGTGGGGATAAATGGCGAGGCTGCAGAGCTCTGAAGGGGGCTGCAAAGCCTCAGTCCTGCTGGTGAGTTAGCAGCAGATCCAGGACTCACTTTGGTCTGTAGCTGATGTTTGACGGAGGCAGCATTAAAATAAAGAAACACATCTCAAACTCAAAAAAAAGATCTGTGAGACTTTTCTGATAATGTTTCTTTTTAAACATACTGTATCTTTATTATATTGTTTTTCGACATTTTCTAAAATTTTGTTTTATGAACCCCTTAGTGACTGTGAATGTTAAATAAATGGAAATAAATACAAAAATATGGTAACAAGGTTCTTGCCAAAGTGTTGCCCCATGCCCTCTGCAGAAAAGAAAATCATGTTTTTGTGAGCGTTTTTCTTTTCTTCTGCCGGAGGAAGGAAGGAAAAAACTATTCCTTTTTGAACTTACTTTCTTTATTGCACCTACAAAAGTAGAACAAAGCATCAAACTGGAAAATTATTTAAAAATTATGGCAAAGATGATGTAATAATGATAATATTGTTTATTTTTGGTTCAGGGAAAACACAGAAAGCCTAATTTGAGGATCAAACCTCAGCTTCAGTCAGTTTGGTCCATAAATAAATGTTGGAATATCTTCGAGACCAAACAAAAAAACTGAGGCCTGTGTGCCTCAGAGACAAAAACCTCACAAAGGCAGGTTTACATTGCTCTACGTAGCCCACAACAACAGCAGGATGGACAGATATTGGCTCCGTGAAAAAACAGAACTAGACACACTTATTGGGAACACAGAAATGAAAAAAAAAAAAACTGTTTTGGTCGATGAAACTTAACTTGGTTTGGTCATTTGAGTCAAAAGGATTTTAAGAAAAGCTCAAAGTGACAGACCACAAGCAGAAAAAGATTTTGTTTCTGGCTTTTTTTCCATCTACTGTTGCCTCATGGGTTTGCTGATTTGAACTATTACATTTTGAGGGGTTAGTGTGTTGCAATCCAAAAGTTATACCAAACCTTTAATAAGTAATATATTACCAAAAAGTCATAAGGAAAGCCTTTCTCCTACCTACACTCACATGTAACAGTAAGACATCACATTTGTAATAAGCAGTTATTGTCGAGCACATGCTGGGTCAAGCATTGATGCTCTATAAAAGGTGTCAGTTTCTGTCCTTTTTCTCCTGCTGCTGCTGTTCTACTGGGTTCTGTCTCTCACACAGGAAAGCTGGATCATACTGTAGGTGAGATCCCTGAACCTCATCATCACTCAAATCTGCTGCATCTCATGCTGTTTTCTCCAGCTTCAACCCCCCCAGTCTGTTGGCAAATACTAAGTGGCGTCTCCAGACTGCTGCACGAACTCAGGAAACCGGATTGTTCTGGATTCACATTCGTCTCTCTGTGACTGGACAGAAGTGTTTGACTCACAGCTTGTGTTTCACCCCAAAGGTCCTTGACAGCATTTAGGTCATCAGGGCTCCACAGATCCCAAAAGCCAGGTTCCAGGTGCCAGGTAGTTTGCCATCTCTCGGTCGGTGGAGTGTCCTTGCCCCAGGTGGAGGAGTTTAAATACCTTGGGGTCTTGTTCACGAGTGAGGGAAGATCGGAGCGTGAGATTGACAGGCGGATCGGAGCGGCGTCCGTAGTTATGCGGTCGCTCTATCGGTCCGTTGTGGTGAAGAGAGAGCTGAGCCGAAAAGCAAAGCTCTCAATTTACCGGTCGATCTACGTTCCAATACTCACCTATGGTCATGAGCTATGGGTCATGACTGAAAGAACGAGGTCCCGAACACAAGCGGCTGAAATGAGCTTCCTCCGTAGGGTGGCTGGGCGCTCCCTTAGAGATAGGGTGAAAAGCTCGGTCACCCGCGGGGAGCTCGGAGTAGAACCGCTTCTCCTCCACATCGAAAGGAGCCAGCTAAGGTGGCTCGGGCATCTAGTCCGGATGCCCCCTGGACGCCTCCCTGGAGAGGTGTTCCGGGCATGTCCCACTGGGCGGAGGCCCCGGGGAAGACCCAGGACACGCTGGAGAGACTACGTCTCTCAGCTAGCCTGGGAACGCCTCGGGGTCCCCCCAGAGGAGCTGGAGGAAGTGGCTGGGGTGAGGGAAGTCTGGGCATCTCTGCTCAGTCTGCTGCCCCCGCGACCCGGTCCCGGATAAGCGGAGGAAGATGGATGGATGGATGGATGGGCTCCACAGATGTCACATGGTGCTCCTCGGCAGAAATCTTCGGGAAAAGAAATGCTGCTTCCTTTATATGTTTCTTTAAACTGAAAGCTTTATATTACATTAACCACTACATCTCCTCATGCTGAATTGTTGTAAATATTTGATATATCCATTGTAGTATGGGGCACAAATCACGTAGCATGGTAACAACAACACCATAGCATTGCTGCAATGGTAAAGGTGAAAGTAATGGGGGGAAAACTATGTCTACAGCAAAGCCGGAAGGAGGTTTAAGCAAATATTGTGGAAAGGAAAGAAGAAGGTGAAGGCAGATGTCGAGGTCAAGGTTAGGTCACCCTTTTGTCTTCTGTCTGTTCTGCATGCTCCCCAACACTGTTTTGATGGACTCACTTGGTTTCTGAGTGCAGGGCCATGCGGTGAAAAACATTGATTCAAGATTCTCTCCATGCTGATAATCCTTCCTAATGAGCCAGCCTCATGTTGCCTCCCTGATGAAGCTACGTGATGCAAAGAGTATTTCTGATTTCTCAGCACTGAGAGAATGGGTATTCCTGACAGGAAATACAACTTCATTTGCAGAGATGCATCCTGAAATGTTCAGGAGGCTCCAATATTCCACACAGTTGCCTTCAGGCTCTTGTAGACTCATCAGTTTTAAGAGTTTAGATTGCTTTCCCACATCAAAACATCTTTGTTAAAGATCATTACTCCACACAGAGCTAGTTTCAGTGCGTTCTGTGCTGCCAGACATTTCCAGATTTCAACATGATGTGACCTTTATCTGGTGTGGTGGGTTTCCTTGTCATGTCTGCAATATTATATTTTCTTGTTTTCTTTATCTGAAGAGTTGGAGAAGCAGATCTAGTGCTGTAAGTCTTTCCTAGGATTCTTCATTGTGCACAGATTTACTGTACTCAGCTTTGCCATGGCAGTGTTTTTAACAGCTAGATCAGTAAACAAATTCACACCTGAGCAGCTATCTTCTTTCATTCATTTTACAAGACTCTGATCTATAGATTTGGATGTTCATCCAGACAAAAGCTGTCATCAATCCAGCACAGAGTATTGAACTGCAGAAAATATGTGGTCAGGCAGGGAGATGGTGTTAAAGGGGGGGCCTTAATCCTGCCTAAATCCCTGAAAGGTTGTACACCTGACCCAATGGCACTGAAAAGAAATGACTTCCTCTCATTGTAACGATTTCTTCTGGAGCTCATGAGTTTAGAAGGAGCAGCTTAAACCTCTGTTCCTTTTTTTATTTTTGCTTTCACGTATCGCCCCACCACCATCATCACCCCTTTTCCAGCAGTCCTTCAGATACCAGAGGACTAATCACCAATAACAAGAACGCCCTTTATCCCTGTGCCACCCTCCCACGGGAGCCACGCTCTGCTCCTCCTTGATCTCAGTTTGATTTCATCGTCTCGTTCAAGGGTACGAACTTCACAGCTTTCTGCTTTTCTAGGCTGCTTCCTCTGCAGGACACTATCACAGCTACACACTGTAAAAACAAAGCTTTTTCAGTCAAATTAGAGCCGATGCAGCCACATGAAAAATGCTTCGTTAAAGCCTGAAAGCTCTAATCAGAACCAGCTGATGTGATTGTTGAGAGAAACTATGTGATCTCTAGATGAGCCGAAATGTTCTCGGTAAAAACAAAACTCCTCAACTACAAGAAAAAAGTCAAACTGCTGTCCGTCTCTGATTTATTTCAACAATCATCTACTCTAAAGCATAAAAAGATCTGCAGACAAACCAGAACAAAATGTCCTGTTTACCGAGGTGAATCTAATGGAAGAAAAAACTCCAAGTTCTGGTCCAATCCCGCATCTTTCAAATGGGTTTAAATTTGATTTATTCTCCTTGAATCATAATGCAGGTGTACTCAGCCAAGAATAATAAAAGAAAAACGAAAGCAAACATCTTCCCATGCAGGAATAAAATGTTTGGGGGTCTGCAGAGACGGGTTTTATGAAGATTAAAGCCCAAGTCAGTTTAAACTTCAGTCACTATTCTCCTTATGGCCAGCGTAAATTTGGCAAACAGTGCATGGAGTTGGCCCGCACAAATTAGCAATGTCGTAGACCTGTCTGTGAGCTCATAGAGGGCATGCTGCAAGTGACAGTCATAAGCCGCGGTTACATGTGCAAAATGTTTTGATCGCATCAAATATCAGATTAGAATTCAACCGTGAACATGGGCCCACAAAAATCTTTGGGCCACACTTTCAGTCGGAATAAATCATTTGCACATGCGCAGTACTCTATAAAATACCGGGAGAGGAAATGAGTCCCACTGCAGTTTGCATATGGACCAGGCATCGGGGTGGATGACGCCATCATCTACCTGCAGCATCGGGCCCTGTCTCACCTGGAGGCACCTGGGAGCACTGTGAGAGTCATGTTTTTTGATTTCTCCAGTGCTTTCAACACCATCCAGCCATCACTGCTGAGGAGGAAGCTGGAGGTTGCAGGTGTGGACCAACATCTGGTTGCTTGGACCATCAACTACCTCACAGACAGACCACAGTTTGTGAGGCTGCATGACTGTGTGTCTGATGTGGTGGTCTGCAGCACGGGGGCACCTCAAGGGACTGTGCTCTCCCCATTCCTGTTTACCCTGTACACATCAGAATTCATCTACGACTCCCACCACTGTCATCTGCAGAAGTTCTCAGATGACAGTGCCATTGTGGGCTGTGTATCAGGGGGGGGGGTGAGCAGGAGTACAGGGGGGGTCATCTCTGACTTTGTTGGCTGGTGTGAAGTTAACCACCTGCTGCTTAACACCAGTAAGACAAAGGAGCTGATCCTGGACTTCAGGAGGTCCTCACCACCACACTCACTAGCCGCGTTTACATGGGCAAAAGTAATCGGAATGAACGCCTGATCGGAAAGAAAATGCGTCATGTAAACGCGCCGTTCGGAATACTCTGCCCCGGTCAGACTCATTCGGATCAGAATTTCTTTCCGATCGAGATAGGTGGGTTATACCGATCGTTTATCCGATCGTGGAGCATGTAAACGGTCATTCCGATCGTGTGTCACTGCTGCTCTGGTTTACGTCACGCATAGACGGTGTTTCGCTGAGAGAAGGCTTTGGAGCTCATACGGGACCGACCAGCTCTGCGGACGCCCCGTGAAAAGCGCCGCTCCGCTCTAGCCCCGCTGGCTCTCCCCTCTCTTTCACCCCTCACGGGGGAGATTCGGAGGAGGAGCGCTTCGTGCCCCCTGACGCTCACTCGGTCCACTGGCACCCGAGTGAGCAGAGCAGCTGGATTAATAATTTTGTGTCGGGGGGGGGCTTTTTTACGTGTGCGTTTTGTTGTTTTGTTATGTGTGGGAGAATTCAGACTGCGAGCCGTCCCGCCGCTCTGGGTTAGCGGCTGCAGGATTCAGGAGGAACCGTGTTCGAAAAGAGCTCGGGCCGCTAGCTCACAGAGTGGCTTTGGGGCGGTCTGTGTGAACTTTTCAGAGCAGAAATAAATGTCACTCAGTCCTTAGAAAGCTGCAGATTGCTGCGTTTCTCGCACGGTCCTGGATTTTGTGTCCATCCATCAGGCTAATGATGTTAGCCCGTGTTAGTCTGTCCTAAGCTTTCGTCCAGCTTAATTCTTCCACAAAAAAAGCACTGACCACACAGATTAAATATAACGATGAGCGAACAGGCAATTCATAATATTCATGACATTAATAATAGCACGTTTGGAAGATCATCTCGTATGTTACCGAGCTGCTGCATAAATGTCTGTGGAAGCGGTTTGTTTACAACGGGACCTATATCCGCATCCGGGTGATTTTACACTACTGCGCATGCCCAAATGATTCATTCCGAACGAAAGTGTGAGTCATGGGAACGTTTGTTCTAATCGGAAAAAGGTTTTCTGTGCCCATGTGCACGGGTGAATTTTAACCCGACCATTGATCCGATCAAGATATTCTGCCCATGTAACCGCGGCTACTGGTGAACATCCAGGGTTCAGACATTGAGGTCGTGGACACATTTAAATATCTGGGTGTTCACCTGAACAACAGACTGGACTGGTCCAACAACACGGATGCTCTGTACAGGAGGGGTCAGAGTCGCCTCCACCTGCTGAGGAGACTGAGGTCGTTCAGCGTGTGCAGACAGCTGCTGAGGACCTTTTACGACACTGTGGTGGCCTCAGTGGTCCTTTATGGAGTTGTGTGCTGGGCGGGGGGCAGTGCAGGCAGAGACTTGAGGAGGCTTAACAAACTGGTTAAGAAAGTCCTGGGCTGCACACTTGAGTCCATCGAGGAGGTGGCGGACAGGAGGATGTTAGCTAAGCTGACATCCATCATGGATAACCCCTCCCACCCCCTGCACCAAACTGTAGAGGCGCTGACCAGCTCCTTCAGCACAAGACTGTTGCACCCTCAGTGTAAGAAGGAGCGCTACCGCAGGTCATTCCTCCCCACAGCCATCAGACTGTACAACACTGTGTTACAGTGATACTCCACGGTCCCAGGGGTGTTTTTCTGTTTAGTCATTGATTCATTTACTTTTGTTGTAGTTGTTGTTTTTCAATTTTAAATTGTTTTTTGTTCCTGAACAGTTGTTTGTTTTTGGTGTGAACTTCATTACTTATTTCTGTTTTTGAAAAAAAAAAAAAAAAAAGATTTTTTTTTACATGTTTTTTTACAGTTGATCACATGTTTTGCAGACCACATGTTTTTTACACTTTTGCAGCTGTATTTAATATTTAATATTTATTTATTTATTTAATAAGAATCTCATCTATCTATCTATCTATCTATCTATCTATCTATCTATCTATCTATCTATCTATCTATCTATCTATCTATCTATCTATCTATCTATCTATCTATCTATCTATCTATCTATCTATCTATCCCAAGCTGCCACATACATATAGATATGTATCTATGTACAGTAAACCCTTGTTCGCGGGGGTTACGTTCCAAAAAGTTTACACATTTACATGCAGAATTATCGGATCAACAATCAGCATAACCATCTATCTCGATCAGAAATAAATTTTGATCCGAACGAGTCTGATGGGGGCAGAGTATTCCGAACGGCCTGTTTACATGATGCATTTTTCTTCCGATCAGGCGTTTATTCCAATTACTTTTGTCCATGTAAACGCAGCTATAGAGAACATTTAAAAAACAAGTAAGAGTAGGTGCAGTGGTAGGGTTGATCGACCTCTGATCGGAATACTGCAGGGTTGATTACCGCCTTGCCCGCCCATTGACATAGTGGTTTGACGTAAATCCTGCAGCCTTTAACCCAAGTGCTCTCAATCTGCTTACGCTTCCTAAGAAGCCTAGCATGTTTGGCGATTTCAGCATTCCTTCTGGTCAGATGGTCGTTTACATAAACAGCACATCCCTTCAGATTCCTCCTTTGATTCGTCAGAGCTAGCTTGTGTTTTTGATTCACAAACCTGATGAGGATCGCTGGTTTATCTGTCTCCTTTCTCCTGGGGAGCGGGTGGAAGGTCTCAATCGTATTTAGGTCCAGGGAAATTCCTTTAGACGAGAGAAATGATTCCACTTGGTGTCCCAAAGTCTCTCCATCGCTCCCCGTTTCAGAAGAACCACTACGAATGCTAGCATTGCTATTAGCATTAGCAATTAGCAATCTGTCTTTTAGCCGTTTTACCTAGAAGGAGGGTCTAATGGCAGGGATGCCCAGCTGTGGTGGCGAAGTGGTTAGTGCTCTTGCCTCACAGTAAGGTTCAAGTCCTGTCTGGGGGACTTGAAACAGAACATCAACAGCCACCCAGTCCAACTAAGTCTGCTACAATAACATTGTTTTTAAAAAGAATCCACAGACTTATTGTACTTTAAAAGTGGAATTAAAAGTGTTGAAATTACATAAAATGCACACATTCACTTTGTCTAAAACTATTTTCAGTTTTAAACATATTGTATGGCTCTCACAAAATTACATTTAAAAATATGTGGTGTTCATGGCTCTCTCGGCCAAAAAGGTTCCTGACCCCTGCTCTAAATCGTCCCAAGGTGTGAATGTGAGAGTGCGACCTGTTCAGGATGTCCCCTGCCTTTGCCCACAAATGGCCAGCATAGGCTCCAGCAGCCCAGTGACCCCGAAAGCGACAAAATGGGTTCAGAAAATGAATGAATGACTCAATCTTCATCTGGTTTGGTTGGTTTTCACACACAAAGCTCTCTGGACCAAGGCTGTCCAAACTGCCTGAGAAACTCCCGCAGCTCCAGCAGGGTTCCAATACAAATAATGAAGGTGAGGGTCGGGGCAGGCAAACAGAGTCAGAAGACAGAAGAGCCGGTCCAGATATAACGCTAAGCAAGGAAGGCAGAGTGGCACAAACAATACTTTACAAGGAGCTCAGCTCAGTGCAGTGCTTACGCATGCTGTGGTTGATTGAGTGAATGAGAGTCAGGTGAGAGTCAGGTGTGTAGCATCCAGGAGGTGTGGCTAGAACTCACAAGAGGGGGAGACCGAGCTCTTACTTCTGACACTAGGTCACAAAGATGCTGTGGGCCATAAATGCCATGTGTGGATCCAGATATTGTTCACAAAAATAAGTTTATGTTTCAAATATATATTTCAAAGGTTTCTGTACAATCTCTCAAAGCTGGTGGTGTTTCTGTTAAGATCGTTGCCTTTAGTTTTGCTTTTTTAGGTTTTGTTCAATAGACCATTTCAGGTCATATTTAGCTCTTTAGACGTTTTTAGATTGCGTCTGCAGTTTAGCTTTTGGTGTCTTTTCAAACAGTCACACAGAAAATAAGTTTTAGTTCTAATCTTCAAAAGCTGTTTTTTATTCTCTGCTTTTAATGGTTTGAGTTGTTCGGTGTTTGATTTTCTGCATGGTCATTGTTTTGATGGTCCATGATTCAACTTTTCTACTTGTGTCACGTTCAGGTTCAGGTTTTTGTCTCAGTCAGTCTCCTGCATTTGGGTCTCATCTGCCATCATTTATGACATTAAATCAAAGTCTGTCCTGAGCTGAACAAATGCACATTTATTTTACATTTCCATTTTTTAGCTTCCAAAACAAAGAAACTGAAAGTGATCAAGTAAAAAACAAAACACAGTTAATCTTTTGCTAAAATGATCAAGAGGCAGTGTATTTGTCAGCACAGGAATTCTCTCTTAAACTTCCCTCTACTAAACCATTTATGTGATGTTTCTGTGGAACAATGACAGGTCAGCAGTTTTCTGTGGAAACACTGCTGCTTCCATCGTCTAGGACTGAAGCTGCTGACTCACCCATTAGGAGTGAGCAAAGCAAATGAAGCATTTCTTTCTCCCTGTAGGATCTCCTTTCTGCGGAGTTTCTAGAATTATCTACTGGATTCAAGAAAAGGAGCAGCTCCTGTTACTCAGCTGTTATAAGACCAGGGACAGTGTGTTAGTCTTTACTCTCACAAAGCAATCTGGACCAAACCAAGCTAAAGTATGATTGTACTTTTGGACCAACTTTCTGACCCATACATGAGCATGGAACCCACCGTCTCACTCAGCAGGTGGCCATAATGTTGGTTTACAATCTACCGAAATGGATGAAGTGGTTCTCAGGTAACAGTGTAAATATCTGAAATTATTTATTATATGTCCTGATGTGCTTGTTTTTGTAGGGCCCAGTCAGCGGCAGAGGGTCCTCTTTATTTTTCTCCTTGTGTCCCTTTCCCTTCTCTAATCCCATGTATTCATGTCTGTGTGCACAAGTAGGTGCCGGTCGGAGTGATGTGTGGCAAGAAGTCTTCTATGGTTACTAAGAATTTGTATGATTAAGACTGGTTAACGGTTGTGTGGATTCTGCATGATGGTGTGTGTACGTGTGTGTAAGAGCATTAACGCATGTAATGTAAGTTACTAATGACACCCATCACATGACCCTGTATTATCATCCCACCCCTGTCCTGTCCTAGCGGCTAAACCTCCAAAGAGTTTTAATCTGTTACAAAAGGGGTTCATATTAACACACTGGCTGAAATCCGCCTGAACTTGCTTACTCTGGGTATGTCGGTTCCAAAAGACCGGATTTGAGTTGGCGTAATTACGCTCGACTTGGTAACCCTGGGTTAATGCACGTGAACAGCAAGTACATAAAGACATTGTAAATGGATCGCCGATTTCCGGAGTCACCATGGAAACGTGAGGTGAAAAAAAAGAGCGGTATACTTCAGTGAGACGGAGTCTGAGATTTTAATGACGCGTATGAAGATTATTATACGTCCAACAAAAAAGTAACACGGCTGCATCATCAAAAGAAAGAGTTTCTGCTTGGAGAAAAAGAACAGACAAAGTAAACACACGAGTTTCTATCTCATTTCTATTTTCGTTGTGACGCATATATATATATATATATATATATATATATATATAAATTATCCAACTTTAATGAATTACTTTAATTGGTAACAAGTAATTGAGTTAAATCTATTCAACCTAATTTTTTATGTCTTTCCAACTCAATAGTTGTTTATATGGCTAAAATTTACATATTTATCTAACTAAATGTCCTTTTACTCCAATTCAATTAAGTGTTTTTCCATCTTAATTTATTATAATTCTCGAGCTCTCAGATGTCTAAGTTTGAGCCCGCAGATATTCTCATTTTTATAACAATAAAATTATTGAAACAAAATGGATTCGCAATTTGAAACATATTGTCATGTACCATTTCTCAGACTTTAACATTAGACAACTGAATTTTAAAACAATAAAATGACAGAAAAAATATAGATTTGCAGCATGAAATCATTTACCATTTCCCTGACTTTAACATTAGACCACTGGGCACCAGTGGTGCTAAATAATCTCATCATCCTCTCCCTCCCTCTCACTCATGGTGCAGAAAGAATTAAACATAACAGGACAAATAACTAGACAAAACACAGTAAAACAGCTAAGCAACTAAACACATTTGGTCAAAAAAAAAAACTTAAACCCAAATCCGTCCAGACAGGCAAAGGGAATAGTATCCCACAATCCCTTGCGGTGCCGATCTAACAGCAGCACCAAAGTTACACCTACTTAATTGAATTAATTTAAATGAAAGTAAAATAAATTTCTGATAACTACGTGTTATTTTTAAGCTGATTTAACTAAAAGAAATGATTTATCTTAACTGAAGCAAATAATCAAGTTAGATCAAAGTAAAAAGGTTTATCTTTCCAACATCCAAACGTGGTCTTATCACCCTTTCATGGTGGAAAAAGTATTATTTGAGCTTCTTCATCCACTAAATCATCTTCAAATGGACAGTGCAGCATAGCCTCGTTGTAGTTGTTGGAGCTTATTTGTTGCACTCCTCACCGGTAAATTCGTCATAGTTTTTATGATTTGTAACATAGTGACATTTTATTTTTGATTCTTGAGCATTGCATTTACCTGCTTGCAAATAATTATCCAGCCCATAAGGTACCACAAAGTAAGCATTTGTCCACTTAGCTTGAAAGTGCCTATTCTTCTCGCCAACACAACGTTTTGCCTCAAAGGAACCTGCTCTGGCTCTCTTATGTTGAGGGCCACACAAAATCTTCCCGATGGCCGCCATTGGCCCCTGGGCCGCATTTTGAGAACCCCTGCTTTATAGCATTTATAGCCAGCCAATGCTATTAAGCATAGGTTAAATGCTTTATTGCACCACGGACTGGTTTGATGTGTGGCAAAATTTTCACGGACCGGTGAGTTATATGTGGCGAACACACGCTGCAGCAACGCTGCCATTAATGGCAGAAACACGTGATAAGACGTCCTCTGCACTTTTATTTTGACACGCTAAACATTGTACATCGCACAGGTGTGATCATCCTCTCCCCTTCCCACACTCATGGTGCTAAAAAGAAGTAAACATAACAGGTAGAAATAACTAAGGGTGAAACAACATAACTGCCAGATGAAAGGACCCATAGGCAAAAAGAAACACCCGTGCTCAACCCTATTTTGACCAAAGCAGGCTAAGGGGATTGATTTGATTCCCTGTGATGCCAAACCAAATGTGCTAGTGACCAACACTACAGTACAACAAAATAATATGACATGCATGAAAACTGTGGTATTTTCTAAACAAAAAAATAAACACGAATTATGACACGAGCAACGTCCTCTCTGCCCGCAACACTCCCTGGTCGCTATTATTATAACATTTAAACATGCCTTCAAAATAAGTGCATGGATAATCCAACTCACCACAATGCTGAATGGTTCCAGGGAATCTCCTGTTGGGATAAATCTGTATTTTAAGTAGGACTCCTGATACTGTCTATTAAACGTAGCTTTTTTTTTTTTGGGAAGTGGAAGGCTCCTCTTCTGTTTCCTGGCTGGGCCTTTTCCACTTGGCAAAAAACTTTCCAAAGACGTTTGTTTTTTTCTTCATTTTGCTAGTTCCTGGGTTTTATTTTAGCGGGATCCTATCACGTGACCGAGACGAGCGAATTAGCCTGCGTCAAGAGTAACATAGACTGATGGAACAGAGAATCGGGCAATTATTCAAAATAAAACATCTTTCAGATTCCGAAATAGATAAAACGGAAGTGATGTAAGTTATTTTAATAATTCTGTGCAGCCCGGTACCAAATGACCCACGGACCGGTACCGGTCCGCGGCCTGGGGGTTGGGGACCACTGCTTCATAGCATACAACCAATAAAACTTCTTGACCCAAATCTGAATCTCAATGACTGCAAGGTGTCCAGGTCCTGTGACTGTAAAGCAAATCCAGGATCAATTGTTTAGCCGATGATCTCAAGATGAAAAGTATTTCTCACCCAAATCCTGATAACACAGACAGTACAAAGAGTGACAGAACCTCCTTCTCAGCATTCTCTAAAACAGCACTTCATGAGGGGAATCAGTCATATAGTAAATATTTACATTTTACAGTTTGTATACAGTAGACCTGCATGCAACATGCTGTTTTGTACAGTCACTTCACACTAAACAGAACTCCCCTAGCAAAGTCTTTTGTAGTTTTCTGTGCACCAAGTATCTTTCTTAAATGGTTTCTAAATCCATCTTAGCTAAAGCTTTTGTTTGCAAAAGGAACAAACACGTGGTCTTAAACACTTATAACCCATAACAGTTTCAATAGATTTTTTCAGTCTGGTATTATTCCGATATTAAATATTTACTTTTCAGAGAACGTTTTTTTCTAACCTTTCACAACTATGATGCCTTTTAAATTATCCTCATTATATATCTTCATATGTTCAATTTTAATATTTTGTATTATGAAATTAATTAAACCATCTTTACACCTGAAAGGGTATCAATGGCCATGCACTGAAGTGGTGAGTGGTGTTCACTGTCTGTAACTTTAAAGTTTTCATTGAATGTGGTGAACCTCAGGGTTCAATATTGGTTCCTATTCATTTCTGTTTACATTGCGTTTGATCAGATTTTGAAAGAGCCTTGCTACTGGCTGCCTGAAATGTATGTAATTGATTTAAAAAACAATGTTTTTAAGTGATTGACATCCACACAAAAATGAGTTGTTCTGCCTTTTTTGTGAAGAAATAAAGACCCATCCCTAAATCATGGATGAGGAACTTTTTTTGTCAGATTTTTGTTGGATCTGCTGAATCGAGATATCTCAAAAATAAAATCCATAAAGTAAAACATTCCAAAATAAAACTCAGCAACCTGCTGCCTTCCAAATAAATTAAACAATAGTAAAGATCCAGACTCTTAGTCAAACCCGGAGGATTTACAGACATTACTGAGAACAGGAATGAAAGCAACAATCAGACATGGTGGAAGTAGTGTGATGGTATGGAGCTGCTTTGAACCTGGATGACTTGTCATAATTGATCCTAAAGTGGAATCTTATCCATTGGTAAATGACCCAGAGAGCACTTGGGTTCTTCAGCAGAACCAACATGTCTGCCTCTGAACCTATGGTTCAAAGTTCAACAGATTCCAACAAGAAAAGTGAACAACAGTTTTTTTTTCTTTTAACAATTCTAAACTGCATCTGCTTACTTTTAGCCCTCTTTTGGCGAGAGACATTTGTAGCTCCGTCCCCTGTAAACTATTCGCACATAACAGAACTAGACTGAGGGGTGTATGAAGTGAACCCAGCTCTTTGTGTCTTGACTCTCCATAATGGGATGTGGAAGAAAATGGACAGTATTTGAGAAAAACCGGGTGCTTATAAGGTGATAGTTTTACCTGAGCCATGGTGCTGCACAGCTTCACTGACTTTTCTTCCCAGAGGGCATTTCCCATAGAGAAATGTCTCAATCTGTTTCTAGACAACTGGGATAACAATGGAAACAAAACCATTTCATTTGCTAAGACTGTTTCTTCCAGCCTCTACAATATGAGTTTCATCAGTTGCAGATATATTCATAATGCCGATGTTCAGCACTTGTGGCACTTAAAAGCCATAAACTCAAGACAAATGTTTATCAGCTGCATGGCTGAACAATAATCAATCATGTGATGTAGTAGAGGAAACGCATTATTTCCTGTGCAGGAGAGTGCTGATGCTGACATAAATGAATAAATTGATGCATACTAATTGTGAGAAATTTCCCGTGTAGCAAACAGATTAAAAATACTGCTATTATATAAGACAAGAGGAGGAGAGAGCTGGGGTTTTTTATGATCAGGCTTTACCTGGAGCAACAGTCTGCCATTAGAAGGACAAGAGCAACATCATGTGGACAAAGGACAAATGACACCATGCGGCCATAAATCCCTTGTGCTATCTTAGATGACCCCACCCTTCCATTGACGTGTTCTCCCTACCATGACAAAGGTGGATAAAGGTGGAAAGATTTCATGTAATCCATGGACACCAGTGAAGATCACAAATCATTGAAGAAAAAAGGTTCAGAGCACTGTCTAATGGTGGGTCTAGATGACCTAACTCCCAACATTAAAGTGCCTAGGATAGCACAAGGGTTACACAGCTGCATGGAGGAGACAAACCAAAAATATCTAACCACAACTAACGAAGAAGAAGGGTTTTCTTTACCATATGCAGTCTGAAACAAGAGGCTGACTTTGACAGGGAGCTTCACAATCCTGCTGCTGCCTGGTGCTCTAAACAGATTGTTGAACATGCCTGTCCCTCCAGGTGATAACATTGGTCCAAGCATCCAGAACTTCAATTTTTTTTTAGCATTCTTTCCTGAGAACTTCACTGGAGCAGTTGCTGTTTGGACTTTGAATGAACCATTCAAATAGTAATTCTCCTTCATTAGATTTAGAAAATAACTGTAAATATAGGAACATTTGTGCACAACCCAGCCGTGTTTTGATTTCTGATTTAAGCAGTCATTTTGTGCAAAGGCTCATTTTAGATTTAAGGGAAAAAGGCACTGAACCCCGCATTGCACCACATGTGTGTCACATTAAAAGTTGTGTTGATGAACCTCAATTCATCCAATCACATTTCAATGAGTAGCTGTGTCTCATCGTTGTGGTGTTATTTCATTGTTTTAAGAGAATACTGTCAAGAAACTACATGATAGCTTTTAAGGGTGTCGTCAGAGCAGTGCGTGCTGCGTAACAAGACACAGAAAAGCATACAGGTAAACAGTTGGACACGACAATTGTAGCTTTATATTTGTCCCAGCTCATCTGTTGCTTCATTTCTACTCTGTTTACGTCGGCTACGGTGGCCCCTTTGGTTCAGTTGTTCTGCTCTGAGGACGGATTGTATTCAGACTGAAGAATCTCATAGTGAACAGAAGCTCATTCCAATTAGAAATGAACCAAGTCCACCTCAAGTAAACCTGATAGTTCAGAGAGCAGTTCCTGGTCCCGGACCAGGGTCCGCTTGGGTGTATTCAGACAGAAAATCTGGTAAATGAACTCTGGTTCACTTAACCCTTGTGCTATCCTATGACCCCACCCTTCCATTGACGCGTTCTCCCTACCATGACAAAGGTTGATAAAGGTGAAGAGGATTTCATGTAATCCATAGACACCAGTGAAGATCACAAATCATTGAAGAAAAAAGGTTCAGAGCACTGTCTAATGGTGGGTCTAGATGACCCAACTCCCAATGTTAAAGTGGCAAGGATAGCACAAGGGTTAAAGCGAACAAAATGTGTGCAGTCTGAATACAACCCAAGAACACTGAGACATGACTTAAATCTAATGTTGCGGACCACTCCTTTAGATTTCCTTCTTTACACAAGAGGTAAAAAATCCTTTTTGTCACCACCAAATATGACTTAATCTGGTAATGCCATCAGATTTTTGGCTGCAGAGAGAAGACAGGAGCTCTCACTGACCACAGGTCTGAAACCAGGAGGTACCTGAAAATTGTCCGTTTAAAGGCATTTTAATCACCTTTGAAATGAGCAATTAGAATAATTATTTTAGTGAAGAGGGATGGTTCCTGCTATTAACAACCCTCTGTTCAATATAACAATTATTTTAGTGAAGAGGGATGGTTCCTGCTATTAACAACCCTCTGTTCAATATAACAACAAATTAGTTCACACTCATTAGCATGAGTTGTGCTTGCTTAGTGGTTTGGAAACCTCCAGTGGGAACTTGCTTTATTACTCCCCTAATGTGGAGTGTGTAATTTTAATTCATAAATTGCTGTGTTTATGCAGCATCTCTGCTCATAAATGTGAATCTGAAGTTACAAAGATGTTGAAAATGGGGGGCCTGAGGACAAAAATGTGGTTTTGTAAAAATCTGAATGAAGTCATGCGATAATACAGTCAAGAATAATCAAAAACTTTAAGAATCAGCAAGTACTCAAGATATAAATACCACATGTATTTTATAAAAAAAAAATGCCATGTGCAATTACCCAAAAGGTTTTTTAAAAAGTAAGTGAACATGTCTTCAGACCAAACTGGAACATTTTACAAAATATAAAAATATGGTGGCTGGGTAGCTTAGCTGGTTAAGCGTAGTACAGAGGAAGTCAGGGGGGTATTCCAGGAAGCATGTTTAAACTACCCTGACTTTAATCCTGAACTCTGGCTGAAATCCGCCTGAACTTGCTCACTCTGGGTATGTCGGTTCCAAAAGACCGGATGTGAGTTAGCGTAATAACCCTCGACTTGGTAACCCTGGGTTAATGCAAGTGCACAGCAAGTACATAAAGACATTCTCAATGGATCGCCGATTTCTGGAGTCACCATGGAAATGCGTGGTGAAAAAAAGAGAGCGCCATACTCCACTGAGACGGAGTCTGAGATTTTAATGACGCCGTATGAAGATTATACGTCCATCAAAAAAGTAACACGGCTGCATCATCAGCAAAAGAAAGAGTTTCTGCTTGGAGAAAAAGAACGGACAAAGTAAACACATGAGTTCAGATCTTATTTCCATTTTCATTGTGACGCATATATATATATATATATCACTTATCCAACTTAAATTAATTCAATTGGTCACAAGTAACTGAGTTAAATTTATTCAACCTAAATTCTTACGTATATCCAACTCAATATTTTTTTACAACTCAAATTTACATATTTATCTACCTAAATGTCATTTTACTCCAATTCAATTAAAGTTTTTCCATCTTAATTAATAATAATTCTTGAACTTTCATATGTCTAAATTTGAGCTGCAGATATTCTCATTTTTATAACAATAAAATGAATGAAACAAAAGGGTTTGAAACATGTAACCATATACCATATCTCTGAATTTTCACGTTTAGTAGGGCTGCTATATAAACTCATCATCTGCTATATAAACTCATCATCCTCTCCCCCCTTCTCACTCATGGTGCAGAGACTTAAGCATAGTAGGTCAAAATAACTAAAAAACTGTAAAACAGCTAAACACATTTGGTCAAAAACCCACACTTAAACCCAAATCTGTCCAGACAGGCAAAGGGAATGGTATCCCACAATCCCTTGTGGTGCCAATCTAACAGCAGCACCAAAGTTACATCTTTTTTCATTCATTCATTTTCTGTTCCGTTTTATCCCTTTGGGGTCATGTGGCTGCTGGAGCCTATCCTGGCCACTTGTGGGTGAAGGCAGGGGACACCCTGGACAGTTCGCCAGTCTGTTGCAGGGTAGAATGTCCTCAATCACACACCCAGTCACTCTCACACCTAGGGACATTTTAGATTAACCAATTAACCTATGAAGCATGTTTTTGGACAGTGGGAGGAAGCTGGAGAACCCGGAGAGAACCCACACATGCACGAGGAGAACATGCAAACTCCACACAGAAAGGTCCCCCATTGATGTTCTCTTTCAGGTCCCCCAGCTGGGACTTGAACTGGAGGCCTTCTTGCTGTGAGGCAAGAGCGCTAACCACTGCGCCACCGTGCAGCCCTAAAGTTACACCTACTTAATTGAATTAATTTGAATGAAAGTAAAACAACTGTCTGATAACTACGTGTTATTTTTAAGCTGACTTAACAAAAAAAAAAAAGATTTATCTTAAGTATAGCAAACAATTAAGTTAGATCAAAGTAAAAAAGTTTATTTTTCCAACATACATATGTAAGGGTTAATGGCCGACGAAGTGTGCGGTTATTACTTTTTAACACACGGCGTGGAAGCCTGAACCGTCCGACGCGAAGCAGCCAATCAGAATCGAGTATTCAACCGGACCATGGTATAAGTGGGTTTATCACCCTCTCACGGTGTAAAAAGTATTATTTGAGCTTCTTCATCCACTAAATCAACTTCAAATGGACACGCCATGCTGCTTCACCTCTCTGAAAACAAACTAATTCAACTGAACCTGCTCCATACCAGGTTATGTTCAGAGCATGAGTTGCTATGGCAACTTGACATACCCTGAAACATACCTCCATTTCTGGAACCGAAAGCTGAGGTTATCAACTTCCTTAGCCTCAAACTTACCGTGGGAGCTAGCATAACCTGCTTTCTGGAATACCCCCCAGGCTGTTTCTGGCAAAAAGTACAGTTGGTGTTTATGTCATCCTTAAATTTAGTTAAATAATATTTTGCTGGATAAAATCTGTGTAGGAGTTTAAAAGAGATTTCTTTGACTTTATTTGTTAAGAAGTACTTTAGTGGTAAAGACCAGACTTTTTTCCATTCAATGTTAGAAGTAAAATAAGCCCAATAAAAGGTAGCTGATGGAACAGAAACCAAATTATCTTTGAACAAAGCTAGTTGTTGTTGTTGTTGTTGTTGTTGTTGTTGTGGGGTCGGAACTCAACTACGCCAGCCATGTTCCGGGGATAGTATAGAGGTGTGCACATACTTCCTGATGAAGCTATAACGCTTCTGTTAAGAAAAACAACAAACCAGCTGGAGGACTGGAGGAAGATATGCCTGTAAGTTGTAGACACAGCGAGGGACTCTTCCTAAACATGGATGATGGTCCTCTTGTCTCTGCGCATGAATAGTGGAAGTGTCCGGATATCCAGAGAGCCGGCCCGGCCGACGCATCAACGACGAGCGCTCGGATCCTTCAAGCTAACGAGTTAGCATCTAGGCCTGGCGGGTAACCTAGCCGTTGGCTCTTATAGAAAGCTGAGAAAAGTGCTGGCTTTACTCCCAGCTTTGGGATGGTCATTGTGAAAGCGGTTCGCTGTTACCGTGCAAGTCATGCAGCTTCACTTTTCGGAAGTTAGCTGTTGGAGCTTTACGAGCTTTTAGTACATACATTGTTGTGCGGCTAATGTTAGCTGTGGTGGGTAATGGCTAAAAAAAAAAAAAAAAAAGTTCACGAGCAACGTATTTTTTCAGAACTTTTAGCAAATAATATTGAATGTTAATTATAGTCCTTTAGTTTAAAATAGCAACGTCAGTGTGCTTATATCTCATTATTTGTGATTATTTTGCAGAGTGTTTATGTGTTTTGATTGAAATGGCTCTTTTTTCCATAGTAATTTACTAGCTAACCTTAGCTAGTAATGTCTCTAACATTACCACCCTCCGAAATGCTGGAAACGCCACCCGGATATCCGTTTGAAGAAATTAACTATGAGGACATTGAGGTGGAAGAGGTTGGTGCCACCGTCAGTGTGTCTGTTTGTGTTGCCGTCACTTTGCTGCTGAACGCTGACAGCTCCACTCCTGTAGGTGGTTGGCAGAGGAGCGTTTGGGGTGGTCTGCAAAGCCAAGTGGAAAGGCAACGACGTTGCCATCAAGACCATTGAGAGCGAATCCGAGAGGAAAGCCTTCATCGTTGAGGTATTTCTGCTTGGTCTAAAGACAAAAATCCAGTTTGGTGTAATTCTGTGTCACGTTTATCGTTTGGCTTCAGCTCCGACAGCTTTCCCGCGTGAACCACCCCAATATTGTCAAGTTATATGGCTCCTGCAGTAATCCAGTAAGGTTACAGTCATTTTGCCAGGTTAAAACCAATAGAAAGTCAAGTTTGGGGCTAATTCTGAAATGTGTTTCTGTCTGTCTCTTCAGGTCTGCCTGGTGATGGAATATGCTGAAGGAGGATCTCTGTACAATGGTGAGCTCAGATTTTCTTTTAAAATTCACTCAGATGAAAATTGTGTCTTTGGTGTGTTTAAGATGGCATTTTTGTAACATTTTACTGATGATGGAGGACATATATATTAACAAAATTAAGGCTAAAATTACATTTCTCAGTAATTCTTTATTCAAATCGTTTAAAATCAGGAGCAGACGAAAAAATGCTGTTTGAAAAACATCTTATTTCTGTTGTAAAAGATATTATGAGTACTATACCAGTGTTTTTCAACCTTTTTTGAGCCACGGCACACTTTAACCTTGACAAAAATCCCGCAGCACACCAGCATCCAAAAAAATAGATAAATAAAAAAAAAAGAAAAACTCAGTCTGTATTGATCTACAGCCGCTCTGCAATCTCACATGCATTTTTGTGATAACTGTTGCAGAAAACGCTGGAAGCTGCAGCTGTTTTTTCTAAAAGATGTATTAAAAATTAAGTGAAAAGATTCAAAAACTGTTTGATGTGTGTTCGTTGTTTTAAGACGTTAAGAGGAGAGACTCATTGTGCGCTAAGACAGTCACTTTACTGCATCATGGGAGATGTAGTGCCCGTAATCCGCCGACCGCAGAAAGACCAGCGTCTTTGAGCTTCATGGTTTTGTTCACTTGTTCCAGTCTGATACCAGATTCTGTGGAAAGCTACGCCGCTAAAGACGAGCTTTAGCTGGTATTTTTGTAAGAACAGAGAGACTTTTCTGCGCTAAATCGAAACAAGGAAGTGAATACTTTAACCACTTCTGATTGGTCAGACTGATGACATGTGATTAAGCCTTCAAGAATGATTGGTGGAGACAGTTAAAGGGGCGGGAATTTTCCTTACACAGTTATAGCTGCAGCTAAATCGCGGTATCCTGTTATTCTTATCAAAATGTCTTTAATAGAATCATATAAACACAAAGAAAAAATAATTTTATGATATTTCATATTCTTAACTTCTCAGTGTTTTATCAGGGCCTGTTTGGATGAACAAATAGCTGATTTCCTGGAGATGGTAATTGCTTTTAGATCAGTTAATGAGTGCAATTTCTCACGGCACACTTGACCATCTCCCACGGCACACTAGTGTGCCGCGGCACACTGGTTGAAAAACACTGTACTATACTATACGTTTTTTTTTTCCTCGTCTGAGCTGGAATCTGGATCTAAACTTTACGGCTGGATAGTTTGGTGGTGTGGGGGGGCTGTAAGCTAGCGTGAGGGCATGTAAACAGAGAGTCCTCAGCAACTAGGAGAGGAATTGCGGGGGGGTTTGCTCCACGCCAACATTCCCGCCCACAACTCAGACGTGAACTTCTTATACATTTCTGCTACTCTGCAGAATCCATGTCCTATAAACGATTATGGTGTTTGGCTTATAAAACAGCTTAACATAATTAAAAGTCCACTGGGAACACTTTGAAAATAGATCAAAAGATGATCAGGGTGGGACTTTAAGACTCAAGTGGGTTTTTTTTTGCAGATGACTCCATCCATTATACTCTTGTGGCTGCATTACAAGGGCAGTACAGCTCAGATGTATGAAGCAGACTTTGCATTCCAATGTTTGTGGACTTTTCTTAATTTCTTCCGACATTCATGCACAGCATCCGATCACTGATGCAAACTTGTAAACTACATTCAGATAAAGTCACTTGTGTTGTGGCCAAAAAGTCACAATATATGTACCGTAAATTCCGGACTACAAAGCGCACCCGATTACAAGCCGCACCCACCCATTTTCACGTGTTTAATTCGTTTTATGCATACACAAGCCGCGTCAGAGTACAAGCCGCGCAAATGTTAGGCGATATTGTCATCCTGACCGATCACGGACAGCATCCCAGAGTGAGTGCAATTCATTAGCACATTGGGGGTGGTGCCAACTTAGCCTCTGGCTCATGTATTTGAGTGTATCGACATCTGCCAAACAGCATGGACCTCTATTCTGTTCACAAGTTCCTCAGTTATGGTGTTTTTATTTCATTTTTTTTTTACTTATTGACAATCTACGTATCATACATAAAATTACAAACAGTAACCATATAATCAACATTACATCCCTCAGTTATGATGAGGAAATTTACATCCGCGATTCCACATTTCCCATGAGTCTTAGGGGCTAAAGGCGGGGCCAATGCCCGGCTCGCCATTCTGTTGTACGTGTTTAAGAATGAGCAAGTATCAGCAGTGCATGGAGGGGTGAACGGGAAAAGCTCTCCTTCCGCTTGTGTCGCAGCAGCGTTATGGGAGTAACAGGGCTGGTTAAAAAACACACCGGTAAAATACAGCAGCGGCGACTGAAAAGCGCGCGCCTCAGCGCGATACGCGCGCCTCAGTGCGGCGCGTGCGTCAGAATTCAGAAGCCTCTGCGCTCCGCTCCCGCCCCGCGCGCTCCTTGTCTCCCCTTCCTATCTACTCCGACACCTCTGGCCAGGGCGGCTTCAGGGAGGAGCACTTCATCCCCGTTGCGCCGGTGGATGGAGCAAATAGTTTCTGTGCAAAGCAATCGGACTTAATACTATACGTTTTGTGTATGGGGGGCGGATGCGTTGTTACGTGTGGGAGCCATCAGACTGCCATCGGCCCCGCAGCTCAATCAGCAGGAGAAGATGTCTCCAGCTCACACGGAGGCTGTGAGTTTTTCAAAGCAAAATTCCGCTTTTACGGTTTCCTTAGAAACCGTAAATGGAGTGTAAATTCACTCCATGCGCTGTTCTCTCCGTCACGCAGCAAACCGGCTTTTCCAAACCCGTTGGTGACGGTGGACTTTTTCACGCTGCTTTTAACGATTGCTTTTAACTTGAAAGCTTCATCATATTGTAGCGGCGATCTGGTGCACGTTGGGTCTAATGGCACCAAAGGATTCTGGGATGCGGCCGGGCATGCGTGTTTCATTTTGTTGAACCATGACTGAAGTGTCTAAGACCTGAAGTCAACTCCATGCTGTTTGGCTGCTTAGAGGTGTGTTGAATATAAATGCCTTGTGCTTGGTGTTAGACAAAGAATTCAAACTATTCACTGAGTTCGAAAGTACGTACATGGCTGCCGCTAATTAAATCCATAAATTAGTCGCGTCACTGAATAAGCCGCAGGGCTGTAAGCGCAGGAAAAAAGAAGCGGCTTGTAGTCCGGAAATTACGGTAGTTTTTTTTTTTCTTTTCAGTTTTAGAAAGGGCCTGCTGAACATAATAGTTTTGTGTTTTTATCTGAGAAGTTTTTTTTTACTGCTTTTCAAATATAGGTTAGAGGATTTAGATAATGGAAATTGTTTTAATATCGCCTTCATTTTTATAACTGTGTTTTGTGTTGTTTTTTTGTGTGCCAAACATGCAAACAAACAGAGCAAAGACCTGAAATGTCCATGTCTCTGTGGTCTAAGTTGCAGTAAACTGATGCTGATTGGTTTAGATTCTGCTCTCACACACCAGCAGTCAGAGAGGATCACTTTGAAGGAGTTTGCTCGTGAAAGTATTTCATGTTTCACTAAGCAGTCCTTTAAACGCTCTGAAGTGGGATAAAAGCTCTGAGCTGCTCTGCTGATCAAATGTTTTGCCTCGTCTCCACTGAAAAGTCCGGTCCGGTATTTTGAGCTTTTCCGTTGTAAACTGGACCCACTAAACAGTACTGAACCGTACCTCTTGGGGAAACTGAACGGGTGAGCTTGAGGAATTGTTGTTGCTTTTCTAGTCCTCGTGCTGCAATGACATGCTAGCAGTCTGCACCACGCATGCGCCGTGAAAACAAACCGATCAGTGGAAGTGAGGTGGAAACACTCACCAGAATTAACTGGACGGTACAATACCACTCCTTACCGGACCTGACCGTGCTCGGTGGAAACGAGGCTTTTGATGCATTTTGGTCGAATTGTGAGGAACGTTTGCAAAAGTCTGTGGTGACCTTTGACCCAGCCTGGTTCTGCTGGACTCCTGCTGTGTGTACCCGGTGTGGTGACTGTGTTTCTTGTCCACAGTGCTGCATGGTGCTGAACCCCTCCCCTGTTACACTGCCTCCCATGCCATGAGTTGGTGTTTACAGTGCTCCCAGGGCGTGGCCTATCTCCATGGCATGAAACCAAAGGCTCTCATTCACAGGGACCTCAAGCCACCAAAGTACGCTCCTCCTCCTCTTGCTCTTCCTCGCGTCACACACTCCCCCGTCTCCTGCTGTACCTCACTGTACTCCACTGTTTTGTATGTTTTCTCATTACACCTCATCATGACCTTTCACTAGAATTCAGCACCAAAATTTACAGATTTTTACGACTGGAATAAAACTTCAGTTTATCTGCTTCCTATCCTTAAAATGCTGGAATTTTATTGGTTTCAAGTATCAAAAGAGTTTTAAAAATTCCTAATTATTCCAACACAGATCACAAAGTAAGGAGTGTTGTATCAGACAGCCGCTGTAGACGTTGAATATCTTTACTCTCAGTGAGATGATGCCAAAAATGCCAGTAGTTGTCCGTTTTCTTTTATTGTTCTCTTCAGACTACGGCTGACCGAGCAATATTTAATAAGAAAATGTTGAGAATTTGGTCTCTGCAAGTCACTTTGAATCAGTATTAAAAGGGGTTTGTTTTTCTGCAATGTGCACCCCCTCTAGAAAATCTGGTTTTGTTTTCCTTTAATTGTACAGGGGACATAAAAATGTAAACACACCACTATTAGAATATTTATTCTAATTTTTATTCTAAAAAGAAGAAAATTTCACTTGTTGGTCCAGACGATGACATCAACTCATTGACATGTGTCTGGCATAGTGCTCCTCATGGGTGGGGTGGGGTGCAGGGGGGCTTTTTTTTTTTTTTACCTCAGATAGGGATCAAACAAAGGCATGGGCCTTATAATGGCAACAGAATTTGACCCTTTTTTTAGGTAGGTCCTCGTTGGGTTAGACGGGTCATTTCTTCTGGTCCGAAACACGTCTGCTGTCATCAGGAGTCTTCTAAAATATTTCTGTTAAGCACCTGTGTCGTAAGTGTCAGACAGTCATCTAAGTGATCAATATTTTCTATTGACTAGACAAAGTATCGTCACACCATCCAGCCCTGCTGTAGAGTATAAAAGTACTACTTCTGAATAAACTTGGTACTACAAATAAATTACCTAGGCTGAATGTTGGTGGACCTTTAAAAATGATTAGAAAGCCAGTGTTTCTAATCCAGAGTCACCACTGCTGATTCAGATAATCCCAGTGATCCCGTCTTTGATAATCCATTGCAATCTTTTTAGGAGGAGTGACTGATACTCAGTCGTTGTTGGCCTTTGATTTTTGTAACTTAAGCTTTACAACACTACTTCTTCTTCTTTTCGTGCAAGAGTTGTTGCATTTTTTGGTTTCGGCCACCACAACGTGTGCATGAAACGATGTTCCTCTGGAAGCATTGGCTCATTTCACGCTGACGATGTAGAACCTTCTGCTCAGACGAACATTTTTCCTCAGTTATCACAACGGTTCTGCAGATGAGCATTTATCATCTGTTAGCACGTGTTCCGCCGTCTTCCTCACAGCCTCTGTTGGTCCCTGCTTGCAGTCTGCTCCTGGTGGCTGGAGGCACCGTGCTGAAGATCTGTGACTTTGGAACCGCGTGTGACATTCAGACCCACATGACCAACAACAAAGGCAGCGCGGCGTGGATGGCTCCGGAGGTGTTTGAAGGCAAGTGTGGGAGGGGTGGATTCTCCCGGGCCGCCCTCAGTTCTTTCCTCGTTCTCGCACCTGACTTTGCTTTGTCACCCTTCACCTTAATTGCGTCCTAATGTCTCAGCGGAGGCGCATTAATCAGCGACTCCTCACCAGCTGCGGCGCTCTTTTTCTTTATTGATGGTAGTCTACCGAGCGTGGCGAGAAGATGAATGGATTAATGCTGGTCCCTTTATTTCCCCAAGGAAACAACACTTTGTGTTCTAATTCAGCCAGGAGCCTAATGTCTGGCTAAACGAGGAGCTGCGTTCCTGCAGAGGAGGGAAGGAGGGAAGATGAATTAGTGCTTAGTCATTATCTTGTTTTGGGAGGCAAGTTACAAGCCTCCAGTGCAATTAAGCCGCTCGCTGCTGCCCTCTCTGTGAACTCTGAGCTGCTAATTTGCATGGGAGCTCCCAGTGCAGCCGCTTTGAAGGATCTTTTCTGATCTGCTCCTTCATTTTGCAATAAGATACTCGCTAATGAAGCAACACAGGGGCTGTTCCTAGGCAAATATTGCCCCCCCTTCCCTCTGAAGGAGAGATGAAATCAAAGCTCCCCTCTCAGCAGCGGCGTTTCCTCTGCGCTCACAGGCAGCAATTACAGCGAGAAGTGCGACGTCTTCAGCTGGGGCATCATCCTCTGGGAAGTCATCACCCGCAGAAAACCCTTCGACGAGATCGGAGGACCGGCTTTCCGGATCATGTGGGCGGTGCACAACGGTGAGTCTTTCAGAGGCCTCGCCAAGTCCACCAGGAGAGCAGATGAAAGACGTGCCGCCATTTTCAACGTCTCTTCTCCATTCAGGGACCAGACCTCCGTTAATTAAAAACCTCCCCAAGCCCATAGAGAGCCTGATGACTCGCTGCTGGTCCAAAGACCCCTCTCAGCGGCCCTCCATGGAGGAGATCGTGAAGATCATGAGTCATCTAATGAAGGTGATCCATCTGTAAATAAAGGAGTTTTTTACTGATGTTGTGTTTGGAAACAAAAGAAGCTGACAGGACCTGAGGTTCAGTCATTAATCCATCATTTTTTTCTTTTAGTTTTTCCCTTTTCAGTCATAAACTGACACATTAATAACATTTTCAGACCTTTAAAAAAACTTTTAGGTTTTTTTAAATTTTTACTTTAAGGGTTAAATGTGTTCAGAGCTTTTACTCTTTTCAGCTCAACTCAAATTCAAGAAATGAACCTTTGTTGTCAAATCTGAAACGATGACTCATGAAACGTCCAGTTTTGTTGCAGGCTTTTAACCCGATTGTTTCTTTTTAAATTTATTGTAGTATTTCCCAGAATCGGACGTTCCTCTGCAGTACCCGTACCTGTACTCCGATGACGGACAGATCAACTCTGCAACAAGCACAGGTACCAAGCAAAGCAGGTCCACGTGCAGAGCCCTGAGGAGTGCCGAGAACAAACACAGAACAAACGGTTTTGAGCTCTAGATTCAGTGTTTAGGGCTCAGATTAGAAAATGATTTAATTTGATCCAATTCAAATCCATAATCTAATATTGTTTTGTTTGCTTTTGAGTAAATCTTTTGTTTTTAATTATAAGCAACTCTAAACGATACAGCTTTAGACAACGGCTCATAACTCTAGTTTTGTTTTTTGCTGCAGAGCTACATAAAAATTAAAATCCATTAATAAATCATTTCAAATGTCTTTCAAAAATAAAGGTCCATTCAAAACAAATGAATGTTGGGAAATTTACAGCAAACCCTTCTGAGATCTCTGCATTTAGAAAACCAAACCGAACATTTACCATTCTGTTGTTTTTTTCAAAGTGGTCTCTTCTGTTGTGCGAAGAAAAAGTTCATTCTTAGAAAAAGCTTTCCAGACTGTTTCTAACTTCCTGGTTTTGAGGACTGAAGTCTTTTGAGGGATCCTGGAGAACTGCAGAGCTTCTGACTGTCTTTGCTACAGTATTTTCTGAGTTGAGGGCTCTGATGTGAAGGAACCCCCCCCTGTCTGCTGTTTGTCCAGTTTCATATTTGGACTACACCAACACCAGCAACAAAAGTGACGCCAACATGGAGCACAGCGACTCTCAGGGGAGCAACGACACCATCAAAATCACGCCTCAGTTCCCGGCCTTCAAACCAAAGGTGCTGCTCCCTTCCTGTCCTTGAACCCTGATCAGGGGGGGTCGTCAGACAAGTGAGGCTTCTCCTCTTTTCCTGCAGGTAGATCCTCTGAGGTCTTTGCCGTTGTCCAGGGGGGGCAGCGTGGAGAGTCTGCCCGCTCGAACTCTCTGCTTGGGTGACGGCAAGAGGATGAGTGCAGATCTGTCAGAGCTGGAGCCCAAGGCGGCGTTTGCCCCTGCAGGTATGAATACAGAGGGGGAGCGTGACCCCCATGTGCTGCTCTGGATTCAGGTTGTTGTTGTAGCCTCCTGTGCCCCACCCTGACCCTTGGATCTAACCAGCGCAGAAGCAGGGGGGCTGCTTTTGTGTCGCACAGGCTGCATGTGTCTGCGCTCTGCATGTCTGCGGCGACCCCGCCCGTCCGTCTGCATGCTGGCAGCTGTACGTGTGTGTGTGTTTTTGCAGCAGCCACACAGTTTAGGCGAGGCCACCGTAAAACGGCGTCCCACGGAACCATTCTGGACGTCCCCAAGATCGTCGTCACAGGTACCTGTGGACCAGTGGGCCTCCTGGTGATCGGGTGGAGCCTTTTTGGGTTGCTGTGGTGGTTGTAGCTCTGCTGTGCGTCGCTCCATGTGGTGCTAAGTTTCTACCCAGCATTCCCTCTGTCTGTGCTCCTCATGGAGTAGCATGCAGCAGAGTCCTGCTTTGTGTTTCCTCTGGCTTTAATCTGGCAGAAGCAGAACTTAAGCTCCCCATCAGTGCTCAGCTCATCTTCCTCAGATGCTGATGAAGATGACTGCTCTCACTCGTGGCTGCTTTCTGTCATCCTGGAGAAAATCAGTTCCTCACTCCTGAGCTTTGTGTTTGTCCTCATCTTCCAGCGTAGAGGATTTCCTTCCTTCCTTCCTTCTGGTTCACTTTACAGCAGACCTACATGGAGGAGAAAAGCCCACACTGTCACTCAGATTGAGTTCTTTTGCATGAAGTTTCTTCCTAGATCAACTTTTATTTTTAGGAAAATTGAAAGAAAAGCCAGATGATCAAATGTAGACGATGTCTCCAGTGTGACAGACTATGAGGCTGAAAAATGTCCTCCAGTCACAGCCATTGATTTCAAACACATTTCATCTCTTTAGTTGCTGAGATAGAACTTTATTCGGTTTGATGTGGAGAAGCGGGCAGAAAGCTTTTAACGGCTTCATGAGACGCTGAAGCAGAAGAGACCCTGACCCAACTCAAACATTCAGTCTGATCAAACCAGAAATCCTCACTCGGACACAAAAATCTGCAGATTTATCCGCCTTACTGTTGCTTTGGATCGTCTTCCACTGGGAGGACGGGTGGGTACGGGTGCGTCAAACACAAGTATTGTGTACGTCACAGTTCTGTGTTTTGTTTGTCTTCATGGTGTGTGTGATTGTAGAAGACTTGAACCTGGAGATCCGGAGCTCCAGACTCATTTATTCCCATTCTGGCCTCTCATAGCTTAAAATGCTAAAGATTGCCCCCAAAGCGGAGTATCATAGATCGCATATGTGTCACTTTGTGTCACTATATGCTGTTGATTCCAAAACATTCAAATGAAACCAATTTTGGTCTGCAGAGGGGGATGTTTTCTGCATTGATGAGGTAAAAAAGGAGAAGGGAGCAAAGACGGATGCAGTGATGATGGATGAAAAAGGCCAGATGAAGAAGAGGAAACGTGAAAAAGTCTGTTTTCTGCTTCAGCTGGTTCTTCAATCTTCTGCTCCGTCATGTCAGAGGGAGTCTGGAGCTCTGTGGGTCTGCAGTGAGTGCTGTGCAGCTGATTTACTGCCTGAAGGGCTTTCATTGATGCTGATTGTCCATGGAAGCCGTTCTTCTCGGGATGATGTGACCTCTGACCTTAAACGGGTGACTCGGCGCTCGGCAGCATCAGACGGAGAAGGTTGCTGTGCTGCTGATGGACGTGCAGCTTATTCCCCACAAATCTGAATGTTTTATTCCTTAAGAGGCATTTGTAGGACTGGATTTCTGAAGTGGTCTCACCCGTCTGTCCTCATGTTACCCCCCCTTCCCCCCCTACAGCTACGTGTGAGGCTCAGAGGCGTCGTTCTGTGCAGGACCTTCCAGCTATCGTCAACGCCGAGTCCAGTCAGGTAAAGTTTGGCACAGAAGAGGTTTTTTATTTCACACGTTCTTAATGAAAGGATCAGAAATGCTGTCATGCTCAGTTTGAAGCCTCAGCTCTCGCGCTTCCATCCTACAGGGAAGCAGGAACAGCAGCCGCTCGTCCAGTCCCAGGATGATGCCGGCCGACAAACCCAGCAGAGGCTACTTCTCCCCGGATGACCCCACAGGTAAATCAACGCATCCTGCAGCACTCCGGCCCGTCTGCAGATACCAGACTCCATCCAGGCTAACAGGACAAGGCGTGCGGTCATGTGACCCGGGGATTTGTGTCGACTTAGTGGTCGTCATTGGATACCATCGTTGTCCAAATTGAGAATATTAGCTGGATTCAAACATTTGGAGCAGACCTTTTACGCGGGTAAAATGTCCACGTGACCACGCCCCATGTCAGAGGTTTGTGTGTTAAATGTTGACAGATCGTCTTAATCCTCCCACAGATCAGAAAGCAAGATGTTAGTAGGTTTGAATTTCAAACAAATGGGGTCAAGCGTGCGCCACCTAGTGGTGGTATGACAAAGTGCCTATTTCTGTGCACAGGGGTGTGTGTTAGCACTCCCGTCTCACAGCATGAAGGCCTTGGTTCAAATCCCAGCTGGGACCTTTTTGTGTAGAGTTTGCATGTTGTCCACATTCATGGGTGGGTTTTCTCTAGGCCTTCTGCATTCTTCCAGTCCAAAAACATGCTTCATTGTTTACTTGGTGAATCTAACTTGCCAAAGGGATTCAGTGGGTCCTGAAGACGGATGCATTTTTTGAGCTGTGTTGTTTTCCCAGTGGTTTGACCTTTGACCTGGGTGAGATCTCACCAGAATCCAAGGTGCTGAAAGTTGTCCCGCTCTGTTCTCAGACACTAACGGCTCAGACAACTCCATTCCCATGGCCTATCTCACTTTGGATCATCAGCTGCAGGTACGTGACTCTCATCTAAACCTCTGCTCTGAAGTAAGATGCACATTTGTAGCTGAGGCGCTCCGTTGTGTGTTTTCAGCCCCTGGCACCGTGTCCCAACTCTAAAGAGTCCATGGCCGTGTTTGAGCAGCACTGCAAGATGGCTCAGGAGTACCTGAAGGTTCAAACCGAGATCGCCCTGCTGATCCAGAGGAAGTGAGTGTGGGCCTGACCCCAATCCTGACATGACGCCACACAACAAGTCGAATCCATCCCAAAGACATATTTACTAAAAACACGGATGCAGAAACTGGAAGTAGAACTGTCCAAAAGAATGACAATGTTGATAAAAGAGAATTTAAAAAATGCAATCCCAGGGCTCCAGACTAACTTTTTTCACCAGGAGCACAGTGGCCCCTAACTGAAAATTTTAGGGGCACAACCAGAAAATTTAGGGGCGCATACCGTAAATCAACATTCTAACCAAATCTACTAATTTCCACTGTATTACTAATAAATACTTTAATAATAGATGCAGAAATTACAATGTGCTGTTTCAAATTCAGTGTCACATTTTATTCTGCACTTTTGAAGATGCAACAACAGGTAAACTGACATCACCATCGCTGTCATGACAGTACAAATAAGTAAAGAAAACGGATGGAAATTTATCTTTGTGACACCAAATAGGTGCAGCCAAGATGCACAACAAGCGTGTTTGAGATCACCCAGGTGAACTCAACGCTGCGCAGATCACCTGGTGTGTGACATATATTTGTTTTTGCTCCAACATTAACTGTCAATCATCGCAAAAATATCGCGAGAAAGGGGTGGGGCAAGGGGCAAACCTACCCAGACACAGCTGAAAACTGAACTGACTGAAAGCTGCCCTACAGACTACAAAACAATGCATTATGGGACATGTGTCCTGATGGTTTTTGTAGTGGAGGGATTAATTAAAATAATTTAAAATACCAATTCATTAAAAAAGGCTACATACATTACAAAACATTCAAATAATCATAAAATATATAATAACACAGATCATACTAAGGGGGAGAAGAATATTAAATCTAAATTGAATGTTAAGGACAGCTCCAATTTCCTGTTCTCCTTCAGTCTTGCTGCAGATTCGCTTTCATCTCACAGCCCCCCCCCGCCTGGTCTCCCCAACGATCCAGGCGAGGTGCTGGTTCATCTCAAACACGTCTATCGTTGCATTTTCCCCACGTATTTTCAGTGTGTCTAAAACTAATGTTGTTTTTGCTCGAGCGTGTTTAAAGTTCAAGCCCCGTTAGCTGTCACGCATGTACGTCGGGGGCATTTATTCTCCTCAGCTGACCCGACTCCCGCGGGACGGGAGCGGTGTGCTGCCGTAACCCGTATGATGCGCCGCCGTAACCGTAACCAAAACCTAAACCTTCCTCCGGATCTGTGTGACCCAGAGAAAAGTTCAGCACGGACTGCATGTATTTAGAAAATTACGAGCGAATAGATACGTTCTAGAAAGGAAAGTAAAGAACTCCTTAATGTGGTCCGGGGAGGGGGCTGTCAGGTTTCCTGCTTGCAAAACCCTGTCATTGCCACGCCCCCAAGAGTCATATACCCCACTGTGATTGGTTGGTCAGCTCTAGGCCCCTCCCCCTACACGCATTTTAGCCACTCACAGTGACTTTTCCTATTCTTCTCAGACGCAGTGGCCGCCTAACACACAGGCATCACGCGAGAGTGTTCGTGCTTGCGTTTCATGAGTATGTGCGCGAGTGTGTGTGCCTGCCTGCGTGCGTGTGCGCTCGCGTCTCATTGATTATTTCATAGATCATTGACGTGCCCCTTCCACGTTTAATGTATAAAAAAATACGAAGGGTGGGGGAGGCAAATTTACTGCTCGCACATGTGCGACTGGATGTAAAATTTAGTCGCACACTCTCAAATTTTGGTCGCAAAATGCGACCAATTGCTCGCAGTCTGGAGCCCTGAATCCTACAAATATTTAGAAGGAGATATGAAACAAGAACATTTGTAACAAGTTACTTTGATTATTATCTCAACCATAGGTCTTAAACTATGTTCATGAAAAATCTATGGAAATGTGCGTTTCTGCGTTCTGCGTTCAAAACTTGTGCATTTGCACGCAGCTCAAATGTTTCTACGACCGGTTTTGGGCTCATCATACAAAACACGTGGCCATTGAACAAGCGCTGAAAACTAAACTAGGTTGAATTTGTCAGACGTGGTAGTAACCTATGTATGGGGACTTTTCAGTTTCTTGAATTTTCAGTTTAAAAATTGATCATGGAGGATAAATTAATATTTGCTGGAGTGAAACTAAGCCAAATCTTTCATATATTGGAATAGAGCTGTGAAAGAAAAAGCCTGGAGGAAGAGTCAGGACATTTGCTCCGCTTCTACATTCCACATCAAGCCTCTTCCAACTGTAGGTGGTGGACAAGTGTTAGTAAAAAAAAGAGAAAACGATAAAGAAGAAGCCCCTCCCTGCTTGTCCAATGTGAAAACCCACATTTTCACATGCCTGGTGTGTCCAGAGCTTTAAGCATTTAGTGCAGGGGTCCCCAAATCCAGACCTCTCCTACATGTTTTCTAACCAACCTGCCATTGAAGCTCCATATTGGCTAAACAAGGTATCAAGGTAGTCAGCAGCAAATAAGGCAGGGTTTCTGGAAAACCAGCAGGACACCGGCCCTCACGGTCTGGATTTGGGGGCCACTGATTTGGTGGATGAAGTCCTCCGATTCAATTCAATTCAATTCAATTTTATTTGTATAGCCCAAAATCACAACAACAGTCGTCTCGATGGGCTTAAGTGAAACATGAACTCAAAAGGATCACGAATACAAAGAGTTCAATAGCAAAATACTAAAATGAACTAACAAACTGACTAAACTATACTGGCATCCCTGCCCTTAGACCCCCCTTCGCGGTAAGGAAAAACTCCCAAAAAACCGGATTCCGGAAAAACGAAGAAACCTCAGGGGTGTCCACATGAAGGAGGGATCCTCCCCCAGGACGGACAGGCGATTTACCAGAACTCAAAGAGAAGAATTTACTTATCTAAATCTACAACTACACATTTAAAGTCCAGCAGACGAGCTTCATCCAGCCGACGGCGGATCCCCTACAGAGTTTTTATTCAGAAGAAAAGGGGACTTTCCAAAGTCTCAGGAAGTCTCATGGCGGTTTGTTTGTGTCTTGAGCAGGAAGGAGCTCATCGCTGAACTGGACCAAGACGAGAAGGACCAGCAGAACACGTCCCGTCTGGTGCAGGAGCACAAGAAGCTGCTGGAGGAGAACAAGAGTCTGTCCACCTACTACCAGAAGTGCAAGAAGCAGCTGGAGCTGATCCGGGTGCAGCAGCAGAAGAGGCAGGGCACTTCCTGATGAAACGGAGACACGCCCACTCCCCTCCCCCCTGCACTCTCAACACTACCCCCCCCCCCCGGCCTGGCTCCATCCAGAGCCCCTCCAGGAAGACTTCTCAAAGGAGTTTGCACTTCCTCACAGCCTCTCTGGGACGTGAAGTTCACATGAAAACCAGTTCCCCACCATCCTCACAGCCCCTCCTGGTTTAACCGCCCTGTAGATTTTTGTGTGTAGATGTTTTATCCCTGAATCTGCTGGAGGATCTGCTCAGCTCTCCTTTTAGTTCACATGTTGCCTTAGCGGTCGGCTGAAGTTCAGGTCGGATCATGTCTGACAGAGGAGCTACGGAGACTTTCCTTCTTCATACCCGACGGAGGTGACGACATTCTTTTAGATGATCATCATGTTTCTCACCAGCTTTAGATCCAACTCTGTTGTTTTTGCACAGTTACTACGTTTAGACGACTTTTATTGCTATTTAAACTTTTTGGTTTTAAAAGAAAACTTGAGGAGTCTGGACTGTACGGCCCGGTTGGTGACCTGGCGTTGGCGCTCCTCCGCCTGCGAGCGCATCGTAGGCGATGGAGGTGCGGACTGACTGCAGCCGAGGCTCACCTGTGGGGTGAATGTCCTGCTGCTCCCACACCGCGTGAATGTTTCAGGTTCAGACAGGGTTCGGTCTGAGCCAAAGACGCTGCATCCCCCAGCTGTTGGCCCCGCCCCCATCTTCTGGACGTGACCTGGATGCTGGGATCAGACGTGTGGTTCTTTGCATTACAAGATGTGATCCTGGTGTGTTTAGTGTGAATAAAAGCAGCATAGAGGTGCATTCAAGCTCTGCTCAGCTGCACTGTAAAGCCCAGTTCTGTACATTTTTGCTGATTCAAAAGCTGTTTCTGCTTCATGAACGCTGAAGTTTGGCCTTTTGTCTTGATCCTCCACATGTCCTCAGCAATAGAGAAGTGAAATGTTCTGCACACGTGCAAAGATGACAACTATGTAGGAAGACTAGCGCCACCATGTGGGAGTCCTAAACCTTTAACAGCTGTTGGTCGGTGGAAAAGGATGTTTCATCACTTAATTCTTCAATCCCTGTGTTTGTAGAGCTCTTCTCATCAACAGGCCTTAGTCCACAAGGTGCTAAACACAAAGGATGTATAGAAAAATGACAAAACCTACAAGCAACAACAACCAAAAGAGCAACAGCAAATAGAAGGAAAGCTGTGGCTAATAGAGATAAACCAGAAAATTTTCAAGGCAAAATAAGAAATGTTGAACATTCCTGACAGTCCCACAAATCTCCTTAGTCAGTTGTTGGAATTCCTTTTCAGAATATAGATGGCTGTTCAATTCTGCTAACTTTTCTTTAAAATGCTATGCAAATGAGGTGGGAGGGGCCTCACAGCGTGTCAAGAGAACAGAGGTGCATCCCCAAAACCAGCAGATGATGCAGGAAAGGCTGTGATTGGCCTCCAGCGGTTGAGTAGGGATCGGACAATAGGTGGCAGTGCTACTGAGTCTGACACTATGACAGAACTATCAGGTTACAACAGTGGAGACTTTTGGTCGGGTCTTCTAAATCTGAAATCCTTTGCTCTGATTTTCTTCGGTTTAACCTTTTAGTGCCCAAATCTTTGAAACGGCAGCAAGTCATAAAACTCCAGCTGCAGTTTTTGCATCATTGTTCAAAATGTTTTTTTTTTATTGTTTTATTTATTTATTTTTTTTTTTTAACTTGTCCTGTCCAACAGCTAGGCAAACAGATGAGAGCTGAGGGCCTCTTGTGTTGGACATATTTTATTTTAACAAGAGGGGTTATTCATCTTCAGACAAACCAAAGGTATGTCTGAATAAACCCCTTTTGTAATTGAGGCCAAACTTTATTAATTTCAATCATGTTTGAAAATCTTTGGTGTTGGACCGGACGGAAAAGGAAAGAGGGGAAGAAGAGAGAGGGACGTTAGAGAGAGGGGGGGGTAGGAGGGTGATAATAGGAGGGGAAGGGGGGTAAGACCATGAAGCAGCATAGAGCAGACAGGTTTACTGGTTGTTTATCGTTACGGTACGGTTCAAATGTAGTACAAAAAGGGCGGGGCCTGTTCACACACACTCAAATATTATCAACACACCTGCTAGCCGCAAAAATGTCCACATGTCAACATGCACACAAAACAGATAGTGTTCACGAACGCATACCTATGCCTTTAAACCAACTAGTGTGAAATCTTTCATTCATTCAATCATGCAAACTATTAGTGCAAAGGTGAGCTAACACCTGTGCTCAGGTGAGTGTTTATGTTCTTCTAAAATGGATGGTGGAATGTGAAAAGAAGGAGGAGGAGCGCCCAGCCACCCCCACACCCATACCCCCGCCGCAGCAGCAGCGGCAGCCGGAATTCCCCCAACGCCACACAGGAACAGGCAGGGAACAACCGCCCCCCGGGCGACCAAGACCGCCACCCAGGCCAGGGCCAGCAGGACCGCCGCGAGGCCCCCAGAGCCAGAGAGCAGGGAGGCGCAGAGGGAAAGAGAGCGCCGCCCCAGCCCAGCCAGGAAAGCAGCCCCCCGCCGCGCCGGAAGAGCCCAACGCAGGGCCCCACCGGAGAGGGACGCCCACAGCCCCAGACGAGCACCCCACCACCACCCAGGAGTTCCGGGCACCCCCCCGCCCCAACCCCAGGTACGAGCCAGGACCCCCCAAGGGAGACCCGCTCCGCACTCCAGGCAGCCACCCACCCGGCCCACGGTTGGTCCAGGTAGGAGCAAGGCAGGGGCCCGCCGCCCCCGCCCAGGAGGGGGGAACCCCGGGGAAAAAAGGGCGGCCCACAAGGGATGTTATAAATATGGCCCGACCAGGCTCTGCCATGTTGGAAGTTTGGCGGGGCCCAGCGCCCAGGGGCAAGGACCAGGACCCACCCCCCAGGGACACGAACACCCCCGGCTCAGGTGTAATATGAACCCCCCCACCGTGCGGAGAGAGCACCGCCGGGCCCAGGAAGCCGGCACCCAAGGGACACGGCCGCCATCGCCAAGGGGCCCGCACCCCCCACCAGGGAAGGGGTAGGGGACAGATGGACCCAGGTCCCACCTTCCTTGTAAAATGTGTGTGCGTGTATGGGTGTTTGAGAGGGTGTTTGTGTGCATGTGTGTGTGTTTATGTTTGAATGTATATATTGAAGGGGGAGGGGTGTGTGTACTAAGGGGGGTGCAGTTAAAATTGGCGAGTAGGGCACTAAGGGGACATCTCCTGATTACTCACAGTGATGTCCCCTCACCCTCCACACCAAGGGGCCCTAAATGTCTAAGGTGCGGTTAAAATTGGCGGGTAGGGTGCCAGGAGGACATCTGCTGCTTGCTTGCAGTGATGTCCAAGCACCCCCCCTACCAAGGACCCTACATGTCTAAGGTGCAAATAAAACCGAAAGAGGGGGGGCCCACTCCATACGGCAACCATAGGAGGGGGGCCACTCCCAAGTAGCCCCCCCCCAAGGCGCATCGCAGGCTAGACCCCCCACCCCCTCACCCTAATATGAGGTTATATAAGGAAGGGGGTAAGTTGGGGACAGCTGGTAGACTGTCCCCCGGTGGTCAAACAGCCGTCCCCCAGCCCACCCCCAGCAAAGGGGCCAGGGCCACCCAGCCCAGGGGCCCACCCCCGGAGGCGCCGACACCCCAGGCCCGGCACCACCCACCCCACACAGAGAGAGAGGAGCCAGAAAGCGTCGCCCCCCCCCCGGAGCAAGCCCAGGCCCCCACCCCCAGACGCCGGCCCTAGAAGAGCTCTGGTCAGGCCTCGACGGGACCGAGGAGGCCAACCGGCCGAGGCAACCACTGATTGCCTCAGCGGAGACCCCGACCCGCTAGCCCCCCCGACCCGTACTAGTAATGGGCCCCCCCTCCCCCCCAGAACGCCCCCCCACAGGACAGGGCCGACAAGCCCCCCACCCCACCCCACCCCAGACCCCGCAGCCAAAGCGGGTGACACCCAGAGCGACCGGGGGCCCCGAGAGGGTTGTCCCGTCCCGTCCCAGAGCCAGGGAAGGGCCGATCCCAGCCCCAGGTGCAGATGGGCAGCCCATCCGGCGCCGCTGGGCCCCCCCCACCCGAGCAGGGCCCCCCGCCAACCCCCCCCCAGCACAGGCAAAGGGACCACCCCCCCAAGCCAAGCCAGACCACCACCCCACCCCCCCACCACGCACCCCCACACCCAAGCCCAGAGGACCACGCAGCGCCCCAGCCCGCCCCACCCAGGCACCGGACCCGACCCCCCCGACCAACGGAGCCCCCCACCGCCCCCGCCAGGCACCGGAAGCCCCGACCCCCACCCCAAACCACAGCAGAGGGGCAAGGAGCAGCGACGACCAAGCCCTCCACCCCCTAAGTCATGGAGTCAACCACAGGAGACCAGAGAGACTGAATTCTTTCAAAGTTACTTGAGCTTTGGGCTGACATTTTTTCCAAGCTGATATGATCAAACAGCAGATTTCTGTGTTGACTTATGTTTATATTTTTCTTGTTTTTCCAATTTATTAAAATAGTTTTTTTGGCAATACAAAGAGTTATGAAAATGATAGATGCTAATCCTTCTTCTATATCGATGGCACTCATGTCACCAAGCACACAAAGTGACGGTGAGGCAGTGATTGAAACCTTAAGCCAGACTGATAAATCGGCACATACCTGCTGCCAGAGAGCCTGGACAGGAGTGCAGAACCACAGTGCGTGCATGTAGCTGTCGGGTAGATTATTATCACAGTGCTCGCAAATGTCTGAGTTACTGAGACCCATCTTGAACATCCTCTGTCCAGTGTAGTAAATTCTGTGAAGAGTTTTGAGATGGATTAGCTGCAGATTTGGACTTTTTGTCAGTTTAAAGGTGTTTAGACAAAGTTCTGACCAGAAGCTTTCATCTGTGCTGATGCTCAAATCTGCATCCCATTTTTTTGTTGGAAGGGCAATATTGTTATCTAAATTACATAAAAGTTTGTATATTTTGGAGAGAGTTCTATTCATTGAAAAATTAATCAGAGTGGTAACTACATCTGGTAGCTTTAAATCGTCGTCTTTAATTTTATACTTTTTAGTAATACTTGATTTAAGTTGCTGATATTCCAAGAAGTTATTTATTCCATGTTTGTCTTGAAGTTCCTGGGGGGTTATGAATCTTCTATCAATAATTACGTGCTCTAGTTGTTTTATGCCCCCTGCTTGCCAAGCTGGGAAGTGAATCATTTTTTTGTTAATAAGGATGTCCGGGTTGTTCCAGATGGGTGTCATTTTGCACGGTTGAATTGATGATTTTGATATTTTGAGAAATTCCCACCAGGCTGTTAAGGTGGCATTTATATTAATGCTTTTGAAACAATCCTGTTTTTTAACTGTTTGGCTAATAAATGGTAGCTGTGACAGGTTGATCTTTCCACATAACACCTGTTCCAAGTCTAACCATGAGTTGGTTTCTGGATTATTTTTTAACCATTTTAAGATGTATTGTAATCTATTTGCAAGAAAGTATTTGTGGAAATTAGGTAGTTCTAATCCTCCACAGCTTTTTGCAGATTTTAAAGTTTTTAGACTAATTCTTGCAGGTTTGTTGTTCCATAGAAAGCTTGATATGGATGAGTCTAATGTTTTGAACCATTTTAATGGCGGTTGTGTGGGAATCATTGAGAAGAGATAATTAACTTTGGGTAAGATTTTCATTTTAACCGTGGCTACCTTGCCCATAAGGGACAGAGGCAGGTTGGTCCAGCGTGTTAGATCGTCCTGTATGCTTTTCAGTAATGGGGTGTGGTTTAGCTGCACCAGTTCTGATAGTTTGGGGGAAAAGTAGATACCCAGATATTTGATATTTCATTGTTCAAAATGTAACACCTGGCAGGTGGTTACAGTTACAATGCAGATGAGGTGGGCGTGGCCTTCACGCTTGGGTTGGGAAATCGAGTCCCATTTAGAGATCCCGTTCTTGATGTTTGCTACGGAACAAAAGGATAGAAATACTTCAATAAACTGATCAGTTAATTGAGGACAAGAGTATCATCATCACTGGTGGAGTAAAAAAACAACCTTATTTCCGCTCACAGAGCCTGGTGGAACACCTTCCACATCCAAACTGAGGTTTTAGGTTCACTGATCTCTAATTCTATGACTTTGTGATTGACAGTTAGCCCATCAGTTGGCCCTCACAGGACAACCACAACAGTCCGAAGGCCTTTGAAGCAGCTTCTTGAATCTGTTTCCAAATCATCCGCTGCCATCAAACTGACAGAAGATGCTGTCTGATCGTCGTCTCCAGAGAGTCAGACTCAGAACTGACCGTTTAGAGGAGAACGCTGGCACCATGCGTTCATAAAACATCTGCATTCAGTCTTCCACAGATGTTAGGAAGGGCCATCCTCCTCAGAAACAATCCTCCCAGCGCCTTATTCATCTGCAGGAAGTCCGTGTTCTTCTTTGGAGCCCAGCAGGAGACCAGAAATCACTTGTCTTTTGAATTTCTGAATATTTTGATGTAGGAAATGCTTTAAACTAACAAATGTAAGGCTAAAAGGTGGGACACCCCCCTCCCAGCTGAATTGATGTGGATCTCACACCTTTAAGCCTCCTGGTGCAGTGTGGCTGATCCACCAGCAGGGGGAGCTAAACATCCAGACATGTCTCAGATCTTCTATTTCAGACAAAAAAAAGATTTTTCATGATGTGAGTGATCAGAAAAGTCCAACCCATGTTTTTAAATAAAGAAGACTGAGTTTAAAGAGCTTCAGAGGATGAAGATCCACGACCTGAGCTATCTGCTGATGAAGATCTTTTCCTTCTCATGTTTGACAGCTGAACATGGAACAATGAGTCACTCCATTCTACAATGCAGTCATCTTCCTTTTCCTGCCAGGCATTGTGTGATTGTGAGTCTGGCTCTCCCTCTTTGTGGTGGTGGGAGCAAGTAAAAGTCTTTTTTTTTTTTTTTCTAAACTGCTGCGTTGTTTTGTTCTCAGAAGAAGTGATGTCCGTCGCTCTCAAAGCGGACAGGAAATCCAGGAGGAGCTCTGGGCTTTTATTCTCCACAAGAGCACATGGTTAGGACTGATGTTAGCCAGAGTTTTATGGAAATTCAGGAAATGTAATAATACATCTGAAATAAACCAGAAATGAAAATCAGATCTAAAAATATCAGAGGACAATGAAGTATT